>NW_012267294.1:1391973-1505927 GCF_000151885.1 Dipodomys ordii | reverse complement strand
ACGGTCTCTCCTGCATGGGCTGGCTTTGAACCGAGATCCTCAGATCTCAGCCTCCTGAGTAGCTAGGATTACAGGTGTGAGCCACCAGCGCCTGGCATATCTAATGTTTTTTAATGAATGAAAATGGAGCAAAAAAATCTGATGACAGGAAGGAAGAGATTATGGGACTTAAATACTGAGCAAACACGAGAGGAGATGCTAATGGTGAAATAAATGACAACAAATACTTTTCATTAGAGGCTTTGCAAGGCTCCTTGCAAATAAATAAATAAAAAATTAGTGACTTTGGTATCAATAATGCGCTATAGCTTTAGGGAAGCTATAGGAAAATGCTTCTGGGGGACTGAATGTTCACCGCAGTGGAGTAACAACAGCATCCGTGATAGGAACAGGTGCTCAGACACTGAAGCATTAAGACACCCAAAGTATACACCCATTCTAAATATAATACATATAGAGTACAAGAAATATTTGGGAGAAGGTGTATTTTAGAAGATAAAAGAGCAATGAGAAACATGAAACCTAATGAAGTTGTGATCTCTTTCATAACAGTAAGTCTGTGCCTCACTGGGTGCTATGTTGAGCACCAAGACAAAAAGACACAGTTCCATTTACCAAGGAACTCAGTCTTGTTATCAAGGCAATCATAGGGAAGCAGGTAATACAAAAACCTCTTAGAGCCAGGAGCTGGTGGCTCATGTCTGTAATCCCTGCTACTCAGGAGGCTAAGCTCTGAGGATCACAAGTTTGAGGCCAGCCTGGACAGAAAAAAAAATCTGTGAACTTTATCTCCAAAAACCACTCAGAAAAAATGGAAGTGGCACAAAGGCTTGGAGACAGTGCCTAGGCCCTGAATTTAAGCCCTAGCACCAGCCAAAAAAACAAACAAACAAAAACTCTTGAAGTATTCTAATGTTTCAACTTTTAATACAGGGTTTCTTTATTAGATCTTGAAAAGGCTCATTAAACTTTATTGGGACAGTGTGATTTAATTTCCTCTATTTTAGAAGAAACTATGATCCATCTATAGATTTTAAGTAATCTTCCCCAAATTACATAGGTGGCTAGACACATAGCAGGTAGGGCCCAAATCTCGATCATGGTATATGAACAATATCGTGTAGTTAATTGAAAAATAAAATAATAAATAAAGCTGAGTGTCAGTGGTTCCACTCCTGTAATTTTAGCTGCTCAGGAGACTAAGATACAGATAATGTTGGTTTGAAGACAATCAGAGCAATAAAGGTTGGAGACGGTACATATACAAACAACCAGTAAAGAGCCTGTTGAAGGTAGGACTCAAGTGGTAAAGCACCAGCTATGCAACTATGCCTAGGAAATTCAAGGCTCTGAGTTCAAACCATAATACTACTAAAAACCAAACAAACCAAAACAAACCAACCTAGGGTCTTAATTTTGTGACTCATTATGCTACTGTTTGGCATTAAGGCTAGCTTTAGTAAAATAACATTCTAGATGAAATTGTGGCATACCTATACTCTTAACAAGAGTCTGTACCTGCTTGGGTTTTGTGCTCTGTCCAAGATTTTAAAACAAACTGTACGAACAGAGCAGCAAAGCAAACTAAAAACAAGTGAAGACACAGAATGATAATATGAATGGTAATAGATTCCTTGCTGGAAAAATGGACATAATAAATAAGCTTCAGGGCTTATTTCATTCTACAAGTGCAATATGTAAGTTAAGGATGCATACATAATTAAGGAAGTCCGCACTGAAAGTGTAATAGTTTCATGGCTCAATTAGCACATTCAAATTCAAGCATCATTTACAATATTTTCTACATCCCTATAAATCTATTTCTCAAAAAACTGCCTTACGGGGCTGGGAAGGTGGCTCAGTGGTAGAGCGCTTGCCTTGCATGCCTGAGGCCCTGGGTTCAATTGAAAAAAGCCGGAAGTGGTGCTGTGGCTCAAGTGGTAGAGCTCTCTAGCCTTGAGCTGAAGAGCTGAGGGACAGCGCCCAGGCCCAGAGTTCAGGCCCCACGACCAGACCCCAAAAAACAAAAAAAACAAAAGAACAACAAAAAAAAACTGCCTTACTAATGGTACCAAAGAACTAAATTGTAAAGCAATACATCCACTCACAGTTAAAGTATTTTTGAAGTTGTATACATTGATGTTTGAATTCTCTCTACATTCATTTTTAAAAAGCTGAATCATGAAATAAAAGGAAACAGGTAAGGTAAATAAATTCAACTCATATTTTAAACTTCCTTGTTAAGAGTATTTTGGTCTTGCTAAACATTTAGAAGAATCTAAAAAGTACCTAGAAAAATGGAGTTTATTCTGAGAAACTCAACTAAAGACTAAAGGCATTTATTTCTTCTTGTTATTACACTCTTCACTTCCTGATTTATTTAGACAGCTCATCATGACCATTTCAGGTAACAAAGCAGAAGTGAAAAAACCCAACTTCCTCTTTATAAAATGTTAAAAACTTAAAAGCTAGGTGCTGGTGGCTCATGCATGTTATCTTAGCTATTCAGAAGGCTAAGATCTGAGAATCACAGTTTGAAGCCAGCCTAGGCAGGAAAGTTCATGAGATTCTTATCTCCAATTAAACACCAAAATTGGAGCTGTAGCTCAAGTGGTAGAACGCTAGCCTTGAGCAAAAGAAGCTCAGAGACAGTGTCCTGGCTATGAGTTCAAGCCCCAGGACCAGCACCAAAAAAAAAAAAAAAGGTTAAAAACTTTAGTACTTGGTTAAGAGAATGGAGGGATTTACTTGATTTTACAGAAATGCTTGAAAGAAAATCACAAACCATAATCACCAAATTTACCTTAGGGTTTATGGCTTTTTGATACTTATAAAAATCTGGAAAGTTTAGATTTCCCCCCAAAAGAATTCAAAATATATATTAAGGCACAAAATATTTTGATGTTAAGCCAGGCACCAGTGGCTCACGCCTATAATCCTAGCTACTCAGGAAGCTGAGATCTGAGGATCACGGTTGAAAGCCAGCCTGGGCAGGAAAGTCCCTGAGACTCTTATCTCCAACAAACCTAGAAAACCGGAAATGATGCTGTGGCTCAAGTGGTTAGAGTGCTCACCTTGAGCTGAAGAACAGTGCCCAGGTCCAGAGTTCAAGCCCCAAGACCAACCAAAATATATATTTTGATGTTACACATTGGTAATGGTGCCTCCAGTGTAAACATTTCAAAGGATAAAAAGTCTTATTTAACTGTTACTTGTGGTTTATAAATCCTAAGACATTCATATCAACAACTCTTGGCTTTTTTCAATTCTTAAATTTAGAAGGAATTTTAAAAGGAATTTGAAAGCTTAGTGGAAAAAGAGACAGACAGATAGATATAAAACTAAAGGAGAGGGCTGGGATGTTGGCTCAGTGGTAGAGTGCTTGCCTCCCATGCATGAGGCCGTGGGTTTGAATCCTTAGCATCACATAAGCAGAAAAAAGCCAGAAGTGGCACTGTGGCTCAAGTGGTAGTGTGCTAGCCTTGAGCTGAAGAGCTGAGTGACAGTGCCCAAGCCCAGAATTCAACCCCCATAACCAACAAAAACAAAAACAAACAAAACTAAAGGAGAACTCAATCTTACAAAGTTAACAGATCCACAGAGAGATCTGAATTGGATTTATCTGTAAGTAGAAGATATTAACAAAATTTTAGTAATCTCAAATCATATGGATTTTATAATGTTAACTATATGTGATTATATACACTAAAAAAAGACAATATGGTTAATCTAAAACCTTCTTGCTAAACATAAATGGAAGTCATCAGCACTTTTTGGCAGATTTACTATGTTTTGCTTATTATATAACTATTAAAATTAAGCAACCTGAGCAACATGTCCTGTCTCAATCCTACCTACTTAGGAGGCTCAGATTTGAGAATCAATATTCAAAGCAAGTCCAGACAAAGCTGAGAGATGCTCATCTCCAAATAATCGGCAAAAAAGACGGAAATCAATGCTCTACTACTTGAGAGTGACAGAGCACTAGCCAGGAGCAAAAAGACCAGTGGCAATGGAGAGGCCCTGAGTTCAAGCCCCAGTAAAGGCAAACAATAAACACACAAGAAAGAAAATTAAGCAACAAAAGTATGGTAAAAGCTAAAAGAAAACTGATCACAGGTTAATTAAAAACACTATCAATATCAAACATAATTTAATTTGCACTTTAAAATGTATTATTGCCAAAGTTTAACTTAAAAAGTATTCTAATATGGTTCACTTATTCTAATATACTTGTTTATCTGAATATATTTGTTTATTCATATATATATATATATATATATATATAGTAAAGGTATATGACTTGAGCACAAAACTTCAAAGCTTATTTTTCTACATTATGAAACTCTGGAAACACTTTTGCTTAGAGTAAATGGACTTCTACCTGTAATCCTATCACTTGGGAGGCTAAGGTGAGTGGATAGAGTTCAAAACTAGTCTCAGCTAGCAAGACCCTGTTTTCTAACAAATATTTTATCCCAGGACTTTCACTGTAACTCATCTGAATCATAAGCATTTGCTTAAGAATAAGTATTTCATTATAGTTTACATAGGATGTTTAAGGATAGGATAAGTTCATATAAGATGTCTGTTTTCAATCATGTAACACTAATGAGAATTTAAAATAAGAAAAAAGTGATATTAAAGTGTTCAGTAGCTTTCTGTGAGTTTGTATGGGTATGCATACACTGAAATTTGAACATAGATCCTTACATGTTAGGGCAAGCTCTGCCCCTGAGCTACATCCCCAGACAACCTTATTCTGTGGCTTTTAAGGGGCTGGATACTTTTCTCAATATTTCAAATCGGCGTGTAATGTAATATAAGTCAAATTATTCTTACAGAGGACTCCTAGATCGATCATAAATACTTTGTCTCTAGATCTTACAGAACAGTCAATGGTGCATACTTTGTAAAACTACCCTAGAAAACAAAATTCTTGTCGTCTTATAAAAGTTAACAGAATATTCTAATTTCTACAGACACTAAAATTCTTCATTTATTGAGAAGTCTGACAGACTGTTTTAGAAAGGCTAGCAGGTGCCAGTGGCTCATGTCTGAAAGTCTAGCTATTCAGAAGGCTGAGATTCAGTATGAGCAAGAAAGTCTGAGACTCTCATCTCCAATTAACCACCAAAATGCCAGAAGTGGATATGTGGCTTAAGTGGTTGAGCAAAGCCTTGTGCAAAACAGCTCACAGACAGTACCCAGGTCCTGAGTAGAAGAAGCCTTAGGATTGGCACCGAAGGGGGGAAAATGTATGCAGTTGTTGTTCAAAAAAGGTTATTCACTTAACTTAGGGCCGGGAATGTGGCTTAGTGGTAGTGTGACTGCTTGGCATGCATGAAGCCCTGGGTTTGATTCCTCAGTACCACATAACCAAAAAAGCCAGTAATGGCACTGTGGCTCAAGCAGTAGAGTGCTAGCCTGGAGCATAAGAAGCTCAGTGACAGTGCCCAGCCGCTGAATTCATTAAAAGGAAAAAAAAGAATATGTTCAAAATACATTTTAAATAAATTACATGTGAATTGCATGATGACAAACCCAACTATAATCAGACCCCACGAGGGGGAGGTAGCATCCAAGAAGTCAGGATGCTTCGTCCAGACTTTGTGTTCACATGAGATTTATGTACTAGAAAAGCCTTTCTGAAGTTTTTTAAAAAAATCTATTATTTTTATCTTCTAACATGAATCCAGAAACTTTTTTTTTAAATATTGTTGGGGGACTGGGAATGTGGCTTAGTGGTAGAGCGCTTGCCTGTGGGTCCGATTCCTCAGTACCACAAAAAAACAGAAAAGGATAGAAGTGGTGCTGTGGCCCAAGTGGTAAAGTACTAGCCTTGAGCATAAGAAGCTTAGGGGCAGTGCCCAGGCCCTGAGTTCAAGCCCCAGGATTGGCAAAAATACATAAATAAATAATATGTATATTGGTGAGTTCAAAGAGATGAAATCACTTAGGGGCCGTTATGTATACACAAACCAAAGGCGCATCTGCAAGGCAAAAGCGGTGATCAAATTCTGAAGCCATATAACCTGCGCCTTAGACATTTATAACAGCAAACCAGCCCCACGAGAACAGGCGTGAAGGGGACCAGACTCTCCATCAGGGAGTCGTGACAGCAATATCACTTCCTGGGGAAGGAGGAGCAAGAGGGGAAGTTAAGAGGCCACCCTGACCAGGAAGTGACTCGCCCTAAGCTAGCCCCAATCATATCTAAAAACAGGGGGAGGGGGGGGCTGGGGAGCCCCGACAGCCTGAGGCGGCAAAGTAACTGCTGCGGAAGACGTCGCTGAAAATGACAGAAAAAAAAACAAGTCCACGGTCACCACTCCACGGGGGGGGGGGGGGAAGTCTCCTCTCTCTGGCAAGGAAGCCACTACTAGGCTGTGCCTCGGGTCCGGGAGGAAGAGGAGCGTTGAGGCGTGGGGAACTGGGGCCACCCTGAGGCAGAGGGAAGCGTCCCGCCTGCAAACAGCGCGGGCTAGCACGGGCACAGAGCCTCCTTCCTCCTGGGGTCGCGGCCTGGCTTCCCCCTCCGGGTAGGCCGCACTCCTGTCCTGGGTCGGGGGAGGAGGTAAGTGAGAGAGGCGGACCCCCTTACCTTCTCCTCATCCGACACCCGATCCTCGAAGTCGGCCATCTTGGGCTGCTCTGGCCCAGCCCGGCCGCGGGCGCAAGGCATGGTGGGAAGGAGGCTGAGTGATGGAATCACCGGGGGGGGGGGGGTGGGGAGGCGGGGGGGGAGGGGGGACTCGCGGGGACCCTCCCGGAAATGCGAGCTGTGAGGGCGGCCGGCAGCGTCCGCGCCCCTGGGCGCTGCCTTCCGGGGTTTCAAGTACTGTGTCTCTGCCACTGAGTCACTTCCCCTTTCCTCTACTCGGGCCGCGCGTGTCGAATGCTGTTGGCGCCTTAAGCCGCGGTGATCTCCATGGCAGCCGAGTCCCAGGCACTAAGAGCTGCTCGGGCCCCTGGAGCGACCCGTGGCTTTTCCAATAGGGTGACCAACGTCCTTCATCTCGTTTGGAAGTGAAACCACCGCGACTCCAGCGTCCCTTCTTAGTCCATTCCCTGCAGACTAGGTGCAGCTACCCGTCCCTCCACCCGCCCCAACCAAGGCGTAAACAACCCGCCACCTCCGAGGTCTGTCTCCTCGGCTGGGTTCCCAAGAGTCGGCTTTTAACCTAAGGCCGACTTCGGGTCCGCCACGATCCCAGCATTCCCGACTCCCCGTTTCCGGCCCACCTCCGGGCCCCCCCCCCCACACTCCCCCAGAGCTGCCGGCGCCTGCGGCAGCGGCAAGATGGCGGACGGCGACGGCTTTGGGGAAGCCGCGGCGGCTGCGGCCTTTTTTCCTGCCTCTGCCCACGGCCTGGGCCCGCCGCTGGGCTGGAAAGAGCGGCTGCGGGCCGGGCTGGCGGGATCTGGGGGCTTTTTGTGGTTCGTGGCGGGGCTGGGGCTGCTTTACGCTCTGAGGGTCCCGTTGAGGCTGTGTGACCACTTGACAGCGGGTGAGAGAGAGAGGCCCAGACCTCCCGGGCGGGGACGGGGCGGGGGGGGGGCCCTGGAGAGGCGGGAGAGGGGGGACCCAGAGCTGCGCAGGGGGTGCATGGTCACTGCCGTCCTGGAGGTCTTCGATGAAAGAGTTGACGGTGCCCGATCCGGTGGGTTCTTTTTTTTCTCTCGGGCCACAGCACCGCAGCTGATTGTCAGAGCTGAGCTGCTGCTGGGCACCGGCTCCTCCCTAAAGGTTTGAAGATCCGCCCTCTCCTCCCTGCCTTTACCGGGGGAGGGGGGGGGGGAAGCCACCTGACCACCGGCCCGCTTCAGGTGGGGGACAGTGGGGGAGGAGGGCAAAAGATAGCACTCTCAGACTCGGACACGGAGTGCCGAGATAGCCCTAGCCATTTGTAAGATCCTGTGAGAATCCTCCTGCTCAGCCCACCCACACCCAGACCGCAAAGCTGAGCACGTCTGTGATACGATGATCTCAGAGAAATGTACCAGGAAATAATAAGCCTATCGTTAATGTTTAAAAAAAATACCTGGGAAATAGTTAATTGATAAAAAAGAAAAAATATATTATTTTTTCGCAATACTATTATCTGTTCTTGTAGGCTTTATCTTGAGTGATAAAATAGACCAGTACAGGGAAGGGAAAGAGAGAGGAGAGAGAAGCTCGGTGTGTTTGTTTTGTGGAGCGCTTGTCATAGAGTCGAGTAAAGACTTTTAATAAGTGTTGAGCCCAGTAGATTCTGCAAATACAGTTTTTTTTTCAGTTGTAGACAGGATGCAGTGGATGACGTCAGAGCCTCTTACAATGTCGTGTTACTGTATTTCATTCATACTCAGCAGCAAATTTAGAACACGATGGAAATGTTTCTATTAAGAGATGGCTTTGTCAATACTTTAGAGAGGAAGGCAATTTTCTATTCCATGAAGTGACATGAAACACTGAGATAATGTTCTGAAAAAAATTAGAAGATAGATACATATAAATTCAGATATAAACACTCTAAAGAGCTAATTTCGTGTCCATATCAGGTAAACAAAGTGCTTACTGATAGTTTGCATGCTTGCTGAAATGTGCATTAGGCTTAACGTTTATTTTTATTTATTTAGGTAATTTTGAGGTAGAGCCTCACTATGTAGCCCAGACTGGGTCTGACCTTGAAATCTTCCTGCCTCAGCCTCCCAAGTACTGGGATTATAGACATGCACCACCACACTCAACAATCTTATTTATTTTTCTACTCAAGTCTACTGGATGCACCATTTAGATGAGAGTAGCTGACTTTCATATAAACATTGCTGCTCCTGGAGTTTGAACTCCAGGCTTCACACTGCTAGACAAATGCTCTAGCACTTAATCTCCCACCCTCTATTGCTTTCTAGCTTATTTTTCTGATAGGGTCTTGTGCTTTTGCCTTTTTGCCTAGGCTGGCTTTGGACTATGATCTTCCTACTTACGTCTTTTTGTAGCTGGGATTATAGGTGTAAGCTACCATATCTGGCCTGATTTTTTTTTGTGGCACTGAGATTTGAACTCAGAACCTTGTCTTTGCTAGTTAGATACTCTACCATTTGAGCCACATTCCCAGCACAATTCTTTTCTTTTCTCCCTCTCTTTGAAACATTAGGAGAGAGCAACATTTTTTCTTGCATTATATCATTCTTTACAACTACTCTGAGAAATATTCTAGCACTCCTTTTTTCGGTTTATGTTTTTTACATCAGAAAATGGTAATGATAAGTTTTTTGCTTAAGGTGATACACAAGACCAGTTTTAAAAAGTATTCATGAGACAATTATTTAAAGTGAAGAATGTGATCTAGGATTTCAGTAACTCAGATGCAGGGCTCTGTGCCTTTTCTCTTTGAGCTATTTTGCTGATTTACCAAACACACTGTTTGCTTCCCTCAAATTTAAAATATTGATTTGTATTTCACCAAAGTCATTACAGAATGGTTTTAAACTGCTTTTGTAAAAGTATGCTTGTTTAACTTCTTATCTTTATAGACTAATTTGTGACTTGCAAGTTCTTTAGTTTTTAAATTTTCTCTTGAAGAGCAAACTAAATTATCCTCACTCTGGCATTTTCCCTCCTTGTTGGAGATTGAACCTAGTGCTTCACACATGCTAAAACCTCATTTTGATGTGTGTGTGTGTGTGTGTGTGTGTGTGTGTGTGTGTGTGTATGTATGTGTATGCATGCTGGTCCTGGCACTTGATCTTGGAGCCTGGACACTGTCCCTGATCATTTTTTGCACAAGGCTAGCACTCTGCCACTTGAGCCACAGCTGCACATCTACCTTTTAGGTGATTAATTGGAGATAAGAGTCTCATGGACTTTCCTGCACAGACTGGCTTCAAACTGCAGTCCTGAGATCTTAGCCTCCAGAGTTGCTAGGGGTATAGGCATCAGCCACTGGTGCCTGCCTTGATTCTTTTCTTATTTAAGTGATCATCAGTATAGAATCATACATTTACATATGGACATACAGTTTTGTTTTTTGTTTTGTTTTTAGTAGGGTGGTACTGGGGTTTGAATTCTCAGCCTTGTACTACCACTGGAGGCACTTTCGTACCTTGTGAATATATATGTATATGTATATATATATATATACATATATATATATATATATATGCTATAATGGAAAGTCAGAGTAACCTTTCAAAGAATTTAAAATTCTTCAAATGAATTTTATACTAGATATTATTATAAACAGTTCCTGATTTAGGAATTTCAAATTTAGAACTTTAAAATGGTGTAAAAGCCATATGCATTCCACAGAAATTTTGAATTTTAATCTTTTCCTGGCTCAGCAGTGTAATTTCTCCAATACTGAATAGCAGCAATGAGCTGCTCTCTTCCATTGGGCACAGGATCTAGAGAGTAAGCAAGCTATACTCTACAGTGTCTATATTTGCTAAATTATGATGTTTGGAAGACTAGAGGTATCATGTGCATTTTTCATGTTTTTCAACATATCTTCCTGGGTTTATCAGGATATGATTTCATCATAAAGTCAAGGACCACCTGTACTATTTGTCTCTGCATTGTCTCTGCATTAAAAACACCTACATAATTGTAATTTAAGTTCTTTAAGTTTGTGTGTGTTTTTTTAACTGTGATGTTTTCTCTTTTAACAGTGACAGGATTTTTAAATTCATTGACACCGAAATTCTATGTGGCACTTACAGGAACATCTTCTTTGATATCAGGACTAATATTTGTAAGTAGTTTCCATTTTCTTCATTTACATTTTGGCTTTTATCTAAAGATCCTATGTATATTTATAATAATTACAAATACATATGGATCAGCATTTCCAAATATGTTTGGTATTTGGAAAAAGTTGCTTGGTCAAATAATTTTGGAAACAATCTCTACTTTTACAGATTGGCAGTACTTGTCACATAGATCGTATATTAGGAATAAGTACATATATATATACACATGTACATATATGAAATGTATGAAAGTTTTATTATAGTCAGATATGGGTTAAGATGTGTTACAAACTTAATTCCTGAAATACCTACGTTAATAACAAAAAAAAAGAATAAAACAGTATACAAGTTAAATTTCTCATTTACTTTGAGGACAAGATGATCTGGGAGGTACATGCCGCTTCTGAAAATGACTAAAATATTGTGAAAAATAAAATTTATGTGTCTGCCCTATAGTTTTTCCAAGCTCCCATTTCTCATCTGTAATGAGAAAATATTCATCTCACACAATATGGGAACATAATGAAATGATGTTAATAAAGTCTTGTAACATGGAACATGGTTCAGTGAATATTTAAAAGAATTTTGAGGAGCTGGGAAGGTGGCTCAGTGGTAGAGTGTTTGCCTTGCATGCATGAGTCCCTGGGTTCGATTCCTCAGCAGCACATAAGCAGAAAAAGAGCTTGAGCTAAAGAGCTGAGGGAAAGTTCCCAGGCTCAGAATTTTGGCCCCACGACTGGCATACACATACACACACACACAAAAGAATTTTAATTATTATTACTCTGAGAAATCCCATAATAGATGACATGTGTTAACTGTTATTCAGCTTTTCCTTTAGCGAGATATTATTTTAATATAAAAATATTAAAATTTTGTATAATCCTTACTATCATCCCTAAGATCTAGTGTTTCCTATTGTATATTTTGGGAAAATTCCCTACTACAGATTTATTTTTTTTTATTTTTTATTTTTTTATTTTTTTGGGTCTGGTCGTGGAGCCTGAACTCTGGGCCTGGGCGCTGTCCCTCAGTTCTTCAGCTCAAGGCTAGCGCTCTACCACTTGAGCCACAGCACCACTTCCGGCTTTTTTCAATTGAACCCAGGGCCTCAGGCATGCAAGGCAAGCGCTCTACCACTGAGCCACCTTCCCAGCCCCCTACTACAGATTAAAAAAATCTAAAGGAGTATTTATGCCATCCATGGCCAACAGATTTTTCTGTTCTTTTTTTCATCTGTAGGTGGTGCTCTACAGCTTCAGTAGAAATAATAGTATTAGTGTCAGACTTTTTTTTTTTTTCTACAGTTTCACTTTTTAGCCTACAGTGGCTTTGAAGGATTTTCTCATCTGTGCCTCCATGCCTAGCTCTGGACATCTTTTTAATTTCTTTACTAACTGAACCATCAAACCTGTTGACATATACTCACATAAAGGAATACAGTCAGATATGTGTTACTGACATATATATGGAGAGCAATCTAATATAAAGATTAGAAACTCCAAAATCAACAAACTAAAATAAGAAACCCAATTCTATCAGCACATAGTGACAAGAGGATTTTGAATTCAAGGCCAATCTGGGCTATATAGCCAGCCTGTGTCACAGGAAAGACAAAAAGAAACCCAACTCTGCAATGTAACATGATTTGAACTACAACTAGTCATTTAAATTTGGAATTTAAATAAGTTGTTAATTAAATGACATAATCTATATAAAGGACTTGACACAGATAGCATTTGATAAATATCAGCAATTATTTATTACCTGTTATGAAGTTGATGTAAGAGTTTTAAAAGCCTTTATTTCATATTTGTTTATAAAGAAAGCACCCACACTTCATATAGTGAAGAGCAGTTTATTATTATCTTTGTGATTATACACTTTGACACTATCCAGGGTTTTTTTTGTTTTTTTGGGGGGATCCGGTCCTGGGGCCTGAACTCTGGGCCTGGGCGCTGTCCCTCAGCTCTTCAGCTCAAGGCTATCACTCTACCACTTGAGCCACAGCGCCACTTCTGGCTTTTTTCTTATGTGGTGCTGAGGAATCGAACCCAGGGCCTCAAGCATGCAAGGCAAGCGCTATACCACTGAGCCACCTTCACAGCCCTATCCAGGTTTTTTTATCCAAGCTTTCCCCAATATAAATCTTGTCTTTTCTGGTTGTGTGTGTTTTTTTGTTTTTTAAAAGCTTCTTGTATTTATTAGTAAAACATAGTAGAAGCCAAAACATGACCACATATTGTGGGGATTAACAGTTTATTGACTCAAGAGTGAGCAGGGACTGGGAAGGTGGCTCAGTGAGAGAGTGCTTGCCTTACATGCCTGAGGTCATGGGTTTGATTCCTCAGCACCACATAAACAGAAAAGGCCAGAAGTGGCACTGTGGCTCAAGTGGCAGTGTTAGCCTTGAGCAGAAGAGTTGAGGGACAGTGCCCAAGCCGAGTTGAGGCTCCACGACCCACAAAAAAAAGTGAGTAGAAAGAGAAATTATTGTAGATTGAACATAAACGAATGACATAATAGAAAAACAGACCAGCATTTTTATTTTCTCTCATTTCCCTATAAATATTATAGCCAATGCAGTACAAAATGAATCTATACATTTGGCACCTATGTAGTGCATTTAATTCTGCTATTTACTGAAGCCAAAATAACATTCCTAAAGATTTGAAAACTACTGTTTTATATGTGTATGTTATGCTCTGTGATTATATAAAGTTGTTGCTTGGTGCTAATGGCTCATACCTGTCATCCTGGCTACTTAGGAGACTGAGACCTCAAGATTGCAGTTCATAGCTAGCCATGGGATTTGCTTGGAGTCCTGGGAAATAGAAGTAATTATTTTAAGTGAAAATTTACAATAAAAGAAGAAGATCTGGGCTGGGAACCTGGCTTAGTGGTAGAGTGCTTACCTAGCATGCAACAAAGCCCCGGGTTTGATTCCTGAGCATCACATAAAGAGAAAAAGCTGGAAGTGGTGCTATGGCTCAAGTGGTAGAGTGCTAACAGAGCAAAAAGAAGCTTATGGACAGTGTTCAGGCCCTGAGTTCAAACCCCAGGACTGGCAAAAAGGGGGGGGGAAGGGGGGACAGGGAGGAGGGGGAGAGAGAGGGAGAGAGGGGGGGGAGAACAACCTAGTAGAAGTGTGTAACACAGCTTCATATCCTGTTCTATGGAGTCAGGAAACGTCCCTAAGAAAGTAGCTTGTACAAGTCAGGCATAGGAAGTAGAGGAGGTTGGAGTATCCAGTATTAAAATTTATAGTAAGGGCTGGGAAGGTGGCTCAGTGGTAGAGTACTTGCCTTGCATGCATGAGGCCCTGGGTTCGATTCCTCAGCACCACATAAGCAGAAAAAAAAAGCCGGAAATGGTGTTGTGGCTCAAGTGGTAGAGTGCTAGCCTTGAGCTGAAGAGCTGAGGGACAGCGCCCAGGCCCAGAGTTCAGGCCCCATGACTGGACCCAAAAAAAAAAAAACACTGAGGCTCAGCCAGGCGTACCTGTAATCCTAGGAGGCAGCTAAGATCGATACTACCCCAGGCAGGAATCCATGAAACTCTTATCCCTAATTAACTACGTCCCCCCAGAAGAAAAAAGCCAGAATGGAGCTGTGGGAGAACACTAAATTATGCTACAGATAAAATAGCAATGTGTCATAGTTTTTGTTGTTATGTTAAATAATTGTACAAAGAGTTACAATTCCATAAAGCAGTTTATGAGTACAGTGTCATTCCTTCCTTCATCTTCCCCCATTTTTCTCTCCTGTCCCTACCCACAATTTACATAATGACATATTTATAGATAAAATACATTATTTTTGTTTCATTACAAGTATAAATATTGTGTAAACATATCTAAATTTCATGACAAACCTATAAGAAAGTCATTTTTTACAAGGCATTTTTTTGGGTTTTTTGTTTGTTTTTAGCAAGGAGGGAAGACTATGCATTTAAAGTATTGAATTTAACAAGGAGGAGTTCATTGTGACATTTCCACACATTTGTATAATCTAATCAAATTCACCCTTTCTATCATTCTTCCTAACTCCACTCCCATCTTCTTGAAACAATTTCAACAGATTTAATTAAAAGGAATTATTTGAATGTTTTAATTTGAGTTTATAATTTCCAGTAAAACATGTTTTTGTCTTTTTCATAGATATTTGAATGGTGGTACTTCCATAAACATGGCACATCTTTTATTGAGCAAGTATCAATAAGCCATTTGCGACCACTGATGGGAGGCACAGAAAGCAGCATTTCAGAGCCAGGTGCCCCTTCTAGCAATAGAGAAGGTGAAAACAGCAGACAGAACTTCTCAGGTGACTAGTTTCCAATGTGTTTTCTGAGTTGTGTAAAGATTGAGTTTGGCTATGGATGACAGAAAATCCTGGACAACAGAAAATCCTTAGCAACAGAGTGCTATACCTCATTTGTATGTTGAACCCTAATTATCAAGCTGATTAATATGAAATTATTTTAGGGCCTTTGGGAGGTGATCAGATTGTAAGAATGGAATCCTCATGAATGAGATTAGTGACTTTATAAAAATGACTCCAGCAAACTGTTTACCCCTTGCACCCTGTAAGAATTTGCCAAGAAGATGCCATCTATAAACCAAAAATGTAATCCTCAGCATCACCGTAAGCCTCCACTATAAAAAATATAAGCCACTCAATTATAGCATTTAGTTATTATAACATTCCAGACTAAAACACAGGAAGAACTTTTATCTTTCTTGTTAATATAATTGATCCATACTGGTATGGAGAGCACTGATCATCAGAGACACAGACCCCTTCTATTAGCTTGCCATTTCACAATGCAGTTTTTTACCTGTGATCCAACATACTTTCTCTAGTGTTAATGCCTTCTTATCTACTTTCTGTTCAGCAGGAAGAAGAGAGGGCCAGGATATTCCTTTACCTGTCCCCACACCTCAATAGGCAACAGGATACTTTGAGATATGTTACATACTATTTAATTTAACTTATCACTAGTCAGACATTTGTCAAATGGCCACTAATAGGCTGTAAGGGAGAGTAGAAATCAAAATATTTCCCTCAGTGCATATATGTACAGCAGTCAATCAGGGGACATTATTTCTGATAAAGCGGAAATCTGAGACATTAGCTATCTCTACCAAGAGATTGAAGTAGGAAAAAAGATTGAGATTTGGCCAAACTCAATATTTTTATTTTCTGTATGTTTCCTTATAATATATCCAGTATAAAAAGCAAATCTTAATAATGATATATAATTAGGAAAACGAAGTTTTTAAATAAAAATAATTACTTTCAAATAATTGAAATGTGTATTGTATTTATCATTTATATTATATTTTTGGATTATTGTTCCTCTTATTTTCTGTAGGTAATAATGATACCATAATAGGGACTGGGGGTAGCTCAGTGGTAAGTAGCATGTTTGAGGCTCTGGTTGTAATCCTGGCATCCCTCTCCTAAATGCAGTAATGTTACAAAGGAATTAATTCTATAGGATTCCCATAATTTCTTAATTGCTAAATGAACACAACCAATAGAGTTAGGATAATTTAGTAGAAAAAGAATGTTGGAGTTCAACTGCTAATACTTTTTTTGATGATGTCAGGCAAAGTTCCTGAGGAAGTACTGTTTAATTGGAGCCCTGAATGACTAGGATGTGTGGGAATGGGATTATCCTGCAGGAGTGCATAAATGAATAATATTTTTCTTTTCTCTTTTCTTCCCTCCTCCTCCCCACCCCTCTTTGTACTGCGAACTCAACTCAAGGCCTTGTACTTTAGGCAAGCACTCATTTAAGCTTGTACCCAGCTCTTTAGGCAAGCTGCAGATGACTAAGCAAGCATACTTACCACTTAAGTTTGTACCCAGCTCTTTTGTCTTATTAAGTCCCAGTTTTTTTATTTATACATTTTTGATGGCTTCTGATAGACTAAGGATAATATCTAAACTCTATAATATGGTAGATAAGCTCCTTTAGCAATTTCTCAAAGTCTATTTTTTAACATTATTTAGTTTTCCATCTTACTTCCTCCATACCCATTTACTAGCCTAAATGTACTAAGCAGTTTTATGCTATTTCCTGCTTCCTAGGCTGGCATACTCATCTTTTATAGTAATTCTGTGTCAGCTCATATTTTACCTCCTCTGTAAGCCTTCCTTGATTTCTAAGAGAAAAAACTCATCACTTTTTTGCATCTTAGAATAGAAGTAATCTCTGTTACAGTACTTGTTACACAGTTCAGCTCATTGTTTTCATGATTGACTTTCATTCTGTATATAATGAAATTTAAAAAGTCATTTCAGGTGCTGTGGTAGACTCCAAGAATACAAGAATTAACATCATTTTAGGAGATCATAGTTGAGGGAAAACTAAAAACTAAAGATATAACCACTTTGCACTATAGTAAATGTTATAACTGATTTATGAATAAAATGCTATAGAGACAGAAATAAGAAAAACTAGATTTAATTCTATACCTTTTGAGAGGATACTTTATGCTTTGTTCAAATTTGTAACACTATGGCTAGCACTGCTTAGCACATAGTAGGCTGACAATAAATATTGGTTAAATAAAGATTTAAATCATATGATTAAATTTTATGTTTTACTTCTTTCCCTCATTGTTTTTCAGAATGCAAGGTATGGAGAAATCCTCTAAACCTATTCAGAGGAGCAGAATATAGGAGGTAATATATTTTTCTTTTGGTGTAAATATGGCACCTGTCTCTGAGTCAAAGTACTATAAAAATTGTGTGTGGGTGTATGTGTGTGTCCATCCAGGTCTTACTATGTAGCACAGATTGGCCTTGAACTCACTTGTGAATCTCCTGCCTTAGCCTCTAGAGTACAGAGTTGATAGTCATGCACCACCAAATGTCAAAAAAGTATTTTCAAATAAGCTGGGTACTGGTGGTGCTACTCAGGAGGCTGAGATTTGATGATCATGGCTGGAAGATAGGCCGCCATTTGAGTCATGGCTCCACTTAAGGCTTTTTGGTAATTAATTGGAGAAAAGAGTCACAGATTTTCCTGCTGGTTCTGGGTTTGAACCATGATCCTCAGATCTCAACCTCCTGAGTAGCTAGGATTATAGGCATGAGTCAAAGGAATCAGGTCTTACTATATAGCCTAGGATTTCCTATATCTCATGATCATCCCACATTAGCCTCCTAGTAAAAAAATGTGATTTTTAATTATTGTACTATATTTAATGGTTATACTACATTCTTTCATATCATAGTTTGCCTACATCCCTTCCATACAGTTACTAAGATTATTATTTCACGGTTAACATTTATACTAAATGGATAGTTTATATAATAGTCATAGCTTGGTGTCAGTGGCTCATGCCTGTAATCTCAGCTACTCAGGAAGCTGAGATCTGAGGACCGTGGTTCAAAGCCAGCCTGGGCAGGAAAGTCTGTTAGAGTCTTTTGTTTTGTTTTTCGTGGGCCTGAACTCTGAGCCTGAGCGCTGCCCCTCAGCTCTTCAGCTCAAGGCTAGCGCTCTGGCACTTTGAGCCACAACGCTACTTCCGGCCTTTTTTTTTTTTTGCTTATGGATACTGAGGAATCGAACCCAGGTCCTCAAGCATGCAAGGCAAGCGCTTTACCACTGAGCCACCTTCCCAGCCCCGTCTGTTAGATTCTTATCTCCAGTTAATCAACAGAAAACTGGAAGTGATTGGCACTGTGGCTCAAGCCATAGAGCACTAGCTTTTACCTGAAGAGCTGAGGGACAGCACCTAGGCCCAGAGTTTAAGCCCCATGATTGACCAAAAAAAATGTAGTCATAAATATATAATTGTTTCTTTTCAGCTGATTTCTAACATTTAAATTTCTAAGTCAAAGGATATAAACAAGTAATTTTCTTCCTTTATCTGTGTGTGTATATGTACATGTGTGTACATGTATGTGCCAGTACTGGAGCTTGAACTTAGGACCTGGGTGCTGTAATCTTATCTTTTTTTCCTCAATACTAGCATTCTACCACTTGAGTCACAACTCCCCCTTCTGGCTTTTTGTTGGTTAATTGGAGAGAAGAGTCTCATAGATTTTCTGCGTGGGCTGGTTTTGAACCATAATCCTCAGATCTCTAGCTCCCAAGTAGCTGGGATTATAGGCATGAGCCATTGACTCTAGGCTTTCCTTTTATTTAAAAAAAAATACTATTGTGGAAATTAAAAAAATAAAAGTAGGAATAGTAGTATAATAGAATTTCATATGCTTATCTCCCACCTAGGTATGACTGTTTTAAGACTCTTGATAGCTATTACCTAATAGATTACTAGAAAGAGAATTATAAATATAGTAAACATACCTTATTTGTGGATTTATTACTTGTAGTTCTCACCAAGCCAGGAAAAAAATAAATAAAAATATCAAAAGAGGCCAACCACTAGTGGATTACACTTGTAATCCTCAGTACAGGAGGAGGCTGAGATCTGAGGATCATAGTTTGAGGCTAGCTCTGGCAGCAAAGTCAGTGAGACTTATCTCTAATTAATCACCAAAAAGACAGAAGTGCAGCTGTGGCTCAAGTGGTAGAGTTAGCCTTGAGCAAAAAAAGCCAAGCAAGAGTGTGTGATCCTGTCCTGAGTTTAATACCAGCACACCCACACATAAAAAAATCTGAAAAGAAATTGTGGAAACAAAATTTGTAAATTCCTGTATGTGCCTTATACGACCCATTTTATGTAGAGAAGCTCTCAGTAAGTCCTATGTTATTGCTAGTTCTATTTATCTCATTCTTTCTGGGTATTTCCCGTCCTTGATTTTATGGAAATACGCCTTCCATAATAGCATATGGTGCCCCAAAGCAAGGTAAAAATGAATGCTCTTAGTTGAAGTGAGAAAGTAGGAAAAAAAAGAAAAAAGAAAAATTTGTTCAAAGGCAGCATGCCTTCCACAGAAGTTGGGTGGCATTATGAGATAAATGAATTAAGCATCGTCAGTACATTATTGCACTCTACATCCTGAGCATGCTTTGCTTTTTTCCTCAAGGGCATTTTCCTTGTAAACATGTGGATACCAAGTGTTTACAGTGCTAATTTACATTTATACCAATAGTGTGCAATATATATCTCATTTCATCCTTAATAATATGTTTTCATCAATTTGATAGATAAGAGTAAAATTCTAGCCAGGATCCTGTGGCTTTTACCTGTAATCTTAATTAGGAGGCTGAGATCTGAGGTTCCTGGTTCAAAGCCAGCCCTAATAGACAAATCTGAGAGATTTTTATCTCCAGTTAACCAACAAAAAGAAAAGGGTGGTACTCAAATAGTATAGTGCTAGCCTTGCTTAAAAAGCTAAGAGAGCTGGGCACCAGTGGATCACTAGCTACTTAGGAGGCTGAGATTTGAGGATCACAGTTTGAAGCCAGCCTGGGCAAGAAAGTCCTGAAACTTTCATCTCCAATTAATCACAGAGAGAGCTGGAAGTGATGCTGTGGCTCAAGTGGTAGAGCACTAGCCTTGAGCTAAAGGAGCTTAGGGATAGGCCCAGAATTCAAGCACCAGGATTAACAAAAATAATTCAGGTTAACAAAAATAAATCGGCTTGAACTCAGATCCTGAGTTCAAGCCGAAATACCAGTGCAAACATACATGCACAAATACACAAAATTTATAAAGAAATCCAGTATTTTGTGCAAGTACTATATATATAGTCATAATTTTTAGTGATTAATGATTAAAAGATCAGATGAAATTCTTTAAAGGATAACAGTAATGAGATTTGACATTTATAAATGTTGTTAATTTAACTTTTTCTTAATCCATTGTAGGGTAGAAGAATAAGAAAGTTAAATTTTTACTGTAATATGGTCTGCAAATTTTTTTTATGTTTTGATAGCATTTTATTTTCTTGACACATAGTTCAGGCTAGCCTTGAACTCTCAGCCTTCTGAGTTGCTAGGATTATAGCTGTGTGCCACTATACTTGAGTTTTACTTTTAGCATTTCATTCTAATTCATTGAGAATATATTCAAGCATTTAATAAGATATATATGTATATACATATATATGTGTGTATTTCTCAAATTGTTTAATTCCTTTAAGTCTGAATTTTAAAGTATTATTTATTGAATAATTTGTTTTCTATTTGTTGTTTTGGGTATTTTATCACCTCATGATAGTTTGTATAGCTTATATCTTTTGATATTATTGAGTATAATAAGCTTTAAGAACACTCTGAAATAGAATTTTCAGTCATGTTTTTGGGGTTTACTGTCTTTTTAAATAGAAAGATGTTCTCTTATGCACAATTTAAACATTTTCTTATGTTTTGGTAAAGATACACTTGGGTGACTGGTAAAGAGCCACTTACCTACTATGATATGAACTTGTCAGCACAGGACCATCAGACATTTTTCACTTGTGATACTGATTTTTTACGTCCTTCAGACACAGGTATGTATTTTTTTGGTTCATGGTGTACACAATGACTATGAAAAAGTTTTTTAGTGTTATTATAATACACTTGGCTTAGAATTTTTTACATCATCAATATCACCAGCAGCAGCATTATTACTGTTATAGTACTGGGGTTTGAACTTAGGGTTATGTTTGGTAGGCAGCCATAACCTTGGCCCATTTATGTATGTATGTATGCATTATTTATTGGAGGTAAGAGTCACATAGACTTTCTCAGTGTAGCTTCAAACCACAATCCTCAGATCTCAGCCCGAGTAACTAGGATTACAGGCGTGATCAATGGGCACCTGGCTCCTCAGTCCTTTTTAATTTAGTTATTTTTCAGATAGGGTCTCTGACGTTATAAGTATGTGCCTATATATCTGGAATTTACATTACTGACAAACTCAAATTAAAATTAAATATGATTATAAACTAGGTTAATACATTCTTATGAGATTTTCAAATATTCTTCTTCTTTTATTTATTTTTTTGGGTCCGGTCGTAGGGCCTGAACTCTGGGCCTGGGCGCTGTCCCTCAGCTCTTCAGCTCAAGGCTAGCACTCTACCATTAGAGCCACAGCATCACTTCCAGCTTTTTTCTTTTTGCTTATGTGGTGCTGAGGAATCGAACCCAGGGCCTCATGCATGCAAGGCAAGCACTCTACCACTGAGCCACCTTCCCAGCCCCTTCTTCTTCTTTTATTATGTAGATACATTTCAGATAAAAAAGCCTTGTAGATCAACCAGTTCAAGTATACATAAAAATTACACATAAAAGAATAAGAGAGTGTATAAATTAAGGAATGGCATGTGGAAAACTATAAAATATATTTTGTTATGAGATAAAAATATTATAAGACATAAGTTATAAGATATAAGAAACATTATAAGATAAAATATATATAAAGAAATGTTTACATTTAGTTCTCCATAAGCTTTTCTCTGTGACAGAGTATTGAGGACTGAGATGTGGCTCAATGATAGAGGGCTTGCCTAGCATACATAGTTAAGCCCTGAGAAGCAAGTGTTGAAACTTATGGGCTTCAAGATAGATGTTTTCATAAGTTCTACTATTAATGCCCTCACTTTCCTTATCTATCTGATGAGTTACATTTTATACTTCAATATCCAAATTAAAAATCAATTTCTCTAAAGTAGCCTTCTCTTGGCTATTCTGTCGGAGTTGAGCACTTTGGTCTTTAGTACTACAGTACTTAGTGTAAATCTTATAAATTAATACTGATTTATTAATTCAGCCAACAGCATTCATTTGTTAATGTTATCACATTTTTGCTTTTATGTTTATCTTCTCTAACAGAATATGAAGCCTTTTATAGATCAGGAATATATTCTTTTCATTTTTGCATCCCTGTCATATAGCACATTGTTTGTCATACTATAAATAATATTCATTCTTTCTTTGTTAAAAGTATATATGAGTGAGCCAGGTGCTAGTAGCTCACACTTATAATTCTAGCTGCTCAGGAATGTGAGATTTGAGAATTGTGGCTCAAGACCGGCCCAGGCAGGAAAGTCTACAAGACTCTTATTTCCAATTAACTAGCAAAACATTGGAAGTGGAGTTATGGCTCAAATGGTAGAGCACCAGCCCTGGGGTCAAGCTCAGGCCAGTACACACACACACAAAAGTATGTATAAATAAATGACATTGGTGTCACACATGTCCTAAACAATTTCACTGATAGCTAGCAGTTGGCAAATATTTATTAGGAATTAGATATTCAAAGATGTATTGGCTTGATTTTTTAAAATCATTTTATGAAGTAAATACTATTACCAGCCCATTTTAAAAATAAAGGGACTGCCCTGAGTCCAATAGCTACTTAATGGTAAGACTGGGTTTCAAGCTCAAGTTTTTTTTTTTAACCATCATATGACTGCTGCTTCTCTTGATTGATAAAGAAAATTACTAATATGGGTCTGAAAAAGTCAGTTTCTTAGCATTAAAAATCAGTTCAATGTGATACATCTTTGCTGTATTAAATGTATTAAGTGTAGATAGTAGCAAGAAGTCTAGAGATCTATGAAGAAGTCTAGAGATCTTACATAAAATGTTCAGCTACAGGGGCTGGGAAGGTGGCTCAGTGGTAGAGCACTTGCCTTGCATGCATGTGGCCCTGGGTTCGATTCTTCAGCACCACATAAACAAAAAGAAAAAAGCCAGAAGTGGCACTGTGGTTCAAGTGGTAGAGCGCTAGCCTTGAGCTGAAGAGCTGAGGGACAGCGCCCAGGCCCAGAGTTCAGGCCCCATGACCAGACCCAAAAAAAAAAAGTTCAGCTACAAATAGAGGAGAAAAAACAGAATTACTTTTTGTTTATATGCTTAATGTTTATATTAATAACAAATATATATAGGATGAGGGATATGGCTAAAATGATGAGTACCTACCTAGCAAGCATAGAACCTGAGTTCAAACCCCAGTATTGACAAAAAATATATATGTGTAAAGGAAATTACTGGCAATAGAATATTAATATTGTATGTTAACTTTAACAACTGAGATGACTACATATTAGGTCTCATTTCCCTCATAAAATTACAACCATCAGTAGTCTTTTCAGATAGATCCTTTGGCTTTCCTAGGTGATCTTAAAACATTTTTGCTTGAGTATCTTCTGAAATATTTTTGAAGATCTGTGAATCCTTTCACACATTTTTAAGTTGATAGTATAAGCTTAAATGATTACAACAAATAGGTTTTTGGCATATTGCAAAATATAGAATTTTTTTAAGTACTGTACCTTATATTTAAATGTATACTATGGAATCACATGACTGTTTTTTTCTGTGTTTGTGTATGTGTGTATATATGCTAGGACTGAACTCAGGGCCTCTACATGGGTCCACAATCTAATGTTGAACCACACTAGTCTCTGCTATCAAATAGTTTGACACATACCATTATCCATTGAAAACTATATAAATAAATACCCTTTTACAATAGTAAAATTTTAAGTTCCTTTGGTTGATTGGTTTGCTTTGTTTGCTGCTTGCTTTTTTTTTCGTTAGGAGTCTTTCTATGTGGCCTGTCTTAGACTGGCCTCAAATTCAAGAACTTTCGTTAATGGTGGGATTCCAGGAATGCACTACTCTTCCCAGCCTAGAGATCCTTTTTCTTAAATGTTCATCTATTCTGCACCCTAGTATAATTTTATAAAATATTTTTATTTGAGAGTCTTTTATCAAACTTGCAGACTTTCCTACAATAACATTTTATATAAAATTATGAAGTTTAAAATTCATTTGACCATACAATTCGAAATGTTATATCTTAAATTTTTTATTGTTGTTGTTTTTAGTGGAAGTTAATTTATTTTAACTGGTAAATAACATAAAAGTCCATATAGCAATGGAGAAACATATGAACATTATGTAATATTTAAATTGAGTTAAACATATTTAATTACATTTTTGTCAAATCCTTGAAGCTACTTACTTAGCAGTTTAAATTTAAGAATATGTCTTTCATGTAACCTAATTGGGTGCCTTCATTGTCAGTACTATCAAGCAAATTATACTTGTTTTCTGACAGAAAATGTTGACTTTGTTTTTCATTTCAAATATTCTTACATGCATCTCCATGACAGCCAACTATACTCAATTCACCTTTTTTTTTTTTTACTATGTTGCCGAATTTTCTTCAAAGTATAAAATACCAGAAATAGTTCATCTGTGAACTAATGTCAAAGAAAGGTGCTTCAATTCACCTTTTAAAATAGAAAGACAAATGTTGAAGCTCTGCCTAGAGCTTATCACTTACCCAAAAGAAGGCTCTTATATTTATTATTTCTTACTAATGTGCCCTTTGCCTTTTTGTAAAGGATACTTTTAACATTAGGAGTAATGCATTTTTTAATAGTAGTTGGGTATGGGTACTAATGGAACTAATAGAAGTGTTATCACTCCCTGATTTGAAGCATCCAGGAGCCAGAATACTCTCTTGCTTACTGGCAAGTTCCACTGTTCAAATAAATGAGTAAGAGTCAGGAATCCCTTTAATATGGTACATTGATTTACAATCGCTATCTACTGCTGATATTTGACTTGTAATCCCAGCACTTGGGATTCTAAGGAGGCTCTAGAGCCCAGGCCTGTTTAAATAAACAAACAAAAGCTACCCCCAAACTCCATTGTCCTTTTTTATATTATAGGGCAATGTGTCTTAGAAAAATTCTGAAGGGTTAGGAAGCAAATCTTTTGTAGAATAGAAGGGTGTGTATATATGTCTCTCAGAGGAGGGATATAGGGATTGTGGATACGTAGGAAAGGAAAACTACTTTGCAAACACATTGATCAGAGGAATATTCTTCAGGTAAATCAATTCTAGCAAAAAGTCAGAAAGAGTTGAATAAAGTCAAGGCTTTAGAAATTGATTCCCTTAAATCTATGTGTGCCTTTTTGGTCCTTGAAAAGGTTTCATGTATGTCCAAAGGTATGTATAATCCAGTTAAAGATTGAACTCAAGGACAGACTTTTATTTGTTGAATGACAATTCAGAAATGGATTGTCCCATCTTGATCCTTTCAGACATTTCACATAAAGGCAATACTTTTTTATTTTGGCCAGTCCTGGGGCTTGAACTCAGGACCTGGGCACTGTCCTTGAGCTTCTTTTTTTGCTTAAGACTAGCACTCTACCACTTGAGCTACAGTACCACTTCTGGCCTTTTCTGTTTATGTGGTACTGAGGAATCAAACCCAGGGCTTCATGCATGCTAGGTAAGCACTGTACCACTAAGCCACATTCCCAGCCCGACACAATACTTTATATTAGCAGCTTTATACTAAAAAAAAGGCAATGGCGTGTGTGTGTGTGTGTGTGTGTGTGTGTGTGTGTGTGTGAGAGAGAGAGAGAGAGAGAGAGAGAGATGGCACATATCCCTTGATTTATAACCATCCATTACATTATTAGATTTTTGTTATTTTACTGATTTTTCTAAGTCAAAGAACAAACTTACTCTCAAGGGCCAGCCAAAAAGAATATTTAAACTTTTGTTTTTCTTTTTAACATTTAAAAATCAGGATCCTGAGGAAATGGTATATACCTGGAGTCCACTGGGGAGGCTGGAGTGGGATATACACTTGGTCCAGGAGTTCAGCATCAGCCTAGGCAATAGGATGATAACCTGTCTCAAAAAGAAAACAAGTCGAGAGATTTCACATTAAAATCTAAATTTACACCTTTAATTGGAAAGTAGGAAAGACAACTTTGTAGAAATCAGAGAGAGTTAAGTTGTGCATGTGTTTTTAGTTCTTTTGTGTTTCCTGCTTAGCTTTTGTAGGCATTTACATTTGTGATCCCTGATGTGGTGATTTCTGCTGTTCTCTTTTGTTAAATATTGTTTAACTTAAAAGATAAACGAGCAACTTGCTAATTGCTTGTGTTAATTATTTTAGGTATATCATGAGCTCTTAGAAAATTGATTAGTAAATCAGCAGTTTGCTTTAAATTATTCCTAGGCCTTATTTTAGAAAAAAAAATTCATTTTTCTTCCTCAACTTTATTTCCGCCTTTCTTTTAGGCTTAGGGCTGCCTTGATTGTGAAGAATAGTCTTGAAAGATTGGATAGAGTATATGAAAACATAAGAATAAGAAAAGGTACCTACAAAGGGTTTATATAACATCACTAGAAATTGAAACAAATGAAAATGAGATTGCCTTCATGTATTAAAAGACTTGATCATACAAATTGAGTATGGAACAGTTGTGACTAGAAGTATTTTAGAGTTCAGATTTTTTCAATTTTGAGAATATTTAATTTTGAAAATGAGATATCTTGGAGATGCAGCCCAAATTTAAGCACAGAATTCACATATGCTTCATATATACTTTATATAAATAGATGAAGGTAGTTTTATATAATATTCTTAGTGTGCCTGTGTTTTGACTACAATCCATCACGTGAAGTCAAGTGTGGAATTCTCTATTTGTAGTTTTATGTTTTAGCTTTTGGAGCATTTCAGATTTTGGATAAGGATTAGGGGCATTCAACCTATAATATATTGGTAAGAAAGTAGAAATACTGTCACTCTCTGATACCTCAACAGTACAAATGAATATTGAGGAGTTTGGGTGCATATATCCAAGGTCTTTTAAAAGGTACATATATTTTAACCAACTGGAACTGTTGTTCTAGAAAGGAAGTATTTTATCAACTATAACAAGATAGACAAAGGCACAGAAAGATTGTTGTAATATTTTTATAGCAGGAAAGCATTCCATCAAAAGGAAAATGGTTACAGAAAGAATGTTACAATATTTTTATAGCAGGAAAGCATTCCATCAAAAGGAAAATGGTTTCAAAAAGTGTGATACATATCTAATATAGCAGAATACCCAATAAAATGTTGGTTAAGATTCAGCATTAAAGTTTTATTTCTAAATATCATGTAGCTTAAAGAAAAGAGACTCATCAAAAATTTCAAATCCTAATATACTTCATTTTGGTATTTTAGAATTTTCACAGAATGATGTTCTCTACTTGGTCAGTATCAAATGAGCGCTGACTTGCATCAATTTGTCAAGTTTAGGAAGCACTAGCTATCAGCTAACTGGTGACATGTTTGATATGAGAAATATAGTTTTGTTTCACAGTGGAATATATTGTCTCCTTTTCTAAGCCAAGACTAATATTTCGTTTCCAAAGGAAAACTCATTTTCCACATTATTCTTTCTGAAGAGTTGTAGGTTTTGTTCCAAAATCAACACTCATAGGTTCTTTATTTTTCTCATCAAACTTAAAATAGGCAGACTTAGAAATCTACTTTAGATTTAGAAATCTACGTTGTTTACTTGTTTGTTCATTTAACTTACAAGAATCTTAGCACTTATAGTGATATCTTAATTGTGGTACAGCAAATGGTAGCAAAACTAGTACTGTATTTCCAGAGAAATCCTAACTCAAGGCTTTTATTAAGTTCTGGCAAAGCTGACATTTCCCAGAAATGTACAGTATTTCTAATTAGTTTGTTTTCCCTTTCCAGTTTTCATACAACATATAATTTAGATATCTTTCTATAGTGAATCATTGAGCAAAGACTTTGTTTTTAAGTTTTTGTATATTTCTAACAGTTCCATAGAATCTTTCATAATGGTAAAAAGTAGAACCATATTGATTATAATCTAATGTATTACTCAAACTTAATTTTAACATGCACTTATATATACATATGTTTATATGTAATAATGTTATAATAGTTAAGTTCCTTACATGCTGTTATTCATATAAATCATAGAATTTTTTTACTATATGAAAACTTTCCAAATTTAGTGTAAATTTCTCATACAATTAATGTAAGCTAGTAACTCAGTTTCTTGTTTCATATGTTTATGAACATGTTATTTAAGGTTTTAGTTGCTCCTCTAGAACATTCTTCATACAATTTGCATAAGATTATTATTTATGTTTATCATCTCATCCACTTTTTGTAATATTTTTCCTACAGTTATGCAGAAGGCATGGAGGGAAAGAAATCCTCCAGCTCGCATCAAAGCAGCCTATCAAGCTTTAGAATTAAACAATGAGTAAGTTTGAAATATATGGAAAATAAGTTTATTTTAAAGGAAACACAGGAAAATGCTTTTATATTTCCTTTTTTCTACTCCTAAAACACGTAGAGTCTTAACAGTCCCCTTTCCTTTTCTGCATACTAAGAATAAAATTTGCAGCATTCATTGGACATTTGTATTTTGCTTCTAAAGTTGTAAACATGTATATGTTTTTGAGTAGGCACATCTTAGAAATTCCTTTTAATTTGGGTAATATTGATTATTGGTGATAAGACTGGATAGTTAAAAGTCTACTAAAATACTTAGGCCATTGTTTTAATTTTTTTTCATTTAAATCACTCATTGAAAGCATTTATTCAGTCTTGAGAACTTTAGTTGCTAATGGGCTTGAAGGCTTAGAAGATTAAAAATAAATCAAATATAGCTCTCACAACTTTTGTCTTCATTTTTATAGCACTGTGTCCGCTTTATGTCTTGAGACAAAAAAAATACAAAATTTTGAGTCAGTAAATGTTCATATCAATTAAGTCTATTACCCACTAAATAAATGTCAAGAGTAAAAATATATGCCCAGTTGAGATGGCTTAATGAATGCTTCCAGAATAATGTGAATTTAGAGTTTTCCCTTGAAAGTCTCCTGTCCTTATTAAGAAGACCATCTTAAGGTAGAGCAAAATGGTAGAATAGAGAACTCTAAAAAGCATTGACTAAGACTAGGCTCAGTAGCTTATGCTTGTAATTCAGCCACTCAGAAGGCAGAGATGGGAAAGATCATGGTTCAAGGCCAGCATGGACAAAAATGACTATTAATAAAGGAGGCATGGTACATGCACTCATGGTCCCAGCTATGAGGGAAAACCATAGGTAGGAATGAAGATTGTAGTGTGAGGCCAGCCCCAGCAAAAATTCAAGACCTTACCTGAAAAATAACTAAAGCAGAAAAAGGGCTGCTATTCAAATGAATTATAATGTATAAAATACATGAAAATTAAAATTTTCACCTGGTACTGGTGGTACACACCTATAATCCTAGCTACTCATGACCAAGATCTGAGTCTGAAGTCAGCCCTGGCAGAAAAGTCCCCCTGAGACTTATATCTCCAATTACCTCTAAGAAACCGGAAGTGGCACTGTGGCTCAAGTGATAGAGTGCTAGTTTTAAGCCCCACAACTAACGACAACAAAATTTCTAGTACCCACATTTAAAAAGTAAAAAAGAATATGAATGCTTATTTAGACATTCAAACTTTTAAAACATTTTGGCATACAATATTTTTAAAAACTATTAATGAAGTATTTTATATTTTCTCAGTGTTGAAAGTTTGGTGTACACTTACATCACATTTCAATTCACACTAACCACATTTCAAGTGCTCAGTAGCTGTATGTGGCTACCAATTAGAGTACTGGAAAATCTAGGCTGGATAGTCAGAACGAAGAACAATAACAAATGTGCTTGTTATTTCTGGGAATGCAAAGGACAGTTCTGTTTTTTTTAGGTTTTTCCCCCCCCCAAAACCAAGAATGAATTTATTTTATTAGCCAGCTGTTTGACTTTAAAAAACGAAAAGAAAAAAATCTTAGCGTTTTGGTAAGGTGAAGAGAAGGAAAACTTTGAATAAACATGGATGTGAGGGGTATGAGTAGGCTATAGGAAGAAGGACTGGAATTTAGACTAAGAGAAATTATGCTTCATGTTATTATGGATGAGTCTCAAAGTGAGGATGGGGTCACATACAAAAGGAACATTCAGTTTTGTAGTAAAGACCTAGGTCCAGGAATATGTTTCTGATATGAAAGGTTCCTAGTGAGCCAAGGAATTTTCCCCAGCCTTTACTTTGTCCTATAGCTGTCCACATGAGATAAATACTGCAAAGTATATAGTGCCTGAGAGCAGGTATTACCCCTGGAGTATTTGGTCCCTGGAACTACTTTTTAAATAGTATTTTTCTTTTGAGGCATGGGGATTCTGAGGATTGAACATTCAGACACTTCTGTTTATGTCTTCGTTTATCTCCTCTTCCCCATAAGAAAACATAGGACAATGTGTCAGAGAATGCACATAGAAAAAAAGAGAAAATAAACGGTAGAAGAGAAAGATGAGAGTGCAGAATTATGGTCTTAAACATAATGCATATACCAGGGTGCCTCTTAATGTATTAAAATATTTAATGAAGATTTTTTTTTTCATCAAAGAGGAAAAGTGTAGGTGAGGCTAGGGGAAACATGGTATAGACTAAAGGGATATAATCCAAGAGAAATACTTGCTTTACCATTGTACTTAAAATTATCTTACTTGCTTTCTTCATAGTTGTGCCACTGCATATGTTCTACTGGCTGAGGAAGAAGCAACAACTATTGTAGATGCTGAAAGGTTATTTAAACAGGCCCTCAAAGCAGGAGAAACAATTTATAGGCGATCTCAACAATGCCAGCACCAAAGTCCTCAACATGAAGCTCAACTGAGTAAGCAAATTTGAACTGATTTTTTGGGGGGCGGGGGGAGGTCCGGTCGTGGGACCTGAACTCTGGGCCTGGGCGCTGTCCCTCAGCTCTTCAGCTCAAGACTAGCGCTCTACCACTTGAGCCACAGTGCCACTTCCGGCTTTTTTCTTTTTGCTTATGTGGTGCTGAGGAATCGAACCTAGAGCCTCATGCATGCAAGGCAAGTGCTCTACCACTGAGCCAACCTTCCCAGCCCTGAACTGATTTTTATTGTCTTTTTAGCGTCTGTAAAAATAATGAAAATAATAATAATAGCTTACTATTTAGAGGTTAATTTTTTATGAGATAGTAGATAAGATTAGTTTTCTAGTCAACTAGTACCTGTAAGAAAAGAAGACAAAAATTATATACTAGCCAAAATGCTTATGGCATTTTGCTCTGATTATTTGGGAGAAATTTGCTGTTCTAAGACTAAGCTGTTTATTTAATCTAAAAATCAGGCCAGCTATTAGAGAAGCAATTCGAAAGTGTTTGGGCCAAGCTCACACACTAGGTTTACAGGCTCACACCTGTAAACCTAGCTACTCAAAAGGATAAGATCAACTCATGTAACTGTAACCCCTCTCTACAGTATCTTTACAATGAAAAATATCTATTTAAAAAAGGCTAAGATCAGTGGATCTTGGTTTGAAACCAGTCTGATAGACCCCATGTCCAATTAACCTGCAAAAAAGACAGACAGAAGGTGTGGCTCAACGGTAGAGTACCAGCCAGGAATGAGAGCATAAAGCCTTGAGATTGAGCCTCAGAACTAACAAAACAAAGTTTTCAAAAACTATAGGATTTAGAAGAATATTCTAAGTGCTAACTAGTATAGAGAATATCCTCCTGTAGAAAAGTATTACCTTTACCTTTAGCTCATCCTTTTTCAAAGCAATAGTAGATGCAAGTCTTTTGTTGTGCCTCTAGGGATTGAACCCAGAGGCCTTTGCATGCTAAGCAAGTACATGACCAGCTCAGGCACAAACTTCTGTTTGTTCTTCAGACTGTGTATGTACATATAGTGTGAGGAGTGGCTTCCTTCCTTTCCTCCCTCCTCCCTCATTCTTTCTGTCCCCCTTTCTGTCCATCTTTAACAATGCAGAGTTAATGGTTATTTTTCTTTATTTTTTTTTCACTACTGGGTCTGGGTTTTTTGTTCTTGTTTTTATTTTTATTTTTTTCCAGTCCTGGGGCTTGAATTCAGGGCCTGGGCACTGTCCCTGAGCTTCTTTTGCTTAAAGCTGGCACTCTACCACTTGAGCCACAGCACCACCTCTGGCATTTTCTGTTTATGTGGTAGTGAGGAATCGAACCCAGGGCTTAATACTTGCTAGGCACTCTACTACTAAGCCACATTGCCAGCCGTGGGTCTGGGTTTTTTCTTTACATTTCTAGATATGCTCTTTTGGTAATGATTGAAACACTCTTACCAAAGATGTTAGAATCAGCAGTGCTGCTGCTTATTATTTTTTTGTGCCCAGAAGGTTTTAGTTTTATGATTTGGGCAGAGAGTAGGCAATAAATTGAATTATATTTACATAATGCATTATCTGTTAACAGTTAACTTTTGAATCTTTTGTTTGTGGAAATTAAAATTCTGATGATGTTTTTCTCCCTGAGTTAAATACTGGTGTTTACAGTATATTTTATTAATGTATGTTATGAGTAATGAGGAGAATAGTTAATTTTGTAGCCTAGAAGTAATTTACCCATGTAAAGAAGTTGTGCCATTTGTCCTTCTCTAATATCAAATATAGTTATGTTATGGAACTTTGTTATCCCTCTCTAGAAATAGTTTTATAATTTATTTACTAGCTATTAAGAGAACTTCGTTAGACACAGAAATTTTGTTTTGGAAATAATGCATTTTTTTAATTGGAACAATAAAGAATGTTTTGTGCACACACATACATACACATAAAGACGCATGCACTTGGGGCTGGGAAGGTGGCTTAGTGGTAGAGTGCTTGCCTCGCATGCATGAGGCCCTGGGTTTGATTCCTCAGCACCACATAAACAGAAAAAGTCAGAAGTGGTGCCGTGGCTCAAGTAGTAGAGCACTAGCCTTGAGCTGAAGAGCTGAGGGATAGTGCCCAGGCCCAGAGTTCAAGCCTCATGACCAAAAAAAAAAGATTAAAAAGGAAGAAGCACACACTTTGAAAAATGGAGGAGTAGAGAATAAGAATACAGCAACATACTAGAAGGAATTATAGGACCTGGGGTGATAGCCCAGTGGTAGAGTACATGCCTAGAATGCTAGAAGTCCTGAGTTCGATTCCCAAAGCTACCTAAATACATATATTTTTTAATGGGAAAGCATTGATGATTTATACAGAAGCTTACAATAATAAGCTAATGTTACATCTTCTATTAATCTATGGATTTATTTCTGTTAATATTAAAATTCATTAATCAGTTATATCAATTATCAATTATATATATATACTGCACTTGAAATATTATTGGCAAAAGTAAACTCTATAAGCTTTTACTTTGAAAGTAGGGAGCACTTTCACTCAATATTCATCACCTAATAATCATTGGTTCAATGACCAATAATATTCCTCCAGTCTGATACAATTTAATTTTACTTGAATCTTCCAAGATAAGCAGATAAAATTAATAGGCAACACATTAGTGAAATAGCAGGTTATAATAGAAAATTGATGGTTGAGTCAATTTTGTGTGTTTTTTTTAAATAGGGAGAGATACCAATGTGCTGGTATATATTAAAAGAAGATTGGCAATGTGTGCAAGAAAATTAGGAAGAATAAAAGAAGCAGTGAAAATAATGAGAGATGTAAGTAAATTTGATAACTGAATCATTCAAAACCAAAATGTATTTTAAGTTGCCAATTATTTTAATGCAGAATCATTGTCACTGGCAATTTTTGTAAGAAGGTATTTAATATATACATATATTTATCAAAGGTTGGGTGGGTCTTCACAGTTTTATAAAGAAGCAAAGAATAATGAATCTATTTCAGCTCTGTTGAGTTCCTATTATGATTTTAATCTTTTTTTCCTCTTAATGCACAGTTGATGAAAGAATTTCCTCCTTTTACCATGTTGAACATCCATGAAAATCTCTTAGAATCACTTTTAGAGTTACAGGCCTATGCAGATGTTCAGGCAGTACTAGCAAAATATGATGGTGAGTTTTATGTCTTGATAAAATGGTTTTCTCATTTCAGTTGTGTAATTATAAATGTGATCCTATTCATCTGTTTCCCTGACTTTATCTTTTCAATATTATCATACAGCATTTAGTATATAGCAGTCCAAGTTGCTGTTAAGTATCTTTAACTGGATTTTTGGTAGAAGAACCTGAAGAACTTTTCTGTAAAGATTATTTCTTTGCTTATTGAGTATGTAATATGAGTAGGCACTTGGAACACAATGGTGAAGAAGAGGACACAGAATTAGGACTTGGAGGATTTGCAGTGTAGTGGAATGTACAGAGAATTGAACATAACAATAAAGACAGTTTGTTAGGTGAAATCTTTGGAAAAGTATAATGCTATTCACCTAATTTATTTTGAAATATCAAGCAATAAAAGATAACAGAAGGTGCTGAATAGTGTTTTTAAGAGTAACAAAGAATAATTCAAAATGACATTTTTACCCTGCCTTTTAGTTACAGTTACTTGCAGTAAACATGACAGGTGATAGGACAAGTAGTTTCACTCTTTCCATTTACTAAATTAGGAAACTGGGGTTTAAGAAAGTTAAATATTAGGTGGTATCTTCCAGCCAGTAAATGGCCAGCCAAAACTTAAATCCAAGTATTCAATTTCTTTGTTCACTAGTCCTCTCACAACCATAATTCAGTATACATTAACAATGCTAATTATTATAACAATGCAGTTTACTGAAAATGGAGTTAGGAAAACGTTAAAGACATAAACTTTCTCATCCTTCAGAGGAGACATCAGCTTTCAACCCCAAGCTGAAAACTTCCTCATGAACATAATGTTTCTGGCCATATCTTCCATTATGACAGAGCATATAAAGTCATTTATATTTATACTTGTCTTGACATAGGTTCCTATATATTAGCTTGAGAATCTCCATGATTTGGAAACTTTGAAATGTGTTATACTTGGAAGTTTATTTATTTTTAACATCTGGAATTCTTAGGCAAAATTCCAGATACTTCAGAATTGTGTAGACTTAGGGAGAAATTTGCAAGAAATTCCTTCCATATGTAACTTGCTGGATGCATAACCTGCTTACGATATTTGTGCTGAAAGTTTAGGGACTAAATATAAAAAGTCAGAATAAGAGCTAGATGTGGTGGCTTATGCCTGTAATCCTAGCTGTTGAGAAGGTGGGAATTGAGAGCACTGTGGTTCAAGGAAAAAGTTTTGGAGAGTCACCTCAACCAATGAAAGTTGAGTGTGGTGGTACATCTGCTTGAGATTGAGGTTCAGGCTATCTCAGGCATAATGTGAGACCTAACTAAAAAATAATGAAAGCAAAACATCTGAGCTCATGGCTTAAGTAGTAGAGTGCCTTCTTAGCAAGTACAAAGCTCTGAATTTAAATGCCAGTTCTGCCTCTTCCAAAAAATTCAGAATAAGACCCAATTCATTAAAGTAAAATCAGGTAAAACTAATAAAGCCAAAGTTGCTGTGCTTCTATTGTCAGTTTTCATATCTCTCAGTTTTTATCATCCTTTAGAATCCTAAAGTCATTAAAAGCAAATATTCTTCCTTAGTGTAACTGGAATTTAAAAAATCCAGTTTGTCATTCTTACTCTTTTTTTTTGTCGGTCTTGGGGCCTGAACTCTGGGCTTGGGTGCTGTCCCTTACCTCTTTAGTGCAAGGCTAGTACTCTACCACTTAAGCCACAGCACCACTTCCAGCTTTTTCTGATTATGCAGTGCTGAGGAATCGAACCCAGGCCCTCATGCATGCAAGGCAAGCACTCTACCACTGAGCCACCTTCCCAGGCCCCATTCTTACTCTTTTGATAATGCTATTTTAGGCATTCTTGTAAATTTTTATTTTGTTTATACTCCCAAATTACTTTTTATCATTTTATAAAAAGTATTATTTAAGAAGATATGGAAAATACAGAAACTTAAGACAAAGGAAAAATAAAAATCACCCTTGTTTGTTTCAACAGTAATTGGTTTAACAGAATATATTTAATTTTTTATAATCTTAATTTTTCTGTATGATTAGATGTGTTTATATATACATATATTTATATAATTATAGCTTTTCTCCTGAATCCTCTTACTGTAAACCTTTGTTGAGCACTTGCCAGCAATGTGCACAGGGTTCTCAAAGACAGTTACTCCCTGCCAGAAAGTAGCATTCTCTCTTTAGAGAAGTAGAAACTGAGAGCAAAGAAATTGTTATCAGCCGGGCGCCGGTGGCTCATGCCTGTAATCCTAGCTACTCAGGAGGCTGAGATCTGAGGATCATGGGATACAGGTTGACCCACTGCAACAATGAGACATACAAGTCCTATGTCGTAAACGAACTTTACAACTTTGGTAGGGGGGAGAGAAGGGTTGGGTGGGAGGGCGGGGGGAGGATGGGATGGGAAGGGGAAACAAAGGAGGAGGCTACAATACTTGATAAGAAATGTACTCACAAGGGCTGGGAAGGTGGCTCAGTGGTAGAGCTTGCCTTGCATGCCTGAGGCCCTGGTTCGATTCCTCAGCACCACATAAGCAAAAAGAAAAAAGCCCGAAGTGGCGCTGTGGCTCAAGTGGTAGAGTGCTAGCCTTGAGCTGAAGAGCTGAGGGACAGCGCCCAGGCCGAGTTCAGGCCCCATGATCGGACCCCCCCCAAAAAGAAAGAAATGTACTCATTATCTTACCCATGTAATTGTATCCCCTCTGTACAGTATTTTCACAATAAAAAAAAAAGAAAAAAAAGTTCAAAGTCTGTGAGACTCTTATCTCCAATAAACCACTAGAAAACCGGAAGTGGCGCGATGGCTCAAGCGTAGAGTGCTCGCCTTGAGCTGAAGAGCTCAGGGACAGCACCCAAGCCCAGAGTTCAAGCCCCACGACCAACCAAAAAAAAAAAAGAAACAAAGAAATGGCTATCAGCTCATAAATAGTAGCTAGTAGAATAGTAGATAGTAGAATTAGGTATTTTAACTATGTGTCTAAGTACTTCTACCACTATAATACACCTGTTGGATTTGCATATTAATTAGGCTTATAAAAATTATCGTAAGACATTTAAAATAATTCTTACCTTATTTAAAAATTATTGTTACAGATATAAGCCTTCCAAAGTCAGCAGCAATCTGTTATACAGCAGCACTATTAAAAACAAGGACTGTCTCAGATAAGTAAGTAGTTACTAACCTATAGTAATTTGGGAAGACTGCTAAACTCAATATTTTGTTTCTTCTTCACTGACTTTATTAATTTTATTTATTTAATTATTTAAGACAGGATCTTGCTAAATAGCTCAGGCTGGCCTTAAACTTGCAATTTTTCTGCCTCAGTCTCCAAAGTGCTGGGATTATAGGCCTGAACTTCCATGCCCTGATCTACCACTGAGTTAAAAACTGTTTTTTCCTTTCTGCTTCCTTCTGAATAATTCTTGATCTTCTGTAACTTTGAGGCCTTTCAATTTGTGTATTGGAAAGCAAAAATGTTAGAATTAATTTAATAGGAATTTAATTCAGACTTTATCACATACTAGCTGTAGAACTTTGGACAAGTTCATTACTTTGAGTTATTCCTCATCCTCAAAATAAGAATGTTATCATAGGATGAGTTGTGAAGATTATATATATGCAGAGCACCTAAAGCAATGACTAGAAAGAGAGTATGCTCAACTGGCCATCAATGGCTCATAAATGTAAGCCTAGATATTCAGGAAGCTGAGATCTCAGAATCACAGTTCAATGACAGCCAGCTCCAAAAAGCTGGAAGTAGAGGTATAGCTCAAGTGGTAGTATGCTAGCCTTGAGAAAAACAAGTTAGGGACAGTGCCCAGGCCCTGAGTCCAAGCCCCAGGACTGGCACCAAAAAAAAAAGTACACATGGTAAATTGTGTCTGGTAGGGAAATAGGTTTCATGTTGTCTGTTCTTAGATTGTGATTGAATTACTATGCTTTCCTTCTGTTTTTGTCTATCCTTAATAAATTTTCTTTATATGGCAAATAAGATATATACAGAAACTTGCCAGTGAGATCCTTTGCCAAAATAAAAAGATATTCAGAAATGAACCAGCTACACACTAGTGTCTCATGCCTGTATTCCTAATTACTCAGGAGGCTGAGCCCTAAAGAGCAAAGTTTGAAGCTAGCCTGGGCAGAAAAGTTCATGAGACTCTCACCTCCAGTTAATGGGCAAATAAAACAGAATTGTAGGCATGGCTATAGAGATATAGGTCCAGCTTTGAATAGAAGAGGGCTGAGCAAAAGCATGAGACTCTGAGTTGAAGTCCTAGTATCAGCATATACAAAAGAAAGAGACAGAGTGCCCATTTTCTTTTAGTAAGTATTCCTTGATATAAATTACAGTGAATATTCATTATCTTTCTTCTTAGCTAAAATTTTGATGAAAATGTACTTCTGTTTCTTGAGATTTTTCTGGTTGCCCCTGCCCTTGATAGCATTTCTTATTATCTTTGAAATTTCAACAGCATTGAGATTTGAACTCATAGCCTTGTACTTGCTAAGCAAGTGCTATACCACTGAACCATGTTTCCAGCCCTATTTTACACTGGTTATTTTTGAGATAGTATCTTATTTTTTGCCTGGGTACACACATGGACCATGATCTACCTATTTTTCACTTCTTGTTGCTGAAATTACAGCCATGTCTCAGCTTCTTCCATTGAGATACGGAGTCTTGTAAACTTTTTGCCAAAGCTGTCCTTCCTCCTAAGTAGCTAGGATTACAGGTGTGAGCCACTGACACTCAGTTCGTGTTTTTATGTTGAACTAGATGCTTTACTTTCATTTGTAGTAATTATATGCTTTTATCTTTGGCTGTTATCAGAAACCTCTGATTCAGGGGCTATATTGTAGTCCTAACTCCATAATTTTCTTTTTTTTTTATTTGTTCATTTCTTCATTTTGTCTTTTTTTTCCCCACAGATTCTCTCCAGAAACAGCCTGCAGAAGAGGATTAAGCACAGCAGAAATCAATGCTGTGGAAGCAATTCATAGAGCTGTGGAATTTAATCCTCATGTTCCAAAAGTAAGAAATTTTTAAATGAAAATACTAATTTTTTTAAGCTTACTAAATTGATTGCAGTGTTGTAGACCAAAGTTCAGGTTGCCACAATTTGGGTTGGAATTGCTTTAGTGTGTAGTATTCTGATGTTTACTATGTACATTAAAGGGGACGTTAAAAGGCTTGCCTAGCATGCATGAAGACCTAGGTTCAAGTCCTTAGTACTACATTAACAGAATAAGCCAAAAGTGACACTGTGGCTCAAATGGTAAAGTGCTAGCCTTGAGCAAAAGAAGCTTGGGGACAGTACCTAGGCCCTGAGTTCAAGCCCCAGAACTGGCAAAAAAAAAAAAAAAAAAGAAAGCACTACATAGAAAGGAGATTAGAAGCAGTTAGTTTACCATGAGCTTTGTAATTATTGCCAAAATAAAATTTGATTTTTGTTTACTGAGCTTTTTTTTTTTCCAGAGCTGGGAATGGAACTCAGTGCCTTATGCATGTTAGCTGAGTGCTGCTCCACTTAGCTATACTTTTATTATAGTTATAGAGGAATAATCAAAAGGCTTGGTCTTAACAAAAGATTATTTATATTTCAGATCAGTAAATTTCCTATTAAAATAAAAACTTGGTTAAGACCTAAATTTTGAACTAGGGCTAAGTACATAAAAAACAAAAACAAATGAATTAAAATAATGATATGAAACAGATGTGAACTTCTTAAAAGAATTGCTGAGTTCATGCTTATTTGGTTCCAGATTAAACAATTTATTTTATTTGTCTTTATATTGTATTCTTTGTAATCGTACAAATTATTTGTTGATATTTGTATATTATTACCTATACACCTAAACTCCAAGATTTAAAATTTGGGGGGCTGGGAAGGTGGCTCACGGGCTGGGAAGGTGGCTCAGTGGTAGAGCACTTGCCTTACATGCCAGAGGCCCTGGGTTTGATTCCTCAGCACCACATAGGCAAAAAAGAAAAAAAGCTGGAAGTGGCGCTGTGGCTCAAGTGGTAGAGCACTAGCCTTGAGCTGAAGGGCTGAGGGACAGTGCCCAGGCCCAGAGTTCAGGCCCCATGACCGGACCCAAAAAAAAAATTTAAATTTATAATGTCTCAGAGACTATAAAATATTCAAGGATACCCTTACCACAAAATACAATACCAGGATGTGTTAATAGTGAAAGCCAGTAGTCAGTAAAGAGATGACTATTGAGACAATCTCCTCAGTAAAGAGATGACTATTGAGACAGTCTCCTAGAAGAGGAAATTATAAAGTTGTTCAGTAAGTTTACTGTTAAAGAAAGTGAATAACCTGGTGCTGGTGGCTCACACCTGTAATCCTAGCTACTCAGGAGGCTGAGATCTGAGCATCGCAGTTCAAAGCCAGACTGGGCAGGAAAGGCCATGAAACTTTTACCTCCAATAAACCACCAGAAAACTGGAAGTGGCACTGTGGCTTACTGTAGTATAGTGCTAGCCTTGAGCTGAAGAGCTGAGGGACAGTACCTAGGCCCAGAGTTCAAGCCCTACGACCAACCAAAAGGAAAGAAAAGAAGAGAGAGAGAGAGAGAGAGAGAGAAGGAGGAGAGAATATATGGCATAGTGAATTACTGACTGGGTGTGGTGGTGCACACCTGTAAATCCAGCACTGAGGAGACGATAGTAGAATGATTGCAAACTTGAGGCTAGCCTGGCTGAATAGCAAGACCCCATTCTAAAAAAAGAAGTACTGAAATCTAGGGCTGAGCAGGGGTAGATTGCTTATCTGGCTTGTTTGATCCCCAGTAACTCAAAATAAGTAAACATAAATAAATAAATGACTGAAATCCAAGAATAAGAATCAACAAATATTTTATAGCATTCTCTTATTCAGTGACACTGGTTCTACAAATTTAATTTTTCTTTTTTCTTTTTTTGTCAGTCATTGGGCTTGAACTCAGGGCCTGGACACTGTCCCTGACCTTTTGCATTCAAGGATAGCGCTCTACCACTTAAAGCCACAGGGCCTCTTCTGGTTTTCAGGTGATTTTTCTTTCCTCCCTGGCTGGCTTTCCTGCCTGGCTGGCATTGAACCACAATCTTCAGATCTCAAACTTCTGAGTAGCTAGAACTACAAATAGGAGCCACCAGCACCTGGCTCAAATTTAAATTTTTATTACAGATTATACTACATGTGCACTATAGTGGCAAAATGAAATGTGCATTTTATTATTTATTTGTTTATTTATGTATTTATGCCAGTCCTGGGGATTGAATTCAGGGCCTGAGTACTGTTCCTGGGCTTCTTTTTGCTCAAGGCTAGCACTCTATCACTTGTGCAAAGAGTGCCACTTCCAGCCTTTTCAGTTTGTGTGTTACTGAGGAATCGAACCCAGGGTTTCATGCATACTAGGCAAGCACTCTACCGCTAAGTGACTTTCCCAGCCTGAAATGTGCATTTTAATATATAGCAAATGCTAGGAAACTAGCACTGAGGTTAGAAAACAGAATACTGTCAGCCTGAGAAACCTACTTGATTGCCCATTCCCATTTAAAACCTCTTTCCTCACCACTATTTTGATATTAGTTATGCTTAGCTCCTCCTTTTTTGTAGTTTTACTCTACATTTACTGATTTATAAGCAAGTTAAAAGAGTGACGTCTCTGTTTTTTATTCCCTAGAATAATTTGTGTAAAGTCAGAATTATGTCTGCTTAATATTAATTTTAGTTAATTGATTTAATTTAATTTTAATTTACTTAATATTAATATTAATTATTTCTGAAAAATAGAATTCATTTGTAAATTCATTTGATTTTGGAATTTTCTTTGTGAGAAGCTATGATGTATGAATTTCGTATCTTTAGTTTAATTACTCAGTTACAAATATATTTCTCTTGGTTTTGTTTTTTTGTTTTTGTTTTTGTCAGTCCTGGGGCTTGAACTCAGGACCTGGGCACTGTTTCTGAGCTTCTTTTTGCTCAAGGCTAACCCTCTACCACTTGAACCACAGCACCATTTCCTGCTTTTTATGTTTATATGGTACTTTGGACTCTTAGTTTTTAATAGTTGAAAGTTTCTAATATTTGTTTCATCAAAAACTGCAAACTTACTACATAAATTTATAAAATTCTTTTATTGTATTTGCAGAATCAGTTGTAATTGACATGTATGTATATTATATTTTAATCAAAATAATCCCTTCTATTGCTCTGTTTTCCCACCATTTTCAGCTTTGTAACATTGACTACATTTTCCCCCCTTGGTCAGATTCCCCAGGGGTCTGTCTTTTTAAGCTTCTATTATTTGGTTTGGTTTTTTGTTTGTTTGTTTGCCAGTCCTGGGGCTTGAACTCAGGGCCTGGGTACTGTACTGAGCTTCTTTTGCTCAAGGCTAGCACTCTACCACTTGAACCATAGCACCACTTCTGCCTTTTTCTTTTTATGTGGTACTGAGGAATCTAACCCAGGGCTTTGTTCATGCAAGCACTCTACCACTAAGCCACATTCCCAGCCCCTATTATTTGTTTTCTGGTTCATTAATTTCTGTTCTATATTGCCTTCCTTTAACTTTGCTTAGATTTGTTTCATTCTATTTTATGTTCCGTATCTTCTTACATAGTTATTTCACACCTTAATTTTCAGTATGCCTTTTTTCTTACTTACTAGGGCAAATTTTTAACAATAGCAATATTTTTATATATTTTAGTTAAAATGTTTTCTAATTTCCATTATGACTCTTTGATTTATTCTATCTAGAAGTTTCTCAATGTGTGTGTGTTTGTGTGTGTGTGTGTGTGTGTGTGTGTGTATGTGTGTATGTTGGGGTTGGGGTAAATATGGGTTATAAAGTGTGTTCAAGGCTAACTTGGACTATGAAGTGAAACACTGTCTCAAAAAAACAAACCCAAAACAAGCCAACAGCCTATATACTTACAATGATGAATTTTATTCGAAGTAAAATATACCTTTAATAAAACTGTTATATATACATACATAAATACACATACTTATATACACATATGCCTATATAGTCATGCACTTTAACATTTAATGTTAGTTTTATTTATAGGTAAAAATTTACTTATTTCTCCTCAACTAAATACCAAACCAGTCAACAATTCCACTCCATGGAAATAATTCAAATGAATGCTCCAATCTGAATGCATAGTATTATTTGTGCTTTAGTCTAGTTTTATCCAACAGGATCTTAGATAGTGTTAAGAAAATGAAAAGGCAAAAGACTAGTAAAGGATTTATATGTTTAGAATGTATAGACAACTCAATTCTTAAAAAAAGAAGCAGCCTGCTGCTGCTCAGCAACAGCAGCCGCCACCACCAGGCATGATGGCGCTTGCCTGTAATTCTAGCTACCTAGAAGGTAGATACTTGAGGATAATAGTTTGAATTACACCTTAATAAAGAAGCAAAAGTGTGACAGCACAGAAAGCACTGTAAAAAGTAGCTAAGCTTTTTGATGAAATGAGATGCTGATATATAAAATGCTCAGCATAGTGTCTGAGTATCAAGCATCAGTGTTGATTTTATTTATGGATTTTTTAAAATAACAGTACTGGGGTTTTAACTGAGAGGCTAGTACTTGCCGGATAGATGATCTACTGATGAACCATACCTACAGCCCTTCTTTTTTTCCTGTTACTGTTGTTTCATTCTATTTAATTTTCTTTGTGAACTGTTACTTTAGGACTTACAACCTTAGAATGACTCAGGTTTGGGGATTCCTTTATTGAGAGGAGGTAAAGGTGAACATATTGAGATAGTTAACAGTAACTAATTTGAATTATTTAACATTCCAAGGACATTGTAACTTACAAGAGAAGTTTTCAAGAGTAAGGGGAAAAGAACATTCTTTTTTTGGGGGGGTGGAAGGGCGGTCCGGTTGTGGGGCCTGAACTCTGGGCCTGGGCGCTGTCCCTCAGCTCTTCAGCTCAAGGCTAGCGCTCTACCACTTGAGCCACAGTGCCACTTCCGGCTTTTTTCTTTTTGCTTATGTAGTGCTAAGGAATCGAACCCAGGGCCTCATGCATGCAAGGCAAGCACTCTACCACTGATCCACCTTCCCAGCCCCAGGAAAAAGAACATTCTAAATAGAACAAAATAATAACAAAGCCTGCTGAGTAAATCTCTTATGTCTTTGGTATTTCTTATTTTAAAGTAAAACTTTTTAGTGTTATGTTGCCAAGGAAGCAGACTTTACATAAAAACCTTGGTAAGTGTAAGGAGAGTTTTAAAAATAAATTGACAAGCTGGGCACTGGTGGCTCATGCCTGGAATCCTAGCTACTCAGGAAGCTCAGATCTGAGGATCACAGTTCAAAGCCAGCCTGGGCAGGAAAGTCCGTGAGACTCTGATCTCCAGTAAACCACCAGAAAACCAGACAGCAGTGGCACTGTGGCTCAAGTGATAGAGTGCTAGCCTTGAGTTGAAGAGCTGAGGGGCAGTGCCCAGGCCCAGAGTTCAAGTTCCACAACCGATAAAAAAATAAATAAATAAATTGATAGTAGGATGCCAATAACTCATGCCTGTAAGATTAGCTATTCAGGGGGCTGAGATCTGAGTATCAGCAATCAAAGCCAGCCGTGAAACTCTACCAAAAGGCTAGACATGGACCTGTGGCTCAAGGGATAGAGTGGAAGCCTTGAGTGAAGAAGCAAAGTAAGAGTGTAAAGCCCTAAATTCAAGTCCCAGTAGAGGAACAAAAATAAAATTAAACTTCATGTTGATACATGCAGAGTTAAATGCATTCTGGTTATCAGAAGTTGAAACCTGTAGGATGTTAGTTTTGTCAACTATAGAAGATAGTATTTTATTAGCATGCTTGCATTACATTGACTAAACTACTTATACTATTGGCATTTATAAAAGGTGAAACAAGCAATTGAGATTCTGACTGGCATAGCAGAAATAAAGAAGCCTATAATACATTTACATTTCCACTATGTCTTACTAAGAGAAGAGTTGAGATAAGAAATGCTTGCCATTTGATTCATGGCTCCATAGGATTAGTGGAAAAGAGTTTTCTCATGGTAAATGCCTCTCTAACCCCTTGTCTTTCCCTTCTCAATAGGATCACTTTCCCTTTGCTTCTGAAGCTGTTAGGTAGTGTTTAACTTACTTTATTCACATAGCAATTCTGTTTGCTTTCTATCTAGAAAGTGTCTTTAGTCCTTCCCCAAACACATATCCACACAGACTCTGCATTCAGCCTGCCTGTCCAGTCTTATAGAATGTGCACTGAGAACACTAATTGCAGAGATAAATTGGTTCTTTGTGTGCATGACTGATCAAGAGCAAAGTACCTTAATTTCAGATGTCTTCAGAGAGCCTTTTCTTTAACCTCTGCTTTTAAGAGGAAGATTATAAAGCATTATCATTACTTCAGGTCAGAATTATATTGCTTTTCGTCAAAAGCTATTGTAAGATTTACAAAGTAATAGAAAAGGGTAATTTAAAAGTAAATTATAAAGATCAAAGCAGTTCAAAATTAAAGTGAATTTCAGTGTAAGCATAGGTATGGTTTTAGAATTATGAAAGAACAGCCATGCACAAGGCACAGGGTTCGAGCCCCAAATACCACCCCCACACAAAAAATATCTTACCATATCTTATTGTGTCTTGTAATTATAGCTTACAGAGTAGCTTTAAGTTTTATATCTGGTCAAAAGCAAGGGACTAAGTAGTTATTTGAGTCTAACATGTCGAAAGGAATTTTGTCCCAAGCAATTTTTTACTTATTGCAGATATAACACTAAGGCTGTTTACAGTTAATATGGATAGATCAGCTTTGGTTTATATTTTCAGCTATATTTTATTTGCAGACAGTTTCCAGAGCGGTCTTTTAACTGGCTTTCTTCTTCTACAGAATTCTTTTTCCATCTAGTTGTGGAAATCCCTTACTACAATAATTACTTCATTTTAATGTTCATCAAACTAAATTTTTCTCAATTTTATTTTTAAACGTTTTCTCTGAACAGTCTATTTGTACATTTTGATTTATGACTTTATTATTCTCTTCATTAATCTTTACTTCTGCCTTTTCCAGATTACCAACTCTTAACCTTTGAAATCTTTCAGATTTCACTCACTAATTCTACATCTTTAAAAAATATATTTTTAAAGCATATTACTGTAGGGGCTGGGAAGGTGGCTTAGTGATAGAGTGCTTGCCTTGCATGCATGAGGACCTGGGTTCGATTCCTCAGCACCACATAAGCATAAAAAGCCAGAAGTGGCGCTGTGGCTCAAGTGGTAGAGCGCTAGCCTTGAGCTGAAGAGCTGAGGGACAGTGCCCAGGCCCAGAGTTCGGGCCTCACAGCCAGAAAAATACTCACAGCCAGAAAAGTGTGTGTGTGTGTGTGTGTGTGTGTGTGTGTGTATTTTAATGTAAAAGTAATTGGTACTTTAAAAAAAAATCAGACACTTCTGAAGTTTATAAAGTTAAGTAATCCTTATTTTCTCTCTCCCAACTCTAGTTCTCTTAAGTTACTTCTATCTCTGTTTAACCAGTATATGGCCAGATCTTTTTCTCTTTTTCTTTCCTTTTCTATTTTTTCTCCTTTTCTAAGTAAGGTCTCACTATATAGTCCAGCCTAGCTTTGAACTCAGGATCCTCCTGCTAAAGCTTTTCAGAATGCTGAGGTTACAGATGTATAACACCATAGCCAAACATTTTGTATGCATTTCCAAACATAGAGAAATCATTTCAAATACTTTACCCTCTCTTGTGTGGACCATCTACAGAGATTCTTCACTGGTCTCCCTGCCTTCAGCACCTCTCTTGAGTTATCTGTCTAATTAGCAAATCTAACTTGGCTTAAAGACCTTCACTTACTCTCCTTGTTAGTATCGAGTTATTATTAGCTCTGTGTGTGTGTGTGTGTGTGCGCGCGCGTGCGCGTGCGCGCCCTTCAAAATTCACCTTACTCCTTGCTACTCTGCCTTGCTTCAATTTCCAGTGTCACTATTCCACTACCATTGAACATATGACGCAAATCCCCAGTCATCTATTTGTGGTTTTTAAAGGACTCAGTGTTCTCAAGCAGAGATAATGGTTCTCAGTTTCCTACTCCTGAGCATCATTTATAGTTGGGCAGGGGGAGTTAATGTCTCTCTCTTTATTCAATACAAGTACAAGACACTTGTCTTATTGATCATTTTATGTCAATGCTCTTGCCTTGCATATAAGGAACACTCAATAGATAGTGGTAAATAGACATGCCTATCATCTATGTTAAAGAAAGAACTATACCTTCCATTTGAAATTTTTAGGTCACTCAAATTTTCATGTTTTGGGCTGGGAAGGTGGCTCAGTGGTAGAGCGCTTGCCTTGCATGCATGAGGCCCTGGGTTCGATTCCCCAGCACCACATGAGCAAAAAGAAAAAAAGCTGGAAATGGCGCTGTGGCTCAAGTGGTAGAGCGCTAGCCTTGAGCTGAAGAGCTGAGGGACAGCACCCAGGCCCAGAGTTCAGGCCCCACGACTGGACCCAAAAAACAAAACAAAACAAATTTTCATGTTTTAATGATACTGTATCTTTCAAAGATGGTAGTGCAATTCTAGCATGATATTATTTGTTAATGTATATTATGAAATAACAGCTTTTAATGTACCGATGTGTGATAATTAAAAAGTTAGAAAAATTTAGACAGAAAGCTATGTCCAAGATACATGTAATAAAAAGTGGGTTACCTAAAGTTTGATTCTAATTTTTGAAAAAATAGACTCAGTATACTGTGCATAGAGATTATGATACATTACAGTGGTAGAGCACTTTCCTAGCATGGACAAGGCACTAGGTTCAATCTTCAATGATACAAAATAAAAGGAAGAATGGAGAGAGGGGGGGAAGGAATGTGTATATTATGTTTAAAGGAGAAATCTAGACAAGCATCAGATTATTTTTTCATTCTTTTATTCTCTAAACATGTAATGTTTTATTTTTTGTTGCCTATCTGTTATGTTAGCAGTTTTGTACACTCAGATTATACTTTACTATGCAGAAAAAAAAGAGAAGAAAGCAAATAAGTGTCTTTTAGTTTTTAGCCTTTCATATTCTTAGAAAAGAAGTCTGTATAGCAGGGTTTTGTTTACTATTAGTTTACCCAGAGTTAGAAAATACCTTAAGTAAAAACTGAACTGTAGACTGGGTACAGTAGTTCATGCTTATAATCTTATCTACTCAAGAGATGAAGATTGGTAGAGTCACAGTATAAGGTCAGCCCAGGTAGAAAGTTAGTAAGGTTCCATTTCAGTGAATAAGCTGAGCATAAGCTTGCAATCCAACCTATGAGAGGGCATAGATAAGGGATCAAAAATGTGAGACCCAGCTGAGCACTAGTGGCTCATTTCAATAACTCTGGCTACTTGAAAGTTGAGAATTAGTAGATTGTCATTGTCCTGGACAGACATTTTCTTGACATACCAAATTTACATTGCTTTAGAGCCAAATTGAAAAGAACAGAAAAAGGCAGAAAAGTTTGCAAGATTTTTTTCTAAATCCATAGGCACATGGTGGCTATGTAGAATGATGTGAATTGAGAGGATGGTTGTAGGTCCTCAGGGCAGAGAAACTCAGCCTGGGCAGACAAACTCTCCATGGAGAGAAACTGAATGAGGTGGTACACCTGTGGTCCTAGCAATGCTAGACAGCCAGATGGGATCAAGTCCCTATTGTAAAAAATAATTTGTGAAAAACAATGCTGGAGGCATGGCTCAGCAGTATAGTACTGGGGTAGCAAACTCAACACCCTAAATTCAGATCTCAAGTACCACACACACACACACACACACACACACAAAAGCCAAACAACAACAAAAACTCCTGAAATTTGAGTTTGAACACATTTTTGCTATCTACATCAGATGAGTTTAGGTACTGTAATGTGCTACATGCACATGGACAATAGAGTGCTTATTCTGTAGCAATTGCAGAAATTCCTAAATAACAGTTTCTGAAGGAGGTAAATTAAGTAATAATTCTATAGCATTTAAACAATATGTGTGTGTGTGTGTACATGTGCACATGCACAGCTTGGATTGAACCTAGAGCCTACGTATGCCAAGTACACATTCTATTATTGAGGTATACATTGAACATATTAAATACATTTTTCTTAAACTGAAACTTTCTTAAATTTTAGGAGCCAAATTTTATTTCAATGTCAGTGCAGAAACTAAAATTTTGCTTTGCTTTAGAACCAAGTTGAAAAGGACATTTGCTGGAAGATAATTTTTTTAAGTAGTATAAGGAACACATAAAAATAATTAGAGGCAAGTATGGTGATGCATACCTATAAGCTCAGCATTCAGGATGCTGAGGCAAGAGAATTGTGAATTCAAGTCTAATTGGGCTCCATAGCATGACCTTGTCTGAAAACAATTCAATAGCAAACATTTTTAAAATGAAAAATCTTGAATTATAATTTCCTAATTACATTACCATATACTTAATACCATCTGCATGGATACAGATTATATTAACTAGTGAAAATGTAAATATATAGTTGTTCAACAAAAGCATATTCTTGATGTGTCATCAAATTGATGTGGTCAATAAATTTTACTAAATAATGTTTATTAAAAATAGTTTTGCTTATATTTTCTCAGTGGTTACCAAAACTCTGAATGTCATGTTGTGATACGGTTTAAAGCTTCTACATTCGAAAACTCATGGAAATAATTTGGAAAAAAATTTTCTTCTCTAAAATTTAAGCAAAATTTAAGCAAAATTTAAGCAGGATAGGAAGGCTCTGGTTTAGGAATTAAACAGTTTTCTTCTGAAAATAAAATTCTCTTTCTGATGGTGATACCACCGTGGTTGCCACATTGTCTTTGCTGCTACTGAAGCAAAGAAGCTCTCAATGCACTTGCAAAGAGCACACGGAGTCATGTCAGAGGTCAGCTAGTTGAGTCCATTTTCCCACAGATGCCTGGTGTGAGTGATCTTCTACTGTGTTTCCAAAAACTGGGCAAGGATTAGAGAGGATTAGGAAGAATATGACCTTCCTGAATATAGGCCTAAGTCACTGAGGGGAGAAAACCCAACCAGGCAGCAAATGGGCTTTGCTTGACCAGGACACAACCTCTGCCGCATTCCTTTAAGTCCCCAAACTGGATTAGTAAATAATCTCATAGTTTGTGACATCTGCTAAAATAAATTGATAACCAGACTACCTGCTTAAACTTTGAGGACAAGGCCCAGAAACATTAAGAGTTAAGTAATTAAAGATGGGCGTGAAGCTTCTTCATAAAGAAGAAAAAATATTTTTGATGTATAAATATTATGAGTACATCATATTAACGAATTACATAAGGCTTACATTTTGAAGCCACGTCTTTTTGTCTTTAAGATTCTTCTGGAACCATGTTGCTTGTGGCAGTCGTAGAAAGTAGTTCACAAACTTTTTTTGTTTTGGGTTTTTTTTTTTTTTTTTGCCAGGCCCAGGGCTTGAACTCAGGGCTTGGCACTGTCCCCAAGCTTCTTTTGTTCAAGGCTAGCACTCTACCACTTGAGCCACAGCTCTGCTTCTGGCTTTTTCTGTGTGTGTATGTGGTACTTAGGAATTGAATCCAAGGCTCCATGCACACTAGGCAAGCACTCTACCACTAAGCCACATTCCCAGCCTTCACAAACGCTTTTTGCTAATTGTTTGTATAACAACCTGAGATACCAGAATTTAAAATGTAAGAATATATCTTTTGAGACACCTTCTCTTAAAATACAATTTTCAAGCCTATTCTATAGGAAGTACATTTTGGCCTCTGTCTTTATGGAGGGATATCAGCTAACTAAAATATTCTAAACACTTTGTTTTAAGATGACTAGTAGTAAAGATGATGCATAAGTGCCTGATTTTGTGCCTTTATTAATGTAAACCTGATGAGTGTAGTAATTGTGATTACATTGCTTGTGTTATAGATAATAGTAGGACAAATAATTTCTTCAAGAGTTTGAAATAAGGGGTTGCAGGCATAGCTCAGTTGGTAGAGTGCTAGATAGTGAGTGAAAGCGGATGCAGGTATGGAGTTGGAGTCCCAGTCTTGGATCAAGGGGGTGGGGGAAGAGCTTTAAATAGTTTGAACTAAGACAGGGATTGTAATACATACCTGTAATTCCTCCACTTTAGGGGATGAGGCTGAAGTATTGTAGGTTCATGGCTAGCTTGGAAAATACACAGTGAGCACAAGGCTAGCCTGGACTGTATAGGGAGGATTGGTAAAAGGGATGGATAAATGATGAATGGATAAATAAAATGTAATAGGTCTATACAAGGAAATGATTTTATCACAAAAAAAGAGTACCTAAATGTCCTATAATGTGGATAAACCTTGAAAACATGCTCCATGGGAAAAAAGTCACACTGAAGACCACAAAATTGTGCTATTCTATTTGTATGAAGTGCCCAGAGCAGACAGATTAGAGAGAGAGAGAGAAAATAGGTTATTATTTGTTTAGGGAAGTTGAGGAAATAAGGGAATACAGAATGATAGTAAAGGGCACAGGACTTCTTCCTAAGGAAATGAAAAATTTCTAAAACTGTGGTGATGGATAAACATATCTGAACATAATAAATATCATTTTAGATGGGAAATTCCAAGGTATATGAATTACATCTCAATAAAGCTGTTTTTAAAACAAAATAAAAATTAGCTGAGTGCTAGCAACTCATACCTATAATCCTGTAATCCAGAAGATCTCAGAAGGCTGAGATCTGAGGATCGTGGTTTGAAGTCAGCCTAGGCAGGAAAGTCCATGAGATTCTGATCTCTAGTCAAACACCACAATGCCAGAAGTAGTGTAGAGCTGTGACTCAAGTGATAGAGCACTAGCCTTGAGTACAAAAGCTCAGAGAAAGGACCTAGGCCCTGAATCCAAGCCTTGGGCCTGGCACAAATTTCTTATCCAAGTACATTATTCATACTTCTAATAAGGGACTTACCACAGTCTGATTATAATTATTAAGAAATATTCATGTAATTTCCCATTGTATTATGGAGCTTCAGAGAACAGACTGTGTTTTAGTAACTAATAGTGCTTTACATTCTGTAAATATTAACTTAATTACATTTTTGAGATGTAAGCTTTTCACTGATAAATTGGGAATCAAAGCAAAATAATTAAATGCTGCCACACAATATTGTTCCACAAATATGTTTTATGTTCATGTATAATTCTTTTTTGGAAAATAAATAAGTTCGGTGTACTTACCTAATTTCCTCAGCTTTAGTTTACATTTCAGATTTAGTAAGGTCACACAGGTATTTATCACCTTATTTTTACCTGTACAAATGTTCTGATTTGAGGGATTTGTATATGTAACATTGTATATACAAGTTTTCAGAAGGACCTTCATATAACTCCACTAGTTTTATGTGTTTTTTAAAAAATCAATTTGATTTTATGGTATTTGAATATTTTGTAATTGAGTTTAATACTATTTACTTTTTTAATTTTTTTCTGTTGTGTATGTGCTATTTCTACAGTATTTACTAGAGATGAAAAGTTTAATTTTACCTCCAGAACACATTCTGAAACGAGGTGATAGTGAAGCAATTGCCTATGCATTCTTCCATCTTCAGCACTGGAAACGGATAGAAGGTGCTCTTAATCTGTTGCAGTGTACATGGGAAGGCAGTGAGTATTCTTTTCCAAATGTAATGCTAATATCTGACTACAGGCCACCTTCTTAAATGAATTGTCTAGGTTTCTGAGTTCCACATTTAGTAAAAGCAGAATGAGAACTATTTAAGTTAAATATTTGTAATGAAAGAAAAGGAAAATGTAAATTCTTTACCTTGTAAGATTTTTAATGTGGCTTGATTGTGTGTAGAGGGGGGAGATCAAACATAAGGCCTTACTCATTGTTCTACCACTGAGCTGCACCCTTAAACCTTGTAAAAATACTTTAGACGTTGGTCTGATTTTGTTTTGAAGTATGTACAAAGTAAAAATTGAAATGTATAAAACTGTGCTAAAATACATGTAAACATAAACGTTACCATTTTAACCATTTTGTGTTTAGTTAAGTAGCATTGCATATATTCACATTATTAAGGTGCAATCATCACCATCCATCTCCAGAATTCTGTCGTGAAATTCTATGTTTAGTTTTAAAGGAATCACTATACTGATTTCTATAATAGCTGCAACTTTTGACATTCCCATCAGCCATAGACACAAGTTACAATTTCTTTGTGTCTTTATCATCATTTCCTATTTTCTGTTTTCATTTTTGATAATAACCACTTTACTGGGTATGAAGTAGGGTCTCATTGTGATTTTGATTTGCGTTTTCCTAATGATTAGTGGTTCGTGTGTATGTTTTCTTTGAGAGTAAATTGGACTCTTTTTAACTAACTTCTAAATCTCTTATTTATAGCTTCTTAACCATTAAGAAAATGAAGAATCCAGGCACCCGGTGGCTCACACGTATAATCCTAGTTACTCAGGAGGCTGAGATCTGAGGATCACAGTTCAAAGCCAGCCCAGGCAGGGAGGTCCTTGAGATTCTTATCTCCAGTTAACCACCAGGAAACTGGAAGTGGCACTGTAGCTTAGTGGTAGAGTGCTTACCTTGAGCTGAAGAGTACAGGGACAGCACTCAGGCCCAGAGTTCAAGACCTACAAGTGACAAAAAAAAGAAAAAAAAAAAAAGAAGAAGCTTATTTTATCAGCAGGACTCACAGCATACCTTAACTGTTAATAAAACTTCAAAACTAAGTTCATTGTTACTAACTAAAAGTGTTCCCAGGGCTGGGCAGTTGGCTCAGTGGTAGAATGCTTGCCTTGCATGCATGAGGGCCTGGGTTCGATTTCTCAGCACCACATAAGCAGAAAAAACTGGAAGTGGCACTGTGGCTCAAGTGGTAGAGCGCTAGCCTTTAGCTGAAGAGCTGAGGGACAGTACCCAGGCCCAGAGGTCAGGCCCCATGACCAGAAAAAAAAAAAAAAGTGTTCCCAAACTTTGCAATAAGGTGTTGTGGAACCTGAAAGGAAGTCCCAAAAGTACCGTGGAATATTCTATTTTTTTATTTTTTGCCTGTCCTGGGTCTTGAACTCTAGGCCTGGGCACTGTTCCTGAGTCTCTATGCTCAGGGCTAGCATTCTACCACTTGAACCACAGCACCACTTCCAGCATTTGTGAGTAGTTTATTGGAGATAAAAATCTCATGGAGTTTCCTGCCCTGGCTGGCTTCAAAGCATGATCCTCAGATCTCAGCCTCCTGAGTAGCTAGGATTATAGATGTGAGCCACCAGCGCCTGACTATATTCTAAATTTTTCATGGAAATACAATAATATTTAACATCTGTCGGATACCACTCAAACTATTATCTCCAGATAATTCACAATTTCAGCATTATGTCAGGCTCCATTTCTTTCCATGTTTGTAACAGTAACTTTTATACTTTTACAGTAAGCTGTTTGTGAGTTACTGTGATTAAAAGAAGTACCACACAGTGTTTAGTACTTTCTATAGAAAGTACTAAGTATCCAAGTATGATCCCACTGTTTAAGCAGTTGTTTAGTGTTTAACAGGCTCATAAATATATCTCATTCATAAGAAATAATACTTTTTGTTTTTAGATGTATTTGTGTTGTTGTTGTTTAGACTGGTCTTGAATTCCTGGGTTCATGTGATCTTCCTCCCTAAGCTTCCTGAGTAGTTGAGACTGCAAGTGTGCACCATCATACCCTGCTGAAATGATTATTTAGAAGTGAAATACAAAGACACTGAAGCTGTAGGTATAGCTCAGTGGGTATAGCTAAGTACAAGCTTAGCATGCATTATGCCCTGGGTTCAATTCTCAGCAACAAAATATTACTACTTCTACTACTACTACTATTACTGAGAAGTGAATGGCACCATGTATCCTTGAACCAACAGAATTTAGAAACTTCTGTGTTAACAATTACTAACAGTCATACACTGTGCTTGACACTGATAATGAAACAAATAATATAATTAAGGACCTGAATGTCTTTGAGTTTTTCAGCTTTCTCTAGTAGTCTGTAAGTCCCTCAAAACCAGGTACTCTCTTCATGCATTTTATATATGCCTTAATGCCTGGCATTCTACCTGCCACATATGGGCTTTTAATAAACATATTATTAAAAAATAAATATATCATTTACACTATAATTCATGCATCTGTGTGTGTGCACGTGTGTATATATGTGTATGTTTCTATGTCTGTGTCTGTGATGGTACTGGAGTGGACTTGGGGCATCCTGCTCTCACTTAGCTTTTTCTTCTCAAGGCTGGTGCTTTACCATTTGAGCCATACCTCCACTTCTTGCTTTTTGCTAGTTAATTGGAGATAAGAGTCTCACAGAGTTTTCTACCTTGGCTGACTTGGAACTGCTGTCTTCAGATCTCAGCTTCCTGAGTAGCTAGGATTATAGAAGCTGGCTTAATTCATGCATCTTTTTGAATTATTTCCTCATAGTATCACTGACTTCCTGAATTACTTTAAGCAAATAACTGGATCTAATGAAAGGACCATAATTTAGCAGTTCTTAGCCCCACTCATAGAAAACTTCTGTGAAATCTCTCTCATGAAGTTAGGAGTCATTAAAAACTCTTTTAGGTTGCAAATTTAAGTCCATACAATTCTATGAAGATTCTCCAAAGAAGTGGTATTTATACTTGTGGAATGAAGTCCATAAGTGTATTGAGGAGACTGACAAAGAAGGACCTAGCGAATCATCTACTGCTCCATTTTGTTTTAGATAATTTACTATTCTATAAATAAGTCTTATTCCTTAACCTATTCATTCTTTTGCTTACTTTATTTCATCTAAAATGTCTAAAAAGAAAATCTTACATGAATTTTTTATTTTAAAAAGTCTCCAACGTAGTTTTGATCTATAGCATGGGATGGTAAATGAGAGAATTAAATATTAACATGTTTTTTCCCCCTTCAGCTTTTAGAATGATTCCATACCCATTAGAGAAAGGACATCTATTTTACCCTTATCCCAGCTGCACAGAGACTGCTGATAGAGAGCTATTACCTAGTAAGTAAATATTTCAGTTTTCTCAAACTTTTAATTGTTTAATTACTTACAAATTGCTTTCTGTATGTATCATCTTCTTGTCACTATAATGAAATACCTTATGAAGAAGAGCTCAATTTAGCTCACCATTTTATATATAGGTTCAAATTTAAACGGCATACCACAGACTCTGAAATGAGGGCTGCTCCTTGACAGTATTACTGCATAAAGCACATGGCAATGGTACGAGCATGAGTCTGAGTCATAACTGAAGCTATCTTGAAGCTATCTTGAAGCAAAGATATAGATAGATAGATAGAGCAGAGTCTCAAAAGATCATACCCCCCCCAGTGACTCAAAAACCTCCCACTATGGGTCTCATCTCAAGATTTTACTTCCCAATACATCACTCTGAGGACCAACTTTGGTTGAAATTTGAGACCTTTAAACATTTTTTAGCCATTTCTAGTATATAGTTGCATAATGCAGTTCATTTCCAAATACTTTATTGGGGTAAAACCCTTTGTTAAATGCATGGAAAAGCACAAAGATTAAAGACATAAAAAAGAGCTGCCATCTTACAAACATTTTTGTTTTGACAGTGTCAGGGGTGATCAAACCTAGAATCCCACTCTATTGCTCCTGCTGCCCTCTGACTCAAACGCCTCCTGCTTCAACCTCCTGAGTAGTGAGGATTGCAAATCTGTGCCACATTACAAACATGAAAAAGAAAATAATCCTTCACAAACTAAAAAAGAGAAGGGAAATAACTCATATGATAAAAATAGTATTACTCTGATATAATTCTCTCAAAAAAAGCCTGTAGAACCAAGAGCCCTTATGAATGTAAGCATAAACATCTTCAGCAAAATATTAGCAAACTTAATCAAGCAATATTCAGAAAGGATAAGGTACATGGTACATAAGTACCATGACCCAGTGGGATTCACCTCAGAAATAGAAAGTTGGTTTAACATCTGAAAATGTGATATATGGCAGATAATAGATGCAGATAAAGCATCTGACAGTATCTAACACCTATTAGTGATAAAGGAAAAAAAACTCTCAAATTACAAATAGAAGGAGACTTCTTCAACTTGGTAGTGTATTCAAAAACATTTAATATCATACTTAATAGAAGAATATTGAGTGCCTTTCCCCAATCAAAATATAGGGTCTCACTACTTTTTTGTTTGTTTGGGGTTTTTTTGGGGTCCAGTTGTGGGGCCTGAACTCGGGCCTGGGCGCTGTCCCTCAGCTCTTCAGCTCAAGGCTAGCACTCTACCACTTGAGCCACAGCGCCACTTCCGGCTTTTTTCCTTTTTTGCTTATGTGGTGCTGAGGAATCGAACCCAGGGTCTCAGGCATGCAAGGCAAGCGCTCTGCCACTGAGCTACCTTCCCAGCCCAGGATCTCACTACTTTTTATTCAGTATCATATTGGAGATTCTAACCAGTGCAATCAGAAAGAATTAATAGAAGACATTTATATTAGAAAGGAAGAATTAAAACTGTCTTTGTTGATAGATGGCATGAACGTCTATTAGGAAATACAAAGATATAAATAATAAATGAATTCAACCTGGTTATACAATATGCGATCAATATTTAGGAATCAAGCTTGTCAGTATAGCTTAGGTAGAATGCGTTCCTAGCATATATAAAGCCTTAGATTTGATTCCCACTACAAAAAAGAAGAAAATCAATTATATATCTATATACGTAACAATGAGCAATACAAAAATGAAATGTAGGAAATAATTCCAACCATTTTAGCATCAAGAGAATAAATTACTTAGAAATGAATTTAATTAACAAGAGTATAACTATACTAAAAACTAAGATATTGCATATAGAAATTTAAGAAAATCCATATAAATGAGGGGAAAGTTCACATTAGTTGATTAGAAGACTCAGTATTATTGATATGGCAGTTATTGCCTATTTGACCCATAGATTTAATACAATCCATATTAAAATTCCAAGAGGAATTTTGCAAATTCTTGACCTATTATAAATATTGTTTCGGCTATTAGAGTTATTTATAAAGGAAAAATTGTAGTGGCTATACTTTGTAATTTGAATAACAGTCATAAGTTAGAAGAACAAGAACTATGCATGGTTAAGATTGCTGAGAATGATTCAACCTAGTCCTTGCTTTCAAGAAGCCAAATTTTCAAAATAGCCATCTAAATTTTGCCTCAATTGCTTTATCTACTCATTCCTTTTCTCTGTGAACTGGTAAATATTTGTTTTACTGATAGGTAATCATGCTGAAGCACATAAACATTAGCACTGTGTTTCCTGTATAATGTAAATTTGTACTATAATTTTTGTAAGACTGAGCCATTAGATGCTTAGCAAGTAAAGTTGCAGTCTCACTATCAACAAATTTAATAAGCTGAAAAGTTAAGGTAAATGAAAACTTAGGGGAGATTGTACAAATTAGGAATTCTGATATTCTTCTCCCTAGGGTTTTTTTTTTTTTTTTTTGGTCGGTTGTAGGGCTTGAACTCTAGGCCTGGGCTCTGTCCCTGAGCTCTTCAGCTCAAGGCAAGCACTCTACCACTTGAGCCACAGCACCATTTCCGGTTTCCTGGTGGTTAATTGGAGATAAGAGTCTCATGGACTTTCCTGCCCAGGCTGGCTTTGAATCGTGATCCTCAGATCTCAGCCTCCTGAGTAGCTGGGATTACAGGTGTGAGCCACCAGCACCCAGTGAGTTGTTCTTTTTTTATTTTTTGTCATCTGCTAGATAGCTGATGTCATCTTTTATAGAAATCGCAAAGTGTTTGCTGTACTTTTTCTTTTTTTTTGGAATCTGGTCATGGGGCCTGAACTCTGGGCCTGGGCGCTGTCCCTCAGCTCTTCAGCTCAACGCTAGCGCTCTACCACTTGAGCCACAGCGCCACTTCCAGCTTTTTTCTTTTTGCTTATGTGGTGCTGAGGAATGGAACCCAAGGCCTCATGCATGCAAGGCAAGTGCTCTACCACTGAGCCATCTTCCCAGCCCTTGATGTACTTCTTAATCTCCATTTTTTTATATTGTGAACTCTTTGAAGACCAGGATTCTCTATATTGTCCCTAAATATAATACTTAAAATCCAATATTAAGTAAGTATTGCTTGACTTATTCAAATCCATTAATTCACTGTACCCAATCAACAAGAATGTTAAATATTACTACTTTTTTCCTTTTTGTCCTATTCTGAACTCCTAGACTGCTCATGGTTAATAGACCAGTAGAAAGCCAAGCATGGTAGGAGATACCGGTAATCCCATTACTTGGTAAGTTGAGGCAAGAAGATTGAGAATTTGAGGCCACTTTGGATTATATAATGAGGCCCTGCTTCAGGAAAAACAGAATTAAAGACAAAGTGTTCAGTGAAATGTGTATGGAATAGACTGTGGATTTCTCTAGGGATCAAAGATGAGTCAATTTTTTGACTTGTGTGATTTGGAAAATGGTAAATCTTTTATACAGTGAGAGGAGCAAGTTTGAGCTTGTTGCCTGTGTAATCGCTCATTCATATATGCATACACATACGTATATGTATATATATATACATGATTAAATATTTTATTACATAATCAATTCAACAAATATAAAAGTGTCTTTTGGCTATGTGCCAGTAGCTCACACATGTTATCTCAGCTACTCAGGAGGCTGAGATCCACAGGATCAGCCTGTGCAGAAAAGTTATGGAGATTCTGTCTCCAAAATAACCAGCAGAAAAATTGCTCAAGTGGTAGAGTGCTTGCCAATCAAACAGAAGACCCTGCCTGAGTTCAAACTCTGAACTCAATGTTGATGGCATTTTGGATATAAATAGCAGTCACTTCAATCCATCTTAAGCATAAAAGGTAGTTAGTTGCAAGTGCAACTATAACGATGATAGCTGGGCCCCTTAGGGACTACAGTTAAAAACTAGATGGTTAGGATTTGCAGGAACCAGTTACCTGTATATCTCTGTATCTGGCTGCCTTATGTAATCGCTCCTTTTCTTCTCTTCCCCCATCTTCCTTCCTACACCTCTAGTAAGCTTCTTTCAGTTCATCAGATTTATTTATGTATTTCTCTCTTTGTAGTTTGGTGTTCCCTGCATACATATTCAGGTGATCTACATTTATATGCCATCAGTTCAGGCAAACAATATAGAGTAAATGATGCTTCAGTCCTTTAAAACTAGATTGCTCTAAAGTCTCCTATATCTAATGTCTAGTATCCATTCCTGATTCTGTTAGCAGTGGCCAAAAAAGATCAGGTTCAAGTTGTATAAATAAAATTGCCAGGGATCCTGATATCTTTTTCTCCACATCTCACAAACGAGATTATAGACTTATCATTTTCTAGGTAGTAAAAGAAGTCCTAGGTAAGAAAGAGATCATTAAGGGAACTGTATACTTTAAGAAGTAATCTGAAGGTAGAACCATGAGGGCATAAAATTTCTACTGTATTAATAGAAAGAAAACAATCCAAGATTTAGTGAAGGCGTGGTCAAAGAGACAAAACAAGGGCCAGAACTAGATATCCTAGAAACTAGAAAAGAAGGAAGAAATTTCTGAGTGAGAAGAAATATCTGATCTATTAGGTTAGACAGTTATTAAGAAAAATCTATTGATTTTGGCAATTAGGAGGTCATTAGTGGCAGAAATTTCATCTTATACCTTAAGGCAGAAAAAATAAATCATACTGTTCTTAATTTTTTCATTTTAAAAGGAGCAAAGATTTTAAAACAATGAATCTTTTTGTTGTTGTTGATAGTGGGGCTTGAACTCTTGGCCTGGGCGTTCTCCCTCAGCTCTTCAGCTCAAAGTGAGCGCTCTACTGCTCTTGAGCCACAGTGCCACTTCTGGTTTTCTAGTGGTTTATTGGAGATAAGAGACTCATGGACTTTCCTGCCTGGGCTGGCTTTGCACTGTGATCTTCAGATTTCAGTCTCCTGAGTAGCTAGGATTACAAGCATGATCCACTGGCACCCAGCTGAAAACAATGAATATTTAATTTTGGAACATTAATATGCTGGTTGTGATAGCATGTGCCTGTAATTCAGCACTCTGGAGGCTGAAGCAAGAGGATTATGAGTTTAAGGCCAGCCTGGAATGCATAGCAAGACTGACTTAAAATAAAACAAGCACAAAAAAGCATATTGTTAATTTTTTTTTGCAAATTATTACTAATATAAGGGAAAATGTACTTGTTACTATGAGAGTTTTTTTATGTTAGAACTATATGCTGCAAGACTGAACAGGTTTTTTGTTTGTTTTAGTTTTAGTTTTTTGCAAATCAGTTAATTCTAGCTCCATACAAGGTACACTCCAGAGGTAGGAGTAAAGGGACATACTGGAAGGTTTTGTCTTATGGTAGTAAATATTTCCTTGCAGTTTTTTTCCTGTTTCTGATTGTGGTAGGATGAATAATTTTTTAATAATGTGGAGTTCTAATACTCAGGAGTACTTAATGTTTTTTGTTTTTAATTCTCCATCAGCCTTGATAGGAGTTACAGAATTCTGGAATTTGCTTATGGACTTTATAAGTTCAGATTGGAACTATTCCCCTAGTTAACATAGTTATTGTCATCTTTTATGCCTCTGATAAATTTTCTCTACAACCCAGTGTTGAAATTTGAACTTTTGTTCCAAGGGAATGTTTCTGTACTAGTCATTCATTCATTATATTGATGTATTAACCAAACACTGACTGACAAATGAATCTACAAAGCAATCCAAAAAAGAATAATTCCATCTTTCTTACAGTATAGAAATCCCTTATTTTAAAAAATTTTTATTAGTAAAGATAGAAAGTTTTCTACCTTATAAAATGAATAAAATACTATTATCTGTTAGGTTATGAAAAATCAAATGAGTACTTTATAAATTATAAAAGATTTTAATGAATAATATTAATTTTGCTATTTTATTCCTTGCTTTCTGAAGTACCATTGTTGGTTTCTCTTGGTTTGCCGAGAGAAGTCAGCCTGTCATGGCTAAGGGATAGGGTAGAAGGGATTGCTAGTTCTTTGGGTGTTAAAACCACAGTGTGGGCTAGGATATATCTATATCACTTGCCTAGCAATTGTAACATCCGGGTTTGATCCTAGTACCAAAAGAGAATAGCCAAAAAAAAAAGAAAAAAGAAAAGCCCAAAATATTATACACATTTTCTAATGTTTTAAAAATCAGTTCTGTTGTACTTTTCATTTAAATACTGCTCAAGGCTCTGGAAAATTTTGGGAGTTTTTAAAATGGATTTGGTTTTTTGATATATAATCTCTGAATATCTATAAGCCAAAATATTGTAGCTATTAAAGGAAGTTTAGGTGCAACCTTCTCTGTTAATCATTATGTTTAAAAAAGTAAAATTTATAGCTGACCTCGGTTCACCACTGAATTAGTCATCCCTCACAAATGCAGGATATTACATCAGAATTCTTGGGTTAGTGTCCAGCCCTGAGCTGTCAACTTGCTAGCCTAAGGAATCTCAGTATAGCTTTCAGTTTAAGTGGAATTTATTGAGCACCTACTGTGTGTCAAGTAAGTACTTTGTATATTAAAATATTTCAGAAATTGAAAGAAAATATAAGTATTTGAATAAAATCAGCCATAAAGTAATTAGTAGAAAAAATAATTCTTGAGTATGTAAATGTGGTAAAATATGGGACCTCATTTATAGATAAAATCCCTTGGCTGAGGGACTTTTTTAATGTGAAACAATTCTATTGAGCTATAACTTACATAATATAAATTTACTCATTTAAAGTGTGCAACTTTTTTTTGTCGGTTGTGGGGCTTGAACTCAGGGCCTGGGCACTGTCCCTGAGCCTTATCAAAGCTAGCACTCCATCAGGTAAGCCACAGTGCCACTTTCAGTTTTTGAGTGATTAATTGGTGGTTAATTAGAGATAAAAATCTCATGAGGACTTTTCTTCTGGGCTGGATTTGAACCCCAATCCTCAGAACTTAGCCTCCTGAGTAGCTAGGATTACAGGCATGAGCTGCCAGTGCTGGCAAAAGTATGCAACTTTAAGTGGAGGTGTGGTTCAAAGTGGTAGAATGCTAGCCTTGAGCAAAACAGCTAAGGGCAGCATCCAAGGCCCTGAGTTCAAGCCCAGTGCCAGCACTAAATAAATAAATAAAATATAGCTCATTGTAGAGCACCTACCTAGCCATGTGCAAGTCATTGAGGTATATCCCTAGCGCTGCAAAAATAAATTTTAAAAATAAGATGCAGTGAAGCACTGATGGTTCATACTTGTAATCCTAGCTACTCAGGAGGCTGAGATCTGAGGCTTGCAGTTCCAAGGCAGCCCAGACAGGAAAGTCTGTCAGACTCTTATGTTCAGAAGTAGGAGTAAAGGGACATACTGTAGTGAAAAGCTAAGGGACAGCACCTGGGCCAGACAGCAACAATTTAAGTCCCAATACTAGTGCACACACACACACACACACAGATGTACTCTTTGATACTTTTGGTCTCTTTACAAAGTTATGTAGACATAATATATAGGTATATAATAGAATTTTAGAATACTTCTGGTGTCTAAAAAAAAAACACCACCACCTCAGGCCCATTCCCCAGGGTTCCCATAAGCAACCCCTAATCAAGTTGTATCTGTATCAAGTTGACAGTCTGGGAAAATTCATGTCAGTGGAACCAAACAATAAAGGATCTTTTGTGACTGATTGTCACATAGCATAATATTTTAAAGGTTCGTTCATATTATAGCATATAACAGTATTTCATTACTTTTTATGGCTGGATAGTATTCCATTGTATGGATTTAGTTAGCTTTTACCAGTTGATGTTCATTTAAATTGTTTCCAGTTTTTTGTTATAAAAGTATAGTTGCTGTGAATAGTCATATACAATATTCTATATGAACACTTTCTGAATGGTCTTGGGTATATGCATTAGAATGAAATTGCTTATTGATGTGGTAACTACATATGGGTTTGGTTTCCTAGTTCAGTATTTACAGTGCTTAGTGAAATGTCACACACAGAACATATAAAAATAAATAATAAAATAAACAATAAAGTAAAAAACAGCTAGGTAACATTATAAACTGATGTTTCTGGAAATCCCCATGGTATGTCTGTCTTTTTACACTAGTCTCTAAGCTTCCAAAAGACAAAAACTAATAACTCACATTTATTAAGTGCTTACAGTGTTCATTATAATAACTCCATAGCAACTTATACAGGGTTTAGCAACTTACAGCTCCTTTCAAAAGACAAAGCTCTTTTTCAAAACCATCTCAGCATGACTTTGTAAGCTGTGCTAGTTCCCACGATGCCATCCTGTTTTCAGACCCCCAAACAGTCATCTGGTTTTGTAGATATGTTGTTAATGCTAGAATAAATAATGGCCAGAAAATTTTCCTTGGTTGGTCAGAGACTTCTTGTTCTTGCCTTTAAAATTTTTTTCTTTATAGCTTTTAAAAATGTTTAATTTGAAAATGGTAAGATGATTTATATTATTTTCTGAAGTAAAATTCATGCCTATCTTTTCTTCTTTCAGCCTTTCATCATGTTTCTGTTTATCCAAAGAAGGAGCTTCCTTTTTTCATCCATTTTACAGCAGGACTGTGTTCTTCTACAGCAATGATAGCCTTTCTCACCCACCAGTTTCCAGAAATCATGGGTGTTTTTGCTAAAGCTGTAAGTATGATCTCAAGGACTTGTGTAGAGTATTTGTAAAACACACAAGAAACCATATATGGTCTGTTGATGCTAACCCAGATGAGCAGTCAAAGCTATATGTTATAGTAAATTACAAGAATTGATTTGTAAAGTTACCACCATAAATATGTGAAACATGAATTTTTGGTGATTTGAGCTATACTTTTGTTGTTTAAAAGTTTAAAGAATACAATGCTATAACATTATAAAGTTGGTCTCTGTAGATCACTTTTGGTGACTAACATAGCATTCATTATAAACATTAAGAGCAATCCAGATCATTTTTTAAAGTTAGTTTGTTTTCTTTGGCATTCAAACAAATGCCCCCTTTGTAAACAAGTCTTCCAATTTTTCCATTTAAATGAAATAATTGTAAAGATTTGCTGAACTTTAAATTCAAGAGTGCAACTAGAATGGAGAATAAGTAGGTAAGATGGGACAGGAGAGACATTTGCCCTGGGTACAGAATGTGTTTCTATACCTAGAAATTCTCCCAGTTATTATGTCTGCATGTTCTTATTGACCTTTCCCAGTTTGGGGCAGAGAACCATGTACAGGTCTTTATTTTCATTTTTACCCTTTAGATTTGAACTACTTTCCCATTTCCTGATCCAGGAAATATTTGAGGGCTGGTATGAAAGAGGGTATCCCTGGCTATTTATCCTCTATATACATTTATTAATTAACATCACTGATTCAAGATAAAATTACCAAAGAAGATTTCCTTTAAATCTCCAAGTCTTTTTAAAAAATGCATCATTCTTGTACATCTTTATCAGGTAATAAGAGTTAAAACCCAAAAGAAAATGCTGCTTCACTATATTCACAAATAAAAGAAATTATGCAATGAGAACCATAGAAAAACTAGTCCTTACTTGGTAATGTATTTTCTATATTTTTCTCTGTATGTCTCCATTTTAATTCCCTATTGTCCTCACAATTTCTTTTCCTGCCTTAAGAATAGTTTATTTTGTGCCTTACAAGTTAGCTGGCTTTCTTCTGACACCAGTGGTAAGAGCACTGGTTTTCCTTTTTCCCTGAAGATCAACTGTATAATGTGTTAAGTTACCTCTAGCTGTAGGCCTAAGAGTCTGAATATACATTTGATTCTGGGTCAGGATTCAAGAAGAATGACTTCTCAATGTTGTTCATGGAGTATAGACACTTGGATTGGAAACTGACTATTCTACTTTGTTTTAGTATGAAAAGGAAACTTAGAGACTATATCACAATTCTGTTACCTGCAGTAGTACTGACTGCAAAGTAAATGTATATCTCAAGTGAAATGCCGTCACTGTATAGGGAAAAAATGGACTAGAGAGAGAAAAATTTCATCCATTTAACAGCTGAGGAAAATGTACAACTGTGTATTTAAAAGATATGAACAAACAAATGAGTGAGGTGACTCTTGGATTTTTCTCAAGGTAGTAGAATGGGAAGGAAAAGAAATAGAGCAAAGAGAGAGATCTAGAATCTGGAATGGATGTGTAGCAGCTATTAGTTGTATATTTCTTTGAGTACTGGCTAACTTAATGTGGTTATGTACTCAATATATGCTCTGTCCACCAGTGTCAGTACATAGCCATTTCATTTACCAGAGAAGTCACTAATGGCACTGAAAAGCCTTTGAGATGGCCTAAGTTCCTTAGCACTCTATAGGAGACTCTTGAGAATGAAAAATTACATATTTTACAGAATATTCTTCCTTTTCAGATTAAATTGATATACTGTGATTCTGATTAATGAACAATAAACATTTATTCACTTTTTGTATAATTGATGATATATGATATTAAAATATCACTGACAATGAACTTTTACAGGCACAATTTATCCCTTTGGCTTTATATGTATATTTTAAAATTCCTAAAAGGTAAGTATTTTACTGATAGTACCTGCAAATCAATAATAATAGGCAGCAATTATAAAATCAGATCCCATGTAAGAGTTATTAGAAATGATTGTAGTATGAGTGGTCTTCACTTTGTAAACACAACACATACATCCTTGACAGACGAGGAGCAAGGCTTGAATTAGAGGGTCATTCTTCACCTGAATGAGAACTGCGGTTTAACAAGAACCCCATGTAATCCTGTGTATACATTTAAAACTTACAAAGCCTTGCTGAACTCTACCATACCAATATAAGGAATTTAGAAACGCTGAACAGTGCCACCTTGCCAAGTTCAGGGATGGGCAGCAGCAAACCCTAGAGCCAGATTGCTTTGCTTTACTTCAGGTAAATACCCTAACTTTCTCTATCCTGAATTGTAAAATATGAAATCGTATTGCTGCATAGATTTTGGTGAAGGTTAAATAAGTTTAGAATATATCAAGTGTTTAGAATCATCTGTGCACAGTTTAAAGAAAAAGTGTTAGCTGCTGTTCATCACTGTCATCATTACTTGAGACAGGAAACAGTACTATAAGTACTGCCCCTCTGATACATTATGTGTTTGTGAACCATAAAAAGAGGATAAATGGTCAAAATCCATAGCACACTGGCAAATTGCTTTATAGAACAAAACTGTTGATATGGCATAAACTACCTATTTTAGGGATCTCTCTCTCTTTCTCTCTCTCTTTCTCTCTCTCTCTCTCTCATTTTCAGAACTGAGTTTGAACTCAGTACATTCTTGAGCTATATACCAGCCATTTTCAATTAAGTCCAGTAATATATGATGACCAAATAAAGTAGAAATTGCTGAAGTCTAATTGAGACATGTTTGTTCTTCTATTAGTAAGGGAAAGGCATTTAAGAAAATACCCTAATTATTTCTTTTCCTCTTTCATCTGTTATTTGTTTTGTTTGTTTGCTTGTTTTTGAGATATTGTATTGCCCAGGCTGGTCTCAACTCATTGGCTCAAACTTTCTTGTGCTGGGGATCAAACCCAGGACCTTGTGCATGCTAAGCAAGTGATCGTGGAGGTTAAGTGTGAGGATATCCTCACACCTCAGCCTTCAGAGTAACAGGACTATACCACCACAGCTAAATTTCTTGTTACCATTGTGTCTTTCTCATCTTATGTCTTTTATAGTAGCTTACATGCTAGAGCAAATTAATTTTTTATTTTTTATTAATATTTTTATTTTTGTCAGTCTGGGCCTGGAACACTGTCCCTGAGCTCTTCAGCTCAAGACTAGCACTCTACAACTTAAGCCACAGAGCCACTTCCAGTTTTCTGATGGTTAATTGGAGATAAGAGTCTCACAGACTTTACTTGTCCAGGCTGGCTTTGAACTGAGATCCTCAGATCTCAGCTCCTGAGTAGCTTGGATGACAGGTGTGAGCCACCAGCACCTGGCAAATTTTTCTAAATGTGCTTGTTATATCAAGAGGAGGGAGTAGATGACTGAAGAAGGGGGGATGCAGTTTAAAAATTGAATGTATATCCTACAAAATTAAGAAGAGTGATAGAGGGGTAGGGGTTTGGAAGCATGGGTGAGAATGTTGAAAGGGGTGACACTGAGCAAGATGCATTGCATTTATAAAACTGCTTTATTGAATGGCAAAAATGTCTTATAAATATTGGTTTTTAATGATGCCATTTGATTGAAGCTAAAGATTCTTTAAAAATCTTACTGTGAATCAAATTTAGGTAAGTGGAAGGGAATGAACTAGGATAGTTAATTAAGTTTAATGCCTTTTTTTTTTTTTTGGCATGGTATAAGGCTATGTGGAATAAGACTTCATTCCCAGCAAGTTAAGTTTTTTTCCTCCTGATTTTTCTCCTGGCCAAGATGAAAACCTTGTCTGACATTAGACATAGAGTAATGAAAAAATTGCATAAATCCCTGGAGATGTGGAATGTGCTGATATCAGAGCTGATATTCTCCAAGGCCAGAATTCCTGAAAAAGGAAAAATTGCTTTTAAGTGGTAGGTCATTTTCTCACCTGCTTTGAAGCCTGCTGGGTTAAGTATGAGAGTTCACAGTAAGGGTAGCCAGGAAGCCAAATGAAGTGGAATCTGATTCTGCTTATCTGAAAGGAGCGTCTTTATTTAAAAGCAGCACTGCCCTCTCCTTAGAGAACCAATCTTCATCTACTCTGGCCCCTTTTCAGTTCATTTATTTATTTATTTACTTTGCAGAAAAGGCTTTGGAAGGTGTCATCACAAAAATGTAAAGGCTTAAAGATGGTCTTAGGGGATTTTATTAACTTATTGATAAGATCAGGCTGTGGCATGTGCTTTTAGTGCTTTGAATTAAGAAATGTATTTGAATGTAGAAGTTTCTAGTTGGGTGTTAGCTAAATAAGGGCAGTCTTTGCGATGTTGACAGAAAAAAAGTATTAAACTCAAAAGAGTCTCAAATAAATTGCTGTTTTACTAAGACAAAACTTTGTCTATTTTCACTGGATACATATTGTAGCTGTGCTGGGGTGGGAATGGACCTTGTTTCCACATATTTTTGCTAATCTTCATGTGGGAAAATGTAGTTGGACATGCCAATGATGAATTTCTGAGCAACTCATAATTGGCTGGCTCCACTGTAACTAGGGCCTTACAATCTGCTTGATTAATTCTTTAAGGACTACATTAGCCAAGTTGCATGATTTCCAGAGATATAGAAGGTCAGAAGTTACACTAACAAAAGACTTCTCCACAGAACATTTCACTAGGTTTCTTCAGGCCCTTCTTAAAAATAATTAAAATTTTTCTTCCTAAATTACATTTATAAAAATAATAAGCAACTATAAATGCCAGATATTTTTTAATGAATAGTGACCAAAGCTTTCAGGAAAGTTTGTCCAGTACTCTCATTACTTTTGTTTCAGAGTCAAAGATGATTTTAAGAACTAGGGGAGTTGATAGATAATTATAACTATATATTGATATATACCATATAGAAAAGATATATGACTTTTTTTTATACTAGTACCAGGGCTTAACTCAGGGCCTTTTGCTTGTTTTTTTGTTTTGTTTTGTTTTGCATATGGCTATCTTCTATCACTTAAGCCATGCCACCAACCCAGCATTTTGCTGGTTGATTGGAGATAAAGACTCATGGATTTTTCTGCTCTAGCTGGCTTTGAACTACAACCTCAGATCTCAGCCTCTTGAGCTAGGACTATAGGCATGAATCACCCCAGAACTAGGCCATTTTTTATATGGTCTTAGTTTTACAGTAGTAATGTATGCTGCATGTTAGTAATGCTGCTCGTAGGTGAAAGATGTATATATGGTTTTTTAAAAAAACAAAAAAAAACAAAAAAACCTATGGTGGTTGCATACTTCTTTGTTTCATTCACAGGGCCACATTCAGAAATTAAACTGACAAAGTAAGTTTCTTTACTTTGAAAATGGGTTATATATTCAAAGCTGTGAGACTTTTTAGTTCTTAAGGATTAATATATACTAATATATGTATATACATAAGTGTATATATGTGCATATATACATATATTAGTATTTTTGAATTGTTACTAACCTTATGTTCTTGAAAAACATTGTTCTGTAATCATGCTATTTCCAATAATGCATCTGAGGTGTTCCTCAGAAACTGCAGAGATAATAAAATTAATGTATTGTATATAGGTCAAAATTTTTAAATGTTTAAGTTAGTGCATTTAAGTTCTTTATTTGGGTAGCCTTCCAGTCTAGTCTTTCTTTGTTGTTTCAGACTAAACTTAGGGTTCTACACATACTAAACAAGAATGTTATCACTGTACAACATCAGGCTTTATTTATTGTATTTGTGTGTGCGTGCATGCGTGTGTGTGTGTGTGTGTGTGTGTGTACGTGTGTGTGTACCTCTGGCTTTTTGCTGGTTAACTGGAGATAAGTGTCTCACTGCCATCTAGATCCTCAAATCTTAGCCTCCTGAGTAGCAAGGATTATGGCCATGAACCACCACTACCCAGCCCCTCATTTTCTTTATTATTAGCATATTTGTAGCAAGTGAAAAGATATTCTATAAAGATATTTCTCATACTTCATCCCCATTGTTCTCCCTCGAAAAGATCCAGACTTAAAGTTGTGAAATTGTGTAAATTCTGAACTTTATTTTTCTTTTTTTTTCACCAGTACTGAGGCTTGAATTCAGGGCCTGGATGCTTTCCCTTAGCGTTTTTGCTCAAGACTCATGCTCTACCACTTGAGCCACAACTTCATTTCTAGCTTTTTGCTAGTTAAATTGGAGACAAGAGACAGACTTTCCCAACCAGGCTAGCTTTGAACTGCCAACCTCAGATCTCAACCTCCTGAATAGCTAGAATTATAGGCATGAACCACTAGCCCCACATGAACAATTCTTTTTAAAAGAGGAAGGAAAGAATAAAAGTGAGATCAAGGTATGTACTTTTTAATACTTTTCTCACCTTAATTTGATATTTGTGAAAAGTATTGTTTTTTCATTTGTGTGATGCTGGTCCTGGGACTTGAATTCAGGGCCTGGGAACTGTCCCGAGCTTTTGTGCTCAAGGTTAGCACTCTACCATTTGAGCCACAGCTCCACATAAGGCTTTTTGTGGGGGGGGGTGGATAATTGGAGGTACTGGTCTTATGAGTTTTCCTGCCTGAACTGGCTTTGAACTACAGTCTGCATATCTCAACCTCCTGAGTAGCTAGGATTACAGGCATGAGCCACTGGCATCAGGATAAAGCACTGATTTTTTTTTCTATTAACATAGTCCAGCCAATATAAAGTTCACAAAAGCCATCCCTGAATTTGTATGTTTAATATTTCCCCCTTAAAATGAAAGTTTCAGTGCCAGAGTTCAAGACATACTGTCACTAACTGTTAATAATTTTTTTGCTTAAATGGTAGCATTTGGTGCACATGGTCTGCTTAGCAGTTTCTGGATGAGCTTAGATATTGATACAGATCATTCATTCCAAACTTGCTATAATACTGGTATTAAAATTCACTTTAAGAAAATTATTAATCTTTGGAAGAGATCTTTGTCTTTTGCAGACCCATCATGTTTCTCTAATTGGAAGGAATATGTGAGTGGAGTTTTGTACCTTTCTCTAATCAAATCTCTAATGCTTAAAAAGAACTAAATTAGCTGGGCATACTAGCCCTTCAAGAAGCTGAAAGCCAGAAAACAAGCTGTTTTAAGCCAGCTTAGGCAGAAAAGTCTGTGAGACTCCATCTCTAAGATAAGAAACAAAAAGCCAGACTGGAGGTGTGACTCAAGTGGTAGAGCAGGAAAGTGGAGCAAGAACATGAGGGTCTTGGTACCAAAAAGAACTAAACTAATAAAAAAACTATATTGATATATTAAAATCTAAACCAAGAATAATTTGGACTGCAGATAGTTCTTATCTCCCTTATTCAGGGAATAGTAATTCTTTTTTCTCCTCCTGTAATATTAAGATTGCCATAGGTCCATTTGACAATAGCCATCTTCAAGATAAGATTTTATTTGGAGCTGGGTACAGTGGCTCAAGCTAGTAATCCTAACTAATTAGAAGGCAGAAATTAGGGAACTATGATTCAAAGTCAGGAATAAGTTTGTGAGACTCCATCTTACTCAGTGACTGGGCCCCAGTGATACACAGATAACAAGGGAAGCACAATCACTGAGTGTAATGATGAGTGCCTCTCACCCTCCAGGACACAGAGAAGGTTTAAGTGACAAAGTGCCTGCCTTCTAATTTCAAGATCCTGAGCTCAGTTCTCAGTACTGTCAAAAGAATTATTTGGGCTTTGTGAATCAACAAAATTAAGAGAATCCAAGCTACATAATCATCCTTTAATTTCAAGCTTTTAAGTGCTTATATACTATTCAAAGAACAGAAAAGGGTAATTGCACTTCATATTTGTAATTCTACCTACTCAGGAAGCTGATGGTCATGTTTTGAAGCCAGCCTGGGCAGACATAAATCCAAGAGACCTTTTATTAATTAGCTAGCAAAAGTCCTGAAGTGGAGGTATGGCTCAAGTGGTAGAAAGTCAGCTGTGAGTGAGAGGTTGAGGCCAGGAGTTCAAGCCTCAGTACTGGCAGGAAAAAACAGAGGTAGTGGCTATATTCCCTTGTATTTGAACACCTTACCTATAGTCAACATGATATACAGAGGAAAAAGCAACTGAGGAAGAATTTAAGAAGTAAACATACCCTTCATGCGCTTTGTTAGGAATATACCAGCTTTTGTTTTCATCTACTCCATACACTGGAGTCCCAATTTCTTTATGAAGTCAGAATTCAAATTTTTATTCTTAGGTAGCACCAGTTTTACAATTACATTTTAATCCCTCAGTGTTGTTAGACTCCTATCTAGAGTACAGCCACAGCTGTTCTTGGCAGGCAAATACATTGCTGTTTTTCCTTCAGTCACAGTGAAATAAAGAAATGTTCTTTAGCTAGGGTGTGGATGAAGGCACATTACTAATCGTATACATAATTCATTCTCAGTTGCTGAGGTACTCAAAGTTGAAACCTTGGCCCTGACAAAATTCAGCTATATTTTTTATTTATTTGCCTGTGATCCCTTGGAGGTTTAGCCCTTACTAGGAGCCCAAGGATTCTAATTCAGTCAAGTCCTGGCTATGAAGACTTTTCCTATTAATTTGTTTCTGGTGTACTTCAGCTATTATAATACCACCTTTTAAAAAAAACAAACAAAAATAATCTCCTTTCAGAATCAGATTATTGAATGGAAGGACTTCAGCAAGCTTATCTTAATTTGTTTTCCAAGTTTGGGATTTCATAGAGCCTCGTCATTAAAAAATATAACTTATTCATGCTATATATTCATGCTATTTTATAACATGCTGTAATTAGTAACATTCATTCTATAAAATATATATATTTGAGTTTAGATTCATTGCATTAAGGCATTACACAGATTTGTTTCTTCAATCTTTCTTTCAATGAATAGATATTTATTGGCTACTTTTATGAAGTAAAAGTACAATTCTTGTTAACAAGTAAGTCATAGCCTGGTGCTAAGTGGGTTGAGAAGGGCATGAAAATGTACTAGTATAAAGTAAAACTACGACCTCAATAGATTGGTTTATACTCTCATACTTCAGTCATTTGATTGGAGGTGACTGACGCATTATTTAAAGTGACTCCTATAAAATGACCCAGAAAGTTGGTCTAAACTTATGGAGGGCACTTTCCTTCAAAAGAATAATATAAAAGGAGTATCTTTTATTCTCTTCCAAATATGCAACATGGAATACTTTAATCTGACATGTCAAACTTCATGTTTTTGTCCATAGTAATAGTCAGGATAATGTTTATACGAATAGAATTTTTCACAAAATGAAGAGTTCCTCAACTAAATAATATAATATATAATAACTGCCTTAAATGTATGACCCTCTACATTCATACATTTTTCTCTTTTATGCCCTCTCAATCTTAAAACTGACAGACTAATAAGAACTAAGGGCCATCCTGGTTTTGACAATAAAAATGTGATGTTATTGTGAAGCAAAGTGGAACAGTAATTGTTAAATCAAAATTATATGGGGGAAAGCCTCCCTGATTTTCCAACACTCGTTAATGTCAGCTACAGCCTGATTCCGAAAATAGGCATATACTGTTAGTTTGAAAACTAAATAAAAGGATATTCTTCTAAGACGAACTTTACTGAACAATTCTGCAACCGTTACAATTATCTTTACAAGTAGGGAGAGGAGGCATCAAATTATTTTCTCTTAACTGAAAAATCATTATGATCTATATGTATATGTGTGTGCACGCATGTGCAGGTACTGAAGCTTGAACTCGGGGCCTCACGCTCTTTGCTCTTTCACTGAAGTCTGGCATTCTACTACTTAAGCCATAGCTCCACTTCTGGCTTTTTGCTGTTCATTGGAGATAAGAAAAACACAGACTTTTCTGCCCAGCTGGCTCCAAACTGAGTTCCTCATATCTCAGACTCATAGGTAGCTAGGATCACCATGCCATGCTCCTATCTCTATTAAGGAATGTCTCAGTCAAGTAACATGTACTAACTGGCTAACAGGAGTTATGACCATGAAATCCATTTTTTGTTCTTGTTGTTTGGGTTTTCTTTTTTCAAAGATAGAATCTCACTACGGAACTTTCAGTCCTTTCGCCTGCCTCAGCCTCCCAAGTTCTGGGATTACAAGTATATGCCAATATGTCTGAAGTACATATTTTAAAGTAGACACAACTTGTCCTTTGGGAACTTATACAAATTAGATGGGTATTCAAGAAATGTAGAAAAATGATGAAGCTATATAGAGTAGAAGAGAAGGCCCAAGTTTGTACTAGAGAGTTGAAGAATATGCTGGTTTAAATCAGTGATGCAGCAGAAGAAAGGAAAATAGATCATTTAAATGATGACTTGGAGGCAGAAGACTGATAATCAAGTTTTGGCATTTGCTAATGACTCTTCTCTGGCAGTTTATCTGAGCTTGCCAAACCAACTGAATATGCAGAGATTATTAATATTTGAGCAAGTTAACAGTTTACATCTCCAGATCTTGAGTTAGATGCACAATGACACCATGTAGTCCAGAAGTCTGACTTGTAGCACACTTATGTTTCCCATCTTCTAACCTACACTCCTGTTATTCTAGTGACTATACTAACATTTGATTTCTCAAAAGATAGAAGTAAACTGCATTCCCCTGAATTCCTGTGAAGTTATTACCTGCTCTAATAGGACTTGGACAGAGATATGAAACATAGTTTCACACTTTTTTCTCCTTAAACTTTTATCTTTCAGATGGCATTGAGAGTAACCATATCTCTGATTTTGCCTCAAATTCCATATTGGATTTTTTAATTGCTTTTTGAGCAATAACTTTACCCTGGTTGCTTAACCAGTCATACAAGTTGTGGCTTCTGTCTCTAGGCCTATTTTATAATAGCTGTTCTGGGAGAGCAGATGAAAACTAGTAAGTCAGTTAGATATTTTATGAGTATTGAAATCCCTTCCATTCAGAAATGTAAATAAAATAACCAGCATGAGCAATCAGCTTATGTCAGATTCCATGGGTTTATGTTACATAGGGAAATTATAGTGCAACCTGAAACATGCTTCTTAATGAATTCATAGTGGTGTCACAGTTGAATGTAAACCCTTGAGCTTTTTCTTTTGTGAAGGGTTTCAGAAATCACCTTTTAGAAACTGCCTAGGAGAGGATGGGAAAACTAAGATGATACTAACAAATGCTATCACCAGTAAGTAGTTGCCTCCCTTCCAGCACCAAATCATGCCAGGTAAATAAAGTAGAAACCGAAGATTCTTCTCTGCTTTGGGCTTATTCAGGGAACATAAAAAATACATACGTGGTGCTGCTCTGGTCAGACCCACAATCCAATAGGTATTATCTTTCTGAAAGTGGCACCAGGAAACTGCTGTGGAAGAACTGGGTTCTTCTGCTTTTTGTCCTTATAAAGCAGGGACATTCAATTAGGAGTATGACAGAAGCCTGATAAATGGCTGTTTTTACCTTCAGCAAATTTAAGAAACCAGAGACCTAATTGGAATAGTGAAATCAAAATTTGACCCCATCTTTGGCTGCTAGTCCAGTGTCCTATAATATGCAGGAAATGCCTCCTCATGTATTAGTGAACTGGTTTTGCAATCTCTAAAGCTCTGTAGCAGCTCCCCTCTATTCACCATGGCCTCAGATATGATAAGTAATCTACTAGCCACAAAAATCTAGCATACAAAATGGAATATAGGGGATTGGTCAACTTTTAAGGTTTGGAGTGAGAGAAAGAAATGTGTTTCCTATTTAAAATTAGTCTTTTTCACATTCTAATTTCTTAAGAGATTGGCTTGACTGATGCCAAATTCTGGGCCTGAAGTCTACATTAATGCATTACAGTTCAGAATAGGATATATAATATCCTCTACTTAGTCCAGAATCTCAAATGATAAGGATCTACAGTTAATGATACATAGCATTTTGTTGGGCTTCACAGTGCAGATCTCTTGTAGTCTCTGTATGTGAATCAAATGAATTCATCCTTGTGCTTTCCCATATATGCCTTGGTATTTCCTGACATAGATCAAGATGCTGTGTGGCTCTATAGAAGACTGAATCATCTGATAGTCTAAATACATAGTACTTTACATTACTTAATCCCTGGCCTCAGCATTCTAATTTCTCTGTATTCCTTAAAGTATATCATAGGAACCTTCTTGAAATCCCTTATTTCTTGTTTATACCTTCTTGTAAGTTTTGGTATATATCAGTTCCTTCTATTTAGAATACCTTCCCCTGACTGCCCTTAACTCATGCCTTATCTTGTAAAAGTCACTCTAAAGTTACTTCTGGAAGAATATCTATAATTTCATTCACATTTCTTTTATTGTAAGACTTCTGTTTCTCAGTCTGTTAAGCTGTTTTGTCTCTGTACATGGTTATCCAAAAGCATAATGATTCTAAGAATGATGGTCTTCCTGCATCCCTTTTGTCTACTGATGGCCTTTTCAATTTTCAGGATCCCTGTCCATTTTCCATAGTCTTTCCTTTTACTTTATAGTCACATTCCTAGAGAAAAAGTCTGGTGTTCAAGGCTTGGCCTCCACCTCAGTGTGTGTGGCAGCCTGCTTGAATAGGTCCTTATGGCTGACAAGGATTTAACCCTTTGTGCTGTTAATCTCAGCATTCTACTCAGAAAACTTCAAGCTACAGGCATGAGACCAGGAGTGGACCTGGAGATGGGAGTTGGGAAATTTCCACTGAAAGCCAAGTTAGCTTTTTTTTTTTTTTTCTAAACACAAGACCTATGAAGCTGCTGTCGTCAGCAGCTCACCCGACATTCTCCTGCTCTGCCTCTTTTCCAGGAGTCAGGGTTAGTTTAAGAAAAAGCCTCTTGCTAGAAGCCATGACCTCGTACTTTTATCCCCTCCATCTGGTGTGCGGCCTCATGGGGCTGTGCTGCTATGCAGGAGGTGAGCAATGGAATTCTTTAGATGATGACTTCTGAGCCCACATGCGGAGGCAGTGGGGGTGGGAAGCAGGGAGAGCAGTGAGAGCCAAGATCGATGGACAAAAAGTAAGGTTTGTTGGGGGAAGAATCCTGACTTGAGGTAGACTGTTTTCCTAAGGTGTTCTTTCTCCAGTGCAAGCAGGGGCCCAAGTCGGTGCTGTAGCTTCCCAGGTCAGTGATTGATGAATAGTGTTCCTGTAGCTTTCCCTTCTGCCTTCACAGTTGGGGTGCAGAAGTGGGATAACTAGGGGTATTTGAGGCTTTAGGCTGTCTGTAAGCAAATGCATTCTAAGATGGAACTGGGAAGGCTCCCTCTGCACAGATCCTCTCTTGGAGCTTCTTTCTCTCACTAACTTGAACCAAAAGACAGGTCTAGATTTTGAATGAAGGTTGGGAGGAGGGGTTAAAAAGAGCAAAAGTTTTCGCTGAGGTCAAATCGAAGTCTATTGTCTGCCTGTCCTACAGAGGTTTCTCTATAGGGTAGATGCCCTTTGCTTTGCTATGGGTGAGCTGCTTGTCTGAAGAAGTCCAAGATCTTTATTAGGGGATGGATAAGCATCTGGCTTGGGGTAGGATGGTGTTATAGCACTTTCCTTTCCTAACCTAGGGTTTAAAAAGAATGAAGTCTTGAAGGAAATTCTAATATAAATTTTAAAAGACTAAAGTCCTATGAATTTTCTCTCATGGCTTCTCTTGATTACTCCCATTGTGTCTGTGCATTTAGCATCACTTGAAAAGAACTCGATAAAATGAAAATAAAAACGTGAGTGTTAAGCTGAAGGTGAGGAGGACTACAAAGAACTAAGTGCAGAGTTGTTTAAACATGAAACACTTTGTGGAGTGATCTCTCGATGGTGGTAATGACATTGTCAAAACTGATAGAAGAAGATTTGTTGAGACTCAACAGAGGTATAGACTATGCCTTTGTAAACTCCGCTCATATATAGGTAGGACTGTGAAAGGGTGTGGATATGTTACTGCCGTTTCTGTTCTGAAGGTGCAAGTGCTCTGGTACCCTCAGTCCTAGGTGTCCTCAGACTTTGAGGAGAGTACACAGGGTATGGAGTTAAGTTCTGTTTGAGTCGCTTTCTGTCCACGTAATCTTGGACAAATGATTGAACTTCTATTAATGGCATATATAAAATGAAGTTTGACCCCTACTTCACAATGTTGTTGTGAGAATTACATATTTGTTTACACATTTTTGTGAACAAAAAGGGTTTTATGATCATTATTGTTATTCTTGCGGAAAGTTCCACCTTGGACCATGTCAACGATGAAACTGTGGATGAATTGGTCTTCCTTTTTCTTTGCTCAGAATAGCCTTTCTGTTTGATCACAGCTGTTTACCACAGGCTGATGATACTGACATACAGTAATGAGATTTTGGTTCCTTTGGTCAAAGTAAAAGCCCCCATGGCATAGATTTATGGATCAGAATAGAAGGAAGCAAAAGAAAATTAGGTCAAGATAATTCAGTTGACTAGGCAAATACTTATCTTGGATTCTCAAATCCTGAAAGACTAAAACATTTTATATCAATGAAGAATAACCACAAAGATGCTCAAAGGCCACGAATGGGAAAGTAGAGAAATGAGCTTATAAACTCTCCTATCCTTTTTACCTTTGGGATTAGGGGCAAGTTTATTACTGACACCCTAGTAGCTGTTGCCTGAAACCTGCCAATCACCCAAAGGAGGGAAACAGCTTTTGGGAAAAGCTAAGTTCAGTGCAACAACCATGGCACATTTGCTCTAGTAAAGCTACTGCTTGTTCCTTTTTACTGCCCCTTTCTTGGAGAGATCATGCTTGAACTCCAAAGCTCTCCTGTTTCCTAACCCAAAGAATTATAAGTAACCACCATAAGCCTCAGGCTCATGCAGTCATAGCAAACTGCCCCATCCTCCAGAGAACACAGGAGTGTTTCTAGCATGTACCAAGTTTGAGAAATGTGCCACTTTGGCTACTGTGCTTGGATAGTGATTCTTCATCCTTGCTTTCTTCTCTACCATGTCCTTTCTGCTCTCTCCCCCCTCCCCTTTCATCCCAGAAGAGAACAATTCCTACAACATAACTTTGTAATATCTCTCAGCTGGACCCTGTCATTGGTATGGTTTGGCTTTATCAGACATGTTTTATTGCTGGGGGCTGGGGGCGGGGAAGGTAGATGGGACAACTGCAATTTCTATGGAGCCTGAGAGAAGCTATGTGTATGTGTATATATGTGCATCTCTTGGACATGTGTATGTGCTGTATATCCTCATGGTTGTGTTAAGGCTGACAGGGAGAGCAAACAGTGAAAAGGAAGCATCTTTCTTATTTTCCAACATGACTTCAAAGATGCCCAACCCCCATAGTAGTAGGCAGTTCCCAAGTGGAGGGTGGGGGCAGAGGCCTCCACCAAGGCCATCAATAACCAGGTGTGAGCTACAGGTCTCTGTGTAATGTGAGGCTCTCCCGTATTTCATTTCTGCACCCAGGGGGCGGCTCTGCAGGATTGCTTACGGAGAGCTCTGTGTCTGGCACCTCTCTCCACAAGGCCCAGGCGCCCAGGGTCCCACCGACCTGCCCAGGAATGCATCGCATTGTTCTCTGGTGCTGTAATTTGGCTGCAGGAGCTAGGCTGAATGCCTCCCAGGGATGAGAAACATACTCTCTCTGGCGTCCTCCCTTCTTCCCAGCTAGCTTCTGCCCTATGACCACTGAGAACATCTAAATAAAAAATTCAGAAAGGCTGAGGGAAAAAATCCTGGTTATCTATTTTCCATTAAACTATGTAGAAACTCATGTCCTGAGTGGGTCTGAGATTTGGCAAAGGGTTTGGTAGTTGGTGCTCTTGATAACAGACAAGAGAGAAAGGAGAAAGTTGTCTGCAACAACGAAGAAAAGAAATTAAGAAAGGAAAAGAAGCCAGAGCTATAAAACTTTCTGCAAACAGATCTCAGGATAGTATTTGCTTCTTTTAATTAATCTCATGTCTTTAATTTGATTTCCCAGCATCACTCTAAAGAAAGAGTGCCATTATTCAAGGCTAATAATAATAAAACTTGGCTCTTTTCTGCAGGTCTAGGTTAAAGCTGGCATTCTTACTTTTACTTAAACTGGTCATAGTCTGTGCAGATGAGGTACTTCGGTCATGTACCTTCTCTAAAACGTTCCTGTAGGATAGAGGCAGTATCTTTTAAGTTAAACTTGTATCCAAAGAGCACTTGCTTAAATGAAGTGTACCTAAATGTTTATCAAAAGTTTAAAAAAAAGGACCAACATGGAGTAGAAGGAGATAGGCTAAGACATTGTTGATGGGAAGGACAGACTTCTGTCAAATAAGAAAGATAGAAAAGAGGGCTCCTAGGGGCAGAGTGAGGAAATAGCAGCAAAACTGATGGTACGAAATAAAGTTCTTGTTTTGATGCTTGCTCCAAATAAATTAGTTTCTGTTTGTATAGTGCAGAATGAATGCCAGTTGTCCAAAGCCAACTGGAATGCAGAGGCAAGCTAAGGACTAAGAAAGAATTGTTTGGCCATTATTTCCATTGCAGCCACACAGTTTCTATAGTGGGGCTCAAATGGACATCTTTTCTCTCATTCAGACACCTTATTTTTAACTTCATACTCTGGACAGCTTGTTCTCTTAACCATTTGTAAGAAATGGCAAACCCTGCCACTTTGTGAGCTAGTACTGAAGCCCAGGGGAAAATTGAGTATTATGAGATACCAGAAAAGGTGCACCTACTTCTTTCCACAGCGAAAGAACTGCAAGTCAAATAACATTACTGGGAACAGAATTTAAACACAGGTTGACTTCCCCATGCAAGGCCTATGCCACCTCTCCTTGATATGGTGACTTGGATATTCCTGTAAGAGCAGGGACCTGAGGCTCTTTCCAGTAGCCTGGTACACAAGGCAGTATTTGTCAATTCACTCAACCTTTGCTTCAATTCATATTGATTATGATCCCAAACTTCCCCACTATTCCAAAGTTTTCCTTCTCTTAATCCCCACCCAAGATGCTCCTCTATGCACTTCCCATTTCTCCCTCCCTAATCCCACTACTGGCTCATCAGTTATCCAGTTGACTACATTCTGCAAGGATGACATTCCCTTGGCCTGACTCACTCGGTCCCATTTCTCCACAGGCATCCCCTCACCGCAGACCACAAGAGCCCTGACTAGCTCATGTTTTGTGTTAATGGATGTGAAACCGGAGCAAATCCCCTCACCAAAAGAAAAACCACCCTAAACTCTCCCACACAGGTCTCAGCAGGTTACACAAATATTAGTCCTATCATCCAAATAAATCTGCCTCTGTGGCCAGAACGAAGGCTCCCTGAACCTCCTGCTGCCTGTGCAGAGCAAAAATGTTCCACAAACATGAGGACCCAAAGGGATGTTAGCGAGGAACTTGAGAAAGGAAAGAGAGCCCATATCTAGACTCCTCTGTGTAAACTCCCCAATTGATAGACTGCTGTCAAGATTAGACAGACCTAACCCAAAAGTTCTTCAAGAGGTTAAGATGGGCTTGAAAGTCAGGGGCTTCAGTGAACAGTGTCCATTGGCTGCCTTTTGGGAGCATAATTAAATTCAGTATCTATGATAGGTACATACTCTTATTGTACAGATGGAAAAAAGAAGAGGCTAAAGAATTTAAATATCTTCCTGAAAATATAAAAAAAAAGTGACACAACTATGATTTTAAACTTGGAACTGTCAAAACTGCAAATTTCTATACCACTTCACTGTTTTATCAACAAGCAAGAGATAACCATTGTCCAAGTCACATAAAATTAGGACATCAGTTTCAGACCCCATGTCTAATCCTCCAGCTATCTGCTATCTCTAGGGATTCCACTACTGAAAACCTGGTTAGGCAGAGGTTAGTAGCAAAGAAGGAATTCTGCCCAATTGAAGCCAAATGTGGAATGAACAAGAATAATTACCAGGACTTGTAGAGTCACTAAATATTTGTTGAGTAAATGAGGGCAGGCTTCTAGGTTGCTTACCACATTGGCTCCAAGCCCCAGCTCTTTGTGTAGCCATAGCTCCTAGCTTCAGTGATTTGGATCCTCTCCTAAAGAATTATTGAAGCTAGAGGTCTCTGTCTTCCTAGTATATACTGATTCTCAGGTTGTCCTAGAGATCAGCTTTTCTGATCCTCTCCTGCCCTCCATCAGGGTTTTAAAACCTGGCTAGCCTCCAGAATAATGTATGGGAATGAGGGTGAATCCCAAGGTCTAGCCAGATATATTGTGCACTCTCTTCTTGTACTGTTCCAAGGTGTTCTAATAATCTGTTAGAGTTGAGAATCAACCACTGTATGCCACTTCAGTCTGAACAAGCAGTAAGTGAACAGACTGCTGTCGATAAAGGTGGAAATGGAAAGAGAATGTGTTTGTATAGTTATTATTTTTTTCTCCTACAAAACAGCAGGTTATAAACTGTAGATGAGCATGTGAATAGAACCTGTCTACCATCTTATCTAGCATTCTCAGGCTCTCAACAGTAGGATAATGTATGAAGCCTAAGATTTTCTTTCAAGGAATTGGGCAGTCTGTTCAAACTGTCTCCATGGAAGGGACATGCAGTTTTGTTTCTCTTGTCTACCTTCAGCTGGGTAGGATCAAAAAAGAAAGCTATCACCATGTTTCCTTCCCATTACACACCCAAGACGTTCAAGGAAAGGGGTAGGGAAAGCCTTGACCAGGTAATTTAGTGCAACTTGAGTTACTCTGAAGACTTTCTACCTCTTCTACTCTCTCTTCAAACCTCCAGAAGGGAAGTCAGGAAACCCACTCAGTTTCTTTATATCCTCTATCAACTCCTTCCCAGGGCTAAGGAACCAACCAGGACACATGGTCCCTCTGCATTATTCTCCATGTCCTTAAATAGAAGCTGTAGCAGCCCAGGGTTGCAGGTGGAGAAAGGTGTGCATGCAAGGATCTTGTGCTTTTCCGTTGGGAGGCTTGAAGTGGAGGGGATGAATGAGGTATCTTAGGTGTTCAGGTCTGGTCCAGCCACTCTGCTTTCTTGGGGGCCTTGCAAGTATGGATGTCCACAATATTTCTGCACTCCTTGCACCGCACAGCACAGCACCAGTGGAATTTGCATTCACACTGGGTGACACGGGTGACTCGAGTTGTATCGTAACCTCGACCGCAGCACATGATTTCACAACCATCTGTTCCTTTAGATGTCTTGCTGCAGACTCGGCCTGCGGTGCCTAAGGAACCTGGGTTGGTGAAGAAAAGGGAGTGAGAACCAAATTACCTCTTGTTTCGGCTACTCTGAGCACCTTAATCACATCCTCAGAAGGAAGCCATAATCACTTTCCCTAAAAATGTACCCACTAGCCATGAAAACTCTTCATAGCCTCCTAGACTAGTCTCATTTCTTTGCACCATCATGGATTCAAAAAGATCACTGGGCGCACCTGCAATTCCCTCCCTGCGAATACATTTCTAGATTCTCTTCAGAACTGAATCTTCTAGTGTACATAACTATGTTGGAAATACATCAAACAACAAAACCTCTTCTAAGAAATCTTCCCACAACTCTGATCCGGCTACCATGTTAGTATTTTGGTCCTTAGTTGCTATTTCACTAAGATATATTATACTGGGAAGAAGTATAGGGTGGCCATTAAAGCATGATGGATAAGTGCTGGTGGCTCACACCTATAATCCTAGCTACTCAGGAGGCTGGATTATCCACAGGATTGCTGATTGAAGCCAGCCCAGTCAAAAAAGTTTGTGAGACTTTACCTCCAAAATAAGATGCAGAAAGTCTGGCTGTGGGCATGGCTCAGAGCACCAGGCAAGCATGTAGGCAAGAAATTTAAGAAGCAAAATATATTTAAGATTTGGTATATTACCTACAACACACTTTCACAGATAAGGGGTACTATTGCATTTCAAGTAGGCAATAATTACATGTGGCTGACTTTTACTGTACCCAGGGGACACAGCTTTGAGAACATTTCTGTCATCACAGAAAGTTCAGCTGGACAGTAGAGTTTTAGAGGGAAAACCTGGATCCATTCTCTGAGGATGTCATATTTCCTTTGACCTCAAAGCACTGCTTTGGGTTTCTGAGAGCTAATTTTATGCTTCTGAGAAAAATGAGCACATATATTACTCATCCTCCCTTGTAACTTGAAAGACCCATCCATCTTTCCTTCCTTCCTTTCTTTTTTGTGATGGTGGTATACTAGGGTTTGAACTCATGCTTGTTAGGCAGGCACTTTATGGCTGTCACACCTTTAGCGCTCCAAAGGTACATTTTTGATATGGTGAAGTAGGGTTATACTTCAAATATTATGAAATGATTTCTAAACCTCCAGAGACTAACCCTCTGAGTAAGTCCATGTGGAAACATACCTAATAGCAGGAAATCACTAATGGAGTCAAAAGGACTCTTTAACCTTTTTTCTTTTAGTTCTCTACCAAGTACACCAACTCTTTCTGCTACACAGGTAGAGCTCCACCCTGTTTCTGTGTAGCTTTGTTCTGAAATGACAGTGATAGGTGAAGACAAGCAGTGCAGAAGACAGCTTAAGTTTTTGGCTCCACTTTACCCAAGTCCTGAATGTTGAGTCTGCAGAAAAGAGCCTGGGAGCCCCATGACAGTAACCAGAAGAAAAGCAGTTCTATTACACTATTTAACCTATCAGAGCCAGAAATTATGAGGCAGGATGATAACTTCCACTCTCTCAGGGAGATACCCTATCACTTTCCCTGCATTCCCAGGAATTCCACCACTAAATAGCTAAAGTAGATTGAAAGGCAGCCATTCCCAGCTATACCTGCTTTTGTAGGGAACTCCTTCCTTGCCTCTCTGACTCCACTTTCAAATTTTCAGTGGCAGTACACTGGATAAAGCCTTTCAAGATCATTTGTGGCCTGGTTCCAACCTGTCTTTCTAGTTTTAATCTCCCTTGCCAGACACTTTTATTCAGACACACTGATCTGCTCCGTCCCACCTACCATTTTACTCAAATACAGAACATTTCTGCCTATTCTTTTCTCTTGCTATCCAGATAATCCCCACACTTTAAGGAACAGCATAAATATCCCATTTTCAAATAAACTTTTCTTCCTATTCCAGTCATCTCCCTTTACAGTTATATTTACATACCCACTATATATCTCTTTATTTTGTTTGTGTGTTGTGCTAGAGACCAAACCCAGAGTCCTGCACAAGTTAGGCAGTACTATACCAACCAGCTACAGCCACAGCCTTAATCTCATTTCTTCAGGTAGACTGTAAAGAGGCAGAAGCTTAATGCTGCAACTAGTGCTGCTGTGTAGTCCACACATTGCTTATAACTGAAAACAGGTGGTTCATTTAATCTTCTGAATAATGCCTACAATATCCTGAAGGTTGGCTATACAAAGAAATAATACATAACCACAGGCAGGCCTCAAGGAGTCACCAGTCTCAGGATCAGATTTTCATGTAGGGGGGTGACTGACTTCTATAGCACCCCCTTCCTGAACTCCTACAACTAAACAGACCAAGACAATTAACCAGCAGTATTAAAACCCGGTTCCATGTCTCTGCCTGCTTTCCTTTCTCACCTGCAGCCTTGTCTAAGACACAGTAGTCTGGGGAGTTGTCAAAGTAGACAAGATCAGTCCTCGTAGCACGGCGATAGCCTTGGCGAGCTGCTGTGAAGTTGGCACCATCCTGCGTGGCTGTCACCTGCACAGCCCCATCATAGCGCCGCCGCAGGTAGTCACCTGTACGACGGAAATCTGAGAGTGCACGCCAACAGGTGCGCAGAGTACAGGAGCCACTCACACCATGGCACTTACACTCCAGTTTCAGAAATCGCCGCACAGCCTAAGGGAGGATGGAGGCAGGTCAGGGAGAAGCACTAGACAGGACAGTTCTGTTCCCTTAAGAGCTCTGAAATCTGCTAACCCAGGCTGGCTGTTTGAGCCATTGGTGGCTCTTTCCCACATCCATTCTTTCTGATCAAGTTTCTTTTAAGAAATCTTCCTGGACCAAGTGCTTGGATTGTCATAATACTTGCTGGACTGCTGAGCTGTAGTACTCATCCTACAGCACATCCGTTAGTTTTCATGTGTTTTAGAGGGCTAAGTACCATGCTTTTGTAGTGTGTTATTTTCAGCATAGTATGCAAGAGGTGCTCACATACTAATGAACAGACTAGAACCATCTCTTAATTTTCAGCTTTTATGAAGGCAGTTTTTCTCTTTAAAAGTTATTTTTGGGGCTGGGAAGGTGGCTCAGTGGTAGAGCGCTTGCCTTGCATGCATGAGGCCCTGGGTTCAATTCCTCAGCACCACATAAGCAAAAAGAAAAAAGTCAGAAGTGGTGCTGTGGCTCAAGTGGTAGAGCGCTAGCCTTGAGCTGAAGAGCTGAGGGACAGCGCCCAGGCCCAGAGTTCAGGCCCTACAACGGGACCCCCCCCCAAAAAAAAGTTATTTTTCAGCCAGGTGCTGCTAGTGGCTCACTCCTGTAAGCCTAGCTACTCAGGAGGTTAAGATTTGAAGATCTCAATTCAAAACTAGCCCAAGTAAGAAAGCCCATGAGACTCTTATCTCCAATTAACTGCCAGAAAAATGGAAGTAGGGCTGTGGCTTAATGTGGTAGAGTGTTAGCCTTGAGCAATAAAGCTCAGGGACAGCACCCAGACCCTGAGTTTAAGCCTCCCCAACTGCAAAAGAAAAAAAAGTTACTTTTCAACCAGACACTGGTGACTAATGCTTGTAATCCTAACTACTCAGGAGGCTGAGATCTGAGGATCACCATTTAAAGCCAACCCAGGCAAGAAAGTTCATGAAACTCCAATAAACTACCAAAAAAGACAGAGGTGGAGTTGTGTGTGACAGACAACTAGCATTGAACAAAGAACTCAGGGACAGCAGCCAGGTTCTGAGTTCAAGCCCCAAGATGAGCACACACACAAAAAAAGTTTCTTTTCAGCCAGGCACAGGTGAATCTTGCCTGACATCTAGCTTCAGCAGTAAGCAAAAATTGGACTGTGGTCCAAGCTAACTGGACAAAAAGTGGGATCCTATCTCAAAAATAACTAGAGCAAAAAGGGCGAAAAGCATGGCTCACACAGTAAAATGAGTGCCTACCAAGTGCAAAGCCCTGAGTTCAAACCCCAGCACTACCAAAAAATAGTTACTTCACTTCCTTTTTCTACTTATCACCAGTATAGAATCTTGATTGAACCCAAGCATTCCTAAGCTCCCTTACATTCCTGTCCCACCTGCACGTTTAGGCTCTGGTCATACAGACTAGTCACCCTAGAAAATGTGAGTATGTATACCCAGATATGAGTACTGACCGTGCGACCACAGCGGTTGTTATGTAAGTTCATGAGGGCGCGGGCATCTTTTAGCCTCTTCTCCTTGGCATCCACAAAGGCCTTGGCAAAGCGGACACCATAGTGGATGTTGTCACTGCAGCCTCCCCAGTCAAAATCCCCACGTTGGTCATGATGTCGACCACGGGTATATGGGTCACAGCTGCACACACTCAGTTCTCCCTGGCTACAAGCACGAGTGATAGCGTGAACCACTCCTGCTGATGAGATGGCATATACAAAGGCTGCCTCTCGGCTACCTAAAGAGAGAAAGGGTAGAGGGACATTTCAGGAAACAAGCCTATGTCTGTCCCTCCAGGTTTTTGCTTTTTACTATGTAGCCCAGGCTGGCCAAGAAATCAAAATCTTCTGCCTTTATCCTCCCACACACTGGGATTATGGACATGTGCCACCTATGGCTCTGCCCATACATTTCTTCAGCTCAATAACCCCTGAAATCTCTCTCTCTTTTTTCCAGAGCCATCTCTACACTCTATTCAAGGTGCCCTTCCTTTCTAAGAGCATTCCTCAGAGTATCTGATCTCTTCTCCTTAGCCCTCACTATTCTCTACCCACTTTTCTATATAGCTGACCTATACTCCTATTTCCTTCCAATTTCCCTGGGTCCTTCCACCAAAGTACCAAGATGAATCATTCCTTCTCACTGAGTGCTAGCACTGGTATAGTTAGTTAGCTGTCTTTAGTCCACGAAACAAGCCTTTCCAGCCACCTCTGCTAGACAGTTCCCCATAATGCCTCCCCTTTCTGCTGCATATCGATGATCATTACCACCAGCACCCTTCAGATTCCCATCTTATTCCCATCCCATTTCTCCTAGCTTCCAGCCTAGTCCTGCTTAGCTGTTTTGCTGAGCTAGGGCCAAGCCACTGATTCCATATATTTACATTATTACCTTTCTGTCTGTGTCTTGTTCCCATTACTGTAGTGTTGGGATTGTTAGCGTGACATGATAATGATGGTAAGAACCAAAGGAACTTTTCATAGTTCTCACCTTTTCAGTGTATGGAAGCACCCTCAGGCTTGGGAACCGTAGTACAGAGAAAGCAAAGGAGAAAGATGGAGGTGCCAGGAAATAAAATTATCTGTTTAACCATCTTAAGAGTACTGGGATTGGGAGAGATCCCTACCTGTAAGGGTCTGTTCCTAACTGTATCCTGAGCTCTACTCACAACTGTTCCTCTGATTATAAAGTAGTGTGTGGGAGAGGAGAGCAAGGATCATAACTACCCTTCCCACTCACCACCCCAAGCACAGAAGGGGAAGGAGCTGGGGCAGGATGGACAAGGCCCCTACTTCTGAGCATGACACGACCAAAGACAGTGTGGTCCCTGTCCAGCGTGGTGCAGTTCCATCGGTGATGGCGGAACTGATGCTGACACTCTCGGATCCATTCTCGGGCACCTTCACCCACAGAGCGCATGATGTCTGGGTAACGCTGACACAGCTGCCGCTGCCGGCTCACCAAACCAGGGATGTTGTCACAGATCACTCGGGCTCCCAGTGCACCAATGTACCTGTAAGATACAACAACAACCTTGTTCTACATCAGGAGGATCAGGAGAATAAGGGCCCTGAGGAATGGTTGGTATGGTATCTAGACCTTAGATTCCTTTTCCTTCCCACCAACCCACATCCCTGATGGTGATGAGTAGATCCATTCCCCACAAGCTCTGGAGAAATAGTTACTCAGTTGCAGAAAGAGTAATTGAGTGGTCTCCCACCATTACCAGTTCCCCAGCCAAAGGCCAGAAGTGACACACACTCCCAGAACACAAGCCAGGCATGTGTCATATATACAGAAGCTGTGGGCATGTCACACAAACCCATTGCCTGTTTATTTAATAAACATTACAATACTCAGAGAAAAATAAACTAACAAATGAAGGTCTGAAACAACACTTTGAAACCCACATGTAAGAGGCATATCCTGAGTGGCTGGTCCATGAGATTTGGCTGCCAAAGGCGGGGGAGGGGAGAAAGGGGTGACAAGGAGGGAAGAGCTGGCAGGAAAAGACATAGTGGGCAATGTCTGAGTAATGTTTATAGCTCTAGTTCAACTCCTGCAGTTTAAAAAAATCCTTCAACCCAGAAGACTTTACCCCCAACTCTCTTCTTCATTTCTTCCATTTCTAGTGCCCAGGGCTTTTCTTAAGTAATGAAGCTTTTGGGTGTTTTTTGTTTTGCTTTGTTTTTTGTTTGTTTGTTTGCCAAATGGGGCTTGAACTCAGAGCCTGGGCACTGTCCCTGAGCTGCTTTTTTTTTTTTTTTTTATGCTCAAGGCTACCATTTGAGCCACAGCACCATTTCTGGCTTTTTTTGTTTATGTGGTGCTGAGGAATCGAAGCTAAGGCTTCATGCATGCTAGGCAAGCACTCTACCACTGAGCCACTTTCTCAGCCCAATAATGAAGCTTTTAAAATCACTTTCTCCAAACTGTTAGGCACAGTGTTCTCAATAGGAATGGGTGGACAGTGATTGTTTTCAGTGGGCAAGATGAAGCAGCCCAGTCCCTGTCTGTCCAATAAAAGCCATTATAAGAAGATCAATCAGGATGAGCTACTAAAGGATAGATAGGTTACTAGATTCATTTTCAGATTTCTTTTTCTTTCTTTTTTTTTTTTTTTGTCAGTTGTTGGGCTTGAATTGAGGATCTGGTGCTATCCCTGAACTATTTTGCTCAAGGCTAGCACTCTACCACTTTAAGCCACAGTTCCACTTCTGGTTTTCTGGTGGTTAATTGGAGATGAGAGTCTCATAGACTTTTTTGCCCTGGCTGGCTTTGAACTGAGATCCTAGGATCTCAGCCTCTGAGTAGCTAAGATTATAGGTGTGAGCCACCAGCACCCAGCTCAGTTATCTTTTGTTGTTATTGGTCAGCTCAGATTTCTTCTCTCTCTCTCTCTCTCTTACCAGTCCTGGGGCTTGAACTCAGGGCCTGGGCACTGTCCTTGAGCTCCTTTTGCTCAAGGCTAGTGCTCTACCACTTGAGCCATAGCACCACTTCCAACTTTTTCTGTGTATATGGTACTGAGGAATAGAACCCATGCAAGGCAAGCACTCTACCACTAAGCCACATTCCCAGCCCCCCAGCTCAGATTTCTTAAGACAATATTTTCTCTTCTTTAAACGTTTACGCTTGGACTCTACCACAAGCCTCACAGCATTTTGGAGATAAAACAGGAGTATATCATCCTTTGTACCCAAAAGGCCACCAAAAGAAATCAGACCCATCCACCTACTTCCTTGAGAAAAGAGCTAACAACTTCTTTCTTCCTTTCTGCTTTCTTAACACCTTCCATACTTTGCTGGACATTCCCTATTCGTCTAATTTGCTGTAGGGGCTGTGGAAAGCAGTTTCTACTACAGTAAAGCATTGGTATATGTTGTGATTATGCCAGTTGTTTGGAACCAGCCCTATAATGTGCCTAGAAATGTGTGAAGAAAAGGGAGGGCATCTCTGGGTCCTGTTCCCCCCACCCACCCACATGCATTCCCACAGCCAGCTCTCACCCACAGGCTGGATCACCACTGGTGACACCAACTCAAACAAACACAAGGAGGGCTGATGCTTGCCTCTTTGGGAACTCAGCAGGCTGATGGGCCCCATCTGTGCTGAGGGAGGGATGAGAGGGCTGGCCCTGTACTAACAAATCCCATGGAATCAGCATCCCCAGCACTGTCCATCAGGGCAGCAGCTTCCAGGAACAAACAAAATAAACACCCCAGGCTGGCCATGCCGGAAAGGGCTGCCTGACGCACAGCCTGGAGTTACACCCACTGCCGTGGTGCTTTGTTTGGAGAATCAAGACCATTGGAATTGGAGCTGGTCCCTGTCTCACCACCATTCTGCCTCCCCAGTTCAGCCCTGGAGTAGTAGTGTTCTGGGCAATGGGTATTTGTTTTTGTTTTCTACTGAGGCTTGGGAAGAGGGGGGTTAAATGGGAATGGGAGACCAATAATCCAGCCCTCATGAGACAGTCTGGAGTGAGACAGGCCAAACTCTGGCAAAAAGGCCTTTCTGTGGTCTGACTTAAATCCATTCAGCCCACATTGGTCCTTCTTAGTACATTCTCAATGAGCGTGGGAACATGTGTGTTCAGTATCTAAGATGGGAAGATAATTAAGCTTTTCTATTACCATGCCTATACCACTCAGTAACTGCTTCAAGACACTGCAGGCATGGAGTTTGCCTGTTGTCCAATAATTCATCCTTTGTAGTCACTTGGAGTAAGGAGCTTCGACAGTACTAAGCCTGAGGTTGGACCTCAGTTAATATCATGCTTGCAAAAAAACTCTGTGCCAAGCACGGAGTTCGGTTATTTGAGGCACAAAAATGTTAAAGGTACCCCTCCCTCTCATGGTACAGGAGAGTATACCAGAGACTTTGACTTTGGTCTTTTTGTTCCTTTCCAGAAATTAATGCTTTACTTCCTTCCCCACCTCCTGCACCAGATGACTTCTGTTCACCGGCTTTTAGCCAGTTCACATTCTTTCCTTTGACAAATTCTTTTGCCCCTTGCTCCTCAAAGCCTGGTCCCCAGAGCAGTAGTATGTGCATCACCTAGGGAGTCATTGGAAATGCACAACTCAACACCTATCCTCAGGCCTACTGAATCAGAATTTGAGTTTTATGAAGATCCCAACCTCATGTGAATACATTGCCCTTTTGAAGATGGAGATTTCTGATCTTTTATTAACTTCAGTATTTTCCAGGAGTGAGAAGTTTCTAGTACATAAGGAGGGAGAGTTCACAGAGTTGAGGCAGGAAGTAAGAGGGAGAGCTGAAACAGAGAGCTTGCTCTCTAACCACCCATTCACTGTGAAGAACCAAGTCATTCCTTGAGGCCAACATTCATTTGGGCCAATGGCAGTGCTTCTGACCACCCCTGTCACTAGGCCCCATTTAAAGGTTCCACCAACTTTGAAGACCAAGTTTCCAGTTCATAAACCTTTGGAGGACAAACTAAAAACATGTCCAAGACATGGCACTAACATGTGGTGAGAGCTTAATCACAACAAGGGAGGAAAGGCCAACTACATAAAAGACCAAAAATAAGACCAAAGAGAACACTATTCTGAGCCCACTGTGACTGTCCGCTTCTGTAATCTTGCTACTCTGAAGTCTTGTATTGAAGGGTAATGATTTGAGGCCAGCCTAGGCAGGAAAATCCAAGAAAACAGTCTCAAATTAACCAACAAAATGTCGTATTAGAGGCTTGGCTCAAGTGGCACAGAGCCATCATCTGATTGAGAGCAAGAGGCTCTGTGTTCAAGTCCTGGTACTAGCACAAAGACAATGAAACCTTAAAGACTTAAAAAGGGGGGGGGAATGAAAATCTTTCCATTGTAAATTAAAAATGTATTTTTTTAAAAAGTGTCAAGCACATAGTGGGTACTATGTAAACACCTAACTTCTCTGATTTATCTCCAACTTCCCTGTCTCCTCACCAGCCATAGTTTTATTACAGTTTTATTCTGTGTCAACCTGTCAGTCTATTTGTAGATATTCTATTTGTGCCCTTTTCATGAGGCCAGGAATCTTTTTTTTCCCTTCCCTGTTTTTGTGTACATATATATATATATATATATACATATATATATGTATATATATATATATATGGTTCTACTTGTAAGACTTCGAGTATAGAGATAAAGCTATTAACTTCCCTAAATCTGCTTTTAAACCACATCATTGGTATAGTACTTTACAGTTCACAAAATATTTTTCTGTACAAAAATCCCAACACACACACACACACATACACACACACACGGGGGCGGGGGGTGCCAGAGAGAGAGAAAACTCCACCCAATAGTTAAAGAAACTGAATTTTCAGCTCCCTTCAGTTTCAGGATATTGAGAGTATTCTTCTATACATTAGGGCTAGTTGGAGGAGAACCTGGATGAAGGAAGCCCATCCAACTCCAAAGTCCAAGTTCATTTTTTTGTTTTTGTTTTCTTTTGTTAGGATGGTCTTACAGTATAGCATGGGCTGGCTTCAAACTTGTGATCTGCCTGCCTCTACAGTGCTAGGATTATGTAAATATCACCATGCGTGGCCCAGGTTTCGTATTTATACTTCAGGGGCAAGAGAGACATGCAGAGTTTTTGTTTTGTTTTTTAGGTTAACACCCATTGTTCAAAAAAAATTTTTTTTGGTCGGTCGTGGGGCTTGAACTCTGGGCCTGGGCACTGTCCCTGAGCTCTTAACACTCTACCACTTGAGCCACAGTGCCATTTCCGTGAACAAATTTCTTACTATCCCTCTCTTCTTCACTTTCATCATTTGTGAACAAGCAATAGTAATACCTACCTTACTGGAGTCTTCAGGGGATTAACAAAGATAATACTTACCATAGCTTGGCTATCATGCCTGGAGTTTGGTAGGGGCTCACTAATTGGCAACTGTTGTTTGTAACAGTAGTGTTACTATGACACTACCCTGTGATCCTCTCTTTATAAGCCATGAGTACAGCCCTACGCTCCTGATTCTCTTCTGCTAACACCTGCAAGATGAAACAAGCTCATGGTGGGAGCCCCTTACTTCTTACTGTTTATCAAAAACTAAGCAGAAACCATTTCCTCTCAGGATACAAGTCAGAAGGGAGTGATTGGAGATGAAAGGGAGGAATCTGAGGCTATGAAAGATCATAGCTGGTAACAGTGATGCTCTTCTGCTCCTCAGGAGAGCATGGGCACACCACGTCAACAGGCATCTATCTCTTCCAGGGGTTGTATCAGTCATGCTAGGATTTTCTTAAGGGGAACAGATAAATTCCCTTGGAGGCCTGACCTGCCTTCAGAATTCAGCTTTTCATCTTATCCTAGAAGTGGTTACCAATGAGGCAGGCGTCGTGAGCTGCAGCTGTGACAGGTCGGGGAAGGAGATGGAAACAACCTGTGCACCCACTGCCCATCTTGGCCCTGCTGTGCCAGCTTCCATTTCACAGGGACTGCTAAGTCCCTCTGCACGTCAGCCCCGCTCCCTTCCCACTCTTCCATTTAGAGTTTTTCCACCATCATTAATATGAACCATGTGGGAGGAAGACAGGAGAGGGAGAAAAGAAAAAAAAAAGGAGGAGGGGAGGGTAAGAAATGGGGACTAGGAAGAATCCTATTTAGGTCTTTAGGAACCACTGCCAGCATGCTGAAATTACCAGAGTGATACTTCTTCATCTAAATACCAGTTGATTCCCAAGATCACCTCCCAAACTGACAAGGAGCAATCAAGAGTTCCTAAAGGCAAATTGCCATTTAGGCTGAATAAAGATGGGCATCTGTCACTTTCTCCTTTCTCAACAGAGACACTGAGAGATTCAAGTCAAACTAAGCTGTGGAGGTAAAGGATGGCTTTGATCTCACTCTGAACATTGAAAGGCTTTTATCCTGTCTCATTTCTTCCCTTTTCCCTTCGAAAGGAATGTTTCAAGCCAGATGTAAGATATAGGCCTTTCTGCTCCCCCATCCAGAACCCCCCTTCTTGCCTTCTCCAACACTACAGAGATAAAAAAGATCCAAAAGAGCGATTTTTCTTCAACAGGAAAATGGGGGGTGGGGATAAAGAGACGCATCTTGAAATGATAGGAATCTGCAGCCCAAGCTGGCTGGCCCTTCAGCCAGCTACCCCTCGCCCTTCCAGCCAAGATTCCAAGTGAAGAGGAGAAAAGCCACAGGGTGCAAGAGGAGAAGAGACCACACTTCGTGGGGGTGGGGGTTGAAAGGGAGGAGGAGGAGCACAGTCAGGAAAAGAAGGGGGGCAGTGCGTGGTAGAGGGGCACTCATCCAGTCCAAGAGGCCAGTTTGATTGGAGGAGTAGAGGAAAGATAAGAGCATCAAATCTTTTCTCAATCCAAATCTCCCCCTTGCCACCCTCCTTCTCCCCGCCTTGGTGGGGAAGGAGGAGAGCGGCACTACGAGGACGAGTGCCTTTCTGGACTGGGGAGCCCTTGGGGGTCGGGACGGGTGGGGGGGTAGTATGAAAAGACAGACCACAGATACGCAGTAGATTTGTAATGTCTTTTGCCTCCTCCGCCCTCTTGTGAAGTCTGAGGCCAGTGAGAAACCTGAGTAGAGGTTCTCTCACTACTTTGGGACTCCAGAAGCCTCTAGCTCTTGGAAAGGAGAAATGGGACGTGGGGTCCTGTGGGAAAGGAAAGCAAGAGGAGAGAAACCACTGACCCCAGTGACATCCCAAAACCGTGACTGAAGACAGTCTTCATTTGGTGGAGTGGTAAACTAAGCCTGGATCTCACTCCTGTCTTCGCGCCCGGTGCGCACCAGCGCCATTCTGTGATACATACAGGGTGGGCTAGACTAGCGAAGCTCGTCTGCCCGGCCAGCTGTCCCCTCGGCCGGGGGGGGGGGAGGGGGGGGGGACCTCTGGCGGTCTGAGCCGGCCACGAGCTTCAGAGGGGCGGCTAGTTCCTTGACCCACCTGGAGGGAAGACCTGAAGGTGGCTTCTGCCCCGAGAGGCTCGCATGGCTCCCCAGCCCCAGGGGACATTTCCTGAGGCCCAGGCCTCTACTCCAGGGCATCCACCCCTCCCCGCGCAGGTAAGGCGCGCGGTGCTCCATCTCCCCGGTGATCTCGTCATGGGCTCCGCACGACTTGAGTGACGGCCCGGGCGGGATCACCTCTGCCTCCCAGCTCTACACCCCGGTGCCGGTGCCGCCGGTGCCTGGAGCTGTGTATCCCCGCCCGCGGGGCACCTCGCCGCCCAGCCTCGAGATCCACACTCACCACCAGGACGAGTCTACGCGGGCTGGCAGAGTCAGCAGCAGCAGCAGCAAAAAGCAGGCAAGACCAAGGCGGGCCGGAGCCGGGGAGACGTCGGGGGCAGCAGATCGGGGCGCGGGCGCGGGGGTCGGGGCGCGGGCGCGCCGAGGGGCGTGCTGCGCGGCTTTCTGCGCACCACCGGACCTCAGCATAGCTCCCCGAAGGCTCCCGGCCGCGCAGCCCGGAGGGGCGTGGACGGGGCACCGTCTGGGGTGACTCAGGCTGCTCCTGCCTCCCCCTTCTGGGTGGCCATGGGGTTCGCGAGCGGCTGCGATCGAAGGTCACGTGGAGTAACGGGGCACCGCGCGGGGTCCCGGGGAGGGCGCTAACCGCAATGCTGGGAAACTGACGACGCTAGCTCGCTGGGGGTCCCGGAGTGCGCGGCTGGAGCGCCGGGGGCGGTGTCAGGGCTTCCGAGGCGCGGAGTGGAGCTGCGGGGCCGAGCACGCGGACAGCCCCTCCAGCCACAGGCTCTCATTGGACGGCGCGGGGCGGGGCCGAAGCCGGGAACACGCGCAGCCTTCGGGGCGGCTCCGCCTGCGCCAACCCCGGTGCTCCGGCGCCCGAGGTGTGGCGGCCGCCTCCCGTCGGCTCCCCCGGGGCTCTCCTCGCGCCGCCGCGCCGCGCCCCACCTGCTCCCCGGGCGACACGACACGACGGGGGGCCGCCGCTCCACGGCGCCCAGGGAGCACCGGCCGGCCGGCGCCGCGTCACCGGGTCCTAGCGCCCTTCACTCGGAACGCGGCGTGGATGGCGAAGCGCGCCGAGTGGGAGGGCGCTGCAGACACCCCCCGGGTCCCCTCGCATACAAGGGCAGCGACAGGGAAGCTGAGGACGGAAGAGGCACGCGTGTTACCCGGGTGCCTTCCATGCTTCCGTGAAATGGGTAGAAACAAAGCCAACTCCCACTCCCACATTTCTTCCTCTGCGGGGCTCCGCGCCCTGCTCCTTCCCAGGCGCTCTCCTCCTTCCCCCACGACGTTCCGTCCGGGCTACCGAGGCCCCTGCAGCGGACCCTCGTGGAGGAGACACGCCGACGGGCCCTGGGCGATGCCCGACGCCTTATGGCCGCGGCTCCACAGCGCTGGGCCCCCCACCCTCTCGGGCGGAGCCGCAAGTAGGAAAGAATCAGAAACATCTGGGCTGTTTCCCCCCGCCCCCCCCACCAGAGGCCAGGGTGGGGGTCCTGGTAAGAGAGGAGAGCCCTGGAGCCATTTGCTCCTCCGCTTTCCACCCTTCCCACCTTCCTCACCTCTACTGCTCCTGCATCCGTGCTCCATCCCAAAGCGGTGTCCTGGGGAAACTGGAGAATCTCCTCCCCTGCTCCCCCTCCACCCTACTCCCACTTCCCAGGCTGGCAGGTAGAGTCCCCGCAGACAGGATGGTTCTTGCTGAGAAACCTAGCATAAAGCCTTGTGCCTTCCAACTTGAGACTTCCTCTGGGATCTGGCCCTGCCTTCAGCCTCAGTTTCTCCAGCTTATTGCCTCATTGCCAGGTGTCCTACATGCCTCTCCTCCTGACTTATCTAAGTATAAAGTATGAGTGTAAACAATTTGCTAGTCAGTGCCCACCTTCTTAACCCCAGTCTCACTGTCAGTCGTGGGGTGTTAGAGAAGCCAGGGTGTGAAGGATGGGGCCCAGCTGGCTGGAGACATCTCAGAGGCAGAAGCAGGAGACCTGGGTCCAGAGGGGCTTCTAGTCCCTCTCCCCACTTCTCAGTCAGGAGCCAAACACCCTCCTCAAGCCAACAAATCTTTATTGTTTACTGTGTGCTAGGACTGTGCTTCGCACAGAGGACACATCATGGAGCAAAGCAAAACGAAATAATGTCTGCCTTCATCGAGTTTACCTTCTATTGGGGCAGAAAACAGACCATTAACATGTAGATTGTTTTGAAATGATTTTGATTTATGGTAACTATTTCTCTAGGCAATCAAAATTGGGGAATCTTTAAATCATGTGAGAAGTGAAGCATAGAAGATGTCAGAAAGTGGGGCTGGGAAGGTGGCTCAGTGGTAGAGCGCTTGCCTTGCATGCCTGAGGTCCTGGGTTCGATTTCTCAGCACCACATAAGCAAAAAGAAAAAAGCCGGAAGTGGCACTGTGGCTCAAGTGGTAGAGCGCTAGCCTTGAGCTGAAGAGCTGAGGGACAGTGCCCAGGCCCAGAGTTCAGGCCCCACGACTAGACCAAAAAAAAAAGAAGAAGAAGAAGAAGAAGAAGAAGAAGAAGAAGAAGAAGAAGAAGAAGAAGAAGAAGATGTCAGAAAGTAGTAGGGGCTTTGGGGAAATAGAGAAGGGTAAGGGGCTGGGGCACAGTTAAAACCAGGGTCTCTCATCACAGTGACATCCAAGCAAACAAAGCCTTGCAGAGATGAGGCAAAATGCTGGGAGGATCCAGAGTCAATATAAGGCCGGAGTGTGTTGGTGTGCAGGGGCTAATAAGAAGACCAACCACCTGGAGTCAAGAAAACTAGGACAGAGGAGAGGAATTCAAATAATGGAGCATAGTCCAAGTCATGGAAGGGAGGTGTCCATCACCATTAGGTTGTCTGACATTGGACACTGCAGAAACCATTCAGAACCAGCAGCTGGCCACATGAACTAGGACTGCATCCTTTCCTTCCCTCTCCTCCATTCTGCTAGGCTCTGATTGGCCTATTATGGCCTTAAAAGCAACACACAGACTATGACCAGTTTCCTTGAGAGAGGCAGGTGGAAGCTGAAAAAGCCCAGTCCCTTTCCTGGCGGGGCCCCTTTCCTTGGACCATTCCCTGGCCTCCTCCCAGTCCAGCCCCACCTACTTTGCAGGACAGCAGTCTTCCAGCAGCCTTTCTCAGACTCCCCTGTGTGTTTAGACCTGGGTGTGACTCTGGCCCTGCATTTGCTTCTACATATGGGCCTGGGGGGTTGTGGGATAGGAGCTGGAGATGATCACATCTACCCTGGGGTGGACTCACCCACACGAGCTCCAAACTCACTTCTGAGGCCCCTTCTTTGGCTTTAGTTGTCTTCATAGTTGAGTGGGACCGTGTCTTGGCACAACATAGATGATCAGCTATTAAAGTATGTTTCTGAGTAAGCTGAAAGGGGCGGGGGGCAACTCAAAAAACTACCGGCAACTCTTAAGAATGAGCACAACTCAGGGGACAAGATTTCTCCCCAAGGCTTACAGGCCATCTCTGCTGCAAGTAGGCAACCCAGGATGGGCCTTTGCTCCTTTCACCCCTTCTCCCCCTCTCCCAGGCCCCAGTTCCCCAGGAGCAGCCCAGGCTGCTGGAGCCAGCTGACTGCAAGAGCTGTACTCAACCACTTAACTGGAGAACAAATACAGAGCCAGAGAAGAGGTTTTCTGGGATCTGCCACTTTGGAGCTTCAAATCTCAAAACAAACGTCCAAGCTCAAGGTCCTAGACACAATTGGAGTGCTCAGCTCCTCACGCAAGGGTCTGCTGTGTCAAGGCCAGAGTCTCAGGCTAGCTCCTTGGCTTTATCTTCCAGTTCATCCCCCAATCCTTCTCTAAAGTTAACGGCACCTAGGAGGAGGAGCCTCTGATTAGAGAGTCAAATACAGATCTGGAGGACCCTGCATGGAATCAAGTCAGCATGTATGCATTTATTAAGTACCTGCTGTGTGCCTACTGACCAGGGCATCCTAAATGGCATAGAAGGCGAGAACGAAAGCTGTCTCAGGACAGTATGTGCTAGGGTTGAAGGTAGCATGCTGCAGATGTATTGAACAGAAGTTTGAGGAACTCGAGAGTGTCCCAGTTCCCAAGGCTGCCAGATTCCCTGGGGCCACTGGGCAACTAATTCCACCCTATCCAGCTGAGCTGAATCTTCTCCTCTTCCTCCTGAAGGCACCATAGCACCCTGCTTTTTCAAAAGTGGATTCCCACGGGAGAAGAGCCTGCTCTCACACTGGACACTGTACTCCCCAGCAAGGCTACTTAAGAGACTCATCTTTCACTCTATTCTCAGCTATGCATAGCTGAATTGAATACATTTTTACTGGCCCCTAGCGGGAGCAGAGATGAGCTAAGGGGAACTGGGGTGTGGGTAAATAGCTCTTACTCTGCCCTGCTCTATCCCTGGAAGTTCCCCCCCCCTTCCTGGGCCCCTTTTGTGATGACCTTCTCTTTCCTGGTGGGTGGGAGGTGGTGTGGATGGTAATGAGCAGAGAAAGGCCAAGAAGGGGCTGGGTGGGGGGAGGTTTGGATGGGAGTCAAGGAATTCCTGAGCCTGCTACTTGCACAAGGGGCCCTGAAACCAGCCTTTCCTGAGATTTCTTTGCAAACTGAAGCAGGTCTCATTTGAATGGGGGCCAGTTTCACACAGGCCTCTAGTCTCCCTTCTCCTGCCCTGCTGCATCATGCAGGTGTCTGGGGGGAAAGGGAGCTTGGGAAGAACCCAGGCGTGTTTAAGGGGGGTGGGGGACGGTGGCGTGGGGACCCATGCTTTGTACACAGCCTGGCTGGCCTCTCCGTGGTATTTATGAGTTCCCAGGCGTGTGTCTCAGAGGCCAGGCCAAGGAGGCTTTTTTTTTTTTTTTTGGAAGGGGAGGAGGTCAAGATTCAAATTAAGAAAGGGGGCTTTGGTGGCACAGTATCCCTTTCCTCCCTTTCCAAGGAGCAAAGAGTTCTCTGGGACCAGGAGAGATTTAATGGAGAAGAGGAAGAAGAGGAGCCTTTGGGAGGAGGGCTGGTGTGTGGGGGGGAGAGGGAATGGGGGATGAATCTGAAGTCTTCTAGCACTTTGGCTCACATCAGACTGGAGCCAGGCGGTGGGCGGGCTGAAGGCCATCCTGGGCGGGTGGCCCAGGTTCTGTGTGAGGCCAGTGGGTGTGCCGCTGGGATCCTGGGTGGTCACTGACCAGCCTGTTCCCAAAGGACAATTCCCTATTTTGCCCCTTTTGCCCACTATGCCTATATCAGATAGTTTAGGTATCAAGCCCTCTTTCTCTCTCTTCCACCTGTTCTAGGCCCTGGAATGATCTGGAAGTGTGATTTGGGAAAAAAATACCGCCAGGCTTACTGTCTGCCTCCTTCCCAATCCAGGTTTTCTCTGCAGGCTCTACCTCTTATTCCTATGCTCTCCCCATCCCTCTGTCTCTGGCTGTGTTTCCATGTTCTGTGTCTATTCCTGTTGTGTCTCTAGATTTCTCTCTCAGTCTTCATTTGTCTCTCTGTGTGTCTACATCTGCCAGCCTACCCCCTCCCCCAGGTGGATGTTTGCCTGCCTTTCTCTTTCTAAACCGAGACAGGGTAAACCCTGCAGAGACAGGGTTGACTGTCTCTGCAGACTGTCACTCAGTCTTTCAGCAAGCATGCACCTGGGTGTCTCTCCATATTTCTCTCTATGTGAATCTGCACCACTGTTGGTCTTGTAGGGCTTGGACTGTGGGATTGGATAGTCTCCCTTAACTTTTTCATTTCAAGGCTGGAGCTCTACCACTTGAGCCACAGCACCACTTCTTAATTGGAGTCTTAATGGACTTTCCTGCCAGCTGGCTTCCAATCTCAGTCCTAAAATCTCAGCCTCTGGAGTAGCAAGGATTATAGGATTGAGCCACAGATGCCCAGCCTTCCTTCCATCCTTTCGTCCCCTTCCCCTCCCTCCCTTCCTTCTTCCACATCTGTGTGTACCTGCCTACCCATCCCTGTATTTTTGGTGTGTGACTTTGTTTCTCCTTCTCTTGCTCTCTGTCTTTTATCTTTCCCTTTGCAGCTATCCCTTTGCAACCTAGTGGAAAGTGCCGAGAACCTGTTCCCCTAAAGCTTCTGCTTTTTTTTTTCCTTCCTAAACCTGACTCTGAAGTCACAACTGTGGAACCCTGGGGATTTCAGTGGGGAGGGTGTCTGATATTATCAGCCAGAAGTCCCAAAGAAGGGCTTCTCACTCCTCCATTCTCTCAAACATCAGGGTAGCCAGGGTCCCCTTCTGAGGCCATGTCTGGGATACAAACCAGATTAGCTCATCTCTCTAATCCTCTTTGTGCTGGGGCCTCTGCCAGGCAGGGACACCCACAGCGCAGAGCAAGAGGGTGTGTGTGTGTGTGTGTGTGTGTGTGTGTGTGTGTGTGTGTGCAAATTCTTAGAGAAAACAGAACATCCAAGGTTTTCCTCCCTCTGTTTCCCTGCCTTCACTGTGTAACAGAAACATCCTCTGCTCTAGAGCCAACATAGGTTTTTCTATCCTCTGTCAGTTCCTCACCTCCGCTCCATCTCTTCCTCTGATAGCCTCTCTAGGCCTACTTTGCCATTCCAGCCCGATGTGAGCAGCAGGGACACCCGGGCCCCGCCTTCCTCCTCCACCTCCACACTATCTCACGGCCCCGCATTCTTCTGTCTTCGTGGGACAGCGTGTCCATCCCTTCCAGAGCCTTCGGAAGGACACAGGGCGTGCGGGGGCAGGGCGACTCGGGGAGCAGGCTGTTCCTGGGCTTCACACTCCCAGTTGGAGCTCCCCCCCCCACTTCTCTGAAGTTTCATTTGGAGAGATTCCGCCTGGCTGATAAGATCAAAGCATTCCCTCTGCCAAACCATTACCTTATTTTTGAGGCAATTACAGAACTTATTGTATCAATTAGCCAGGTCTCCAGCTGCAGGCGTTCATCGCTGGCTGTCTTGCGTGAGCTGGCAGAGAGAGAGCCTGGGACCGACAAGAAGTGCGGGGTGCAGGGCCAGGCCCCCAAGGCAAGGCCCGGGGAGCTGTCCGTCCGGCGGCTTTCAGCTGCGACGCGCGCCCTGGACAGCCGCCAGCGCGCATCCGACGATGGGCTGGAGAACCCCGGCAGGACCTCCGCGCGCGGCCCGGGGCGCCACGCGCGCACGTGGCCCGGCCCCCGAGCGCTGGGCCGGGCGGGCCGCCGACCCTTCCCCACGCTCCGCGGGGGACTTGGCGCCCCGTCGTGGCGTTTGCAGGAAAGACAAGGCGGAGGGATGCTTCGTTTTCCCGGGGGAGTCCCGCCCCCCTCCACCCCCTGCAGAGGTGGTGAGGGAAGTTGGGGGGGGGGTTCCCGAGAGTGACTCGCCCCGCGGATCCGCGCGGACCGCAGAAGGACCTCGCTAAGGTCGAGAAGGGGCGTCCTGGCGCAGCGGTTCTCCAATCTTGTTTCAACGCCCTTAGAACGCCATCGCGGGCCCGCGGAGAGAATTTTGTCCACACGGATTGTATGTGTTCCTGTGAAAAATGGACACGAACACGAGGATCCACCGAAAAGCCTCCCGCGGGCCAGCGATCAGCACAATCATTTAAAAAAATATAGCATTGAATTGTAATCCAGAGGATAAAATCAGTTCCTAAAGCCCGCGCTGGTGGCTCACACCTGTAATCCCAGCTACTCTGAAGGCGGAGGGCTGAGGACACTCGTTGGAAGCCAGCCCAGGCAGGAACCTCCGTGAGAATCTTGCCTCTACCCACCCCAAAGCCGGAAGTGGAGGTATAGCTCAACTGGTCGATCTAAGGGACAGCCTTCAGACCTTGAGTTCAAGCCCCAGTATGAAATTAAACAAAATGCTGCACGCTCATTACTCCACATAGTATAATGATCGGATAAATAAATGGAGGGAGAGATAGATATCTATGCAGAAGACTTCCAAATAAAGGGATGGACAAGGGGAAACAAAGGAGGAGGCTATATTGCTTGATAAGAAATGTACTCACTATTTGCCCATGTAATTGTAACCCCTCTGTACAGTATTTTCACAATAAAAAAAATTATAATAAGCAAAATGATCCAGACCCAAAAGAAAAAAAAAAGACTTCCAAATAATTTGCATGCCACTGTGCTAAGAGGTGGAATACAATTCTTTGACTTAAGGCTGTCCATGACTTATATCTTCCTTCCAAAGGGTACAGACTGCAAAGGGCATGTAGGAGGGAAGCAACTTTTTTTTTCCTGGTTGTGGGGGCTTGAACTTGGGGCCTGAGCACTGTATCTGAGCTTTCTTGCTCAAGGATAGTGCTCTGCCCCTTTGAGCACAGCACCACTTCCAGTTTTATAGTGTTAGTTGGAGACAAGAGCCTCACAGACTTTCCTTTGGAGGCTGGCTTTGAACCAGGGGTCTCATATCTCAGCCTCTGAGTAGCTAGGATTACAGGTGTGAGCCACCAGCAAACCAGACCAATATCTGACCAAGGGCAGCATCACCTGTCAGGGTGGTAGCATGTATCTGGATGAGACATGATGACAGTACCACACGTATCCTGTGTCTGGTGAAATGCAAATGTACAGCCACTTTGGAAAACTGTGCTGAAAAAAGTTTCTTGTATATTCTCTTACCAGATAATCTACTAAGTGCTGTCCTTAGTATTTTCCCAGTGGGCTTAAAAACAATGTCTACATAAAACTCTTCACCCAGATGCTTGTAGCCATTCTATTTGTAACTGCCAAAATGTAGAAGCAATTAACACATCCTTCAGTGGATGAAAAGGTAAACAAACTGTGGTACCTACAGAGAGTGGAATTGTCTTCAGTGCTAAATGGAAATGAACAATAGAGCCATGAAAAGACACTTCCTACAACCAGTAAATATTAAAGTGAAAGAAACCAATCTGGAAAAAAAAAGCTATGATTTCAATTATATTGCATTTTAGAAATAGAAGAACTATGGAAGCAGTAAAAGGGTTTATAATTGGCAGAATTTCCTCCTTTTGTGATCTTTCTCCCCATAATCCTGAGAAATTTTATGCAAATTAATCAGAAGGATTTGAACTACTAATCCTCCTTCCTCAGTTTCCTGAATGCTAGGATTATTGACATGTACCATCATACTGCCTAGAGGGATATTATTTTTTTGCAAAGTCTTTGATATATATTACCAAATACTCTTGCAATCCTCCTTAGTCTCCCAAGTGTTGGGATTATAGGTGATTACTACCTTGCCTACATTTGTGTGTGTGTGTGTGTGTGTGTGTGTGTGTGTGTGTGTGTGTGTGTTTGCTAGCACTAGGGCTTGAATTCATGCCTCTCACTCTCACTTGACTTTTTCACGCATTGCTAATGCTCTACCACTTGAGCCACACTTGAATTTCCAGCTTTTGGGGAGGGGTGAGAAGTTAATTAGAGATGAGTTTCACAGACTTTTCTTTAGGCTTTCTCATCCTCCTAAGTAGCCAAGATTACAGGCATGAGCCACCAGTGCCCCGTCCCATGCCTTATTTTCTTTTGACTCTGTGTGTGTGTAGGGGGGGCAGGGAGGAGAAGAAGGGACAATACTGGGGTTTGAACTCAGGGCCTTGTGCTTACTAAGCAGATACTCTGCCATTTGAACCAGTCTCCAGAAATCTTTTGAACAATTTTTAATTTGATTGTTTGCTTTCTGGTTAGTGAGATTGTTTAGATAGATAGATAGATAGATAGATAGATAGATAGATAGATAGATAGATAGATAGATAGATAGATAGATAGATCTATACTTTTAATTAGCACATATCAATAATAATACAAAGGTGTTTCATTGTGATAACTCCAAAGATGGATACAGTGTACTAAGAACAAGCTCACACCTCTACACCTCTACTGTTGTCTTAATGCTACTTTTGAATAGTGTTTCATTGTCTACCCCTGTTTCATGTTTGGTGGCTTTCATTATATCCATCTTCTTTGTGAGCGCACGTGTGCAATATGCTCTATGTTACACATCCCCAGTCTTCTGTCCTTTCCCCCTTCCCCTCCTTCTGTCTTTCTCTTCCAGGAAGTCCTCCTTTTCTGCCTGGGTTGGCTTTGAATGGCGATCTTCAGTTCTCAGCCTCCTGAATAGCTGGGATTACAGGTGTGAGCCACCAGCACCTGGCTTACATTAAGTCTTGAAGTCAGGTACAATTTGTCTTATTACTTTGTGCTCCTTCAATGTTGTGTTGGCTACTCTTTTGTCTTTTGTCTCTTTACATAGATCTTTCTTTGTGTTCTGCCAGGCCTGGAACTTGAACTCAAGGTCTAGGCTCTGTCCCTAAGCAATTTTGCTCAAGGCTGTGTACTACCACTTGAGCCACAGCTGCACTTCTGGCTTTTTTCCTTTTTTGTGTGGTTAATTGGAGATAGGAGTCTCACAGAATTTCCTGCCCATGCTAGTTTCAAACCACAGTCCTCATATCTTAGCCTGCTGAATAGCTAAGGATTAAAGATATGAGTCACCAACGCCTGGCTTTAAATGACATTTCAGGATCAGTATGTTGATATTCACAAAATAACTTGCTAGTATTTTGACTGGAGTTGACTTGATTCTAAAGCCCACATTGGAAAGAACTGTCATCTTGACAAAACAGTCTTCCCACCCATGAACCCATCTCTCCATTCATTTAGCTGTCCCTTAGTTTCTTTCATCTGAGTTTTATAGTTTCCTTAGGATATGGTATATCTAGTATAGAGTTTGTCACATTTATGCCTAAATATTTCATTTGCACTAATTTGAATGATACTGTGTTTTAAAATTCTCCTTGTTGCTTGTTGCTGTGACGAAAAGCACTTAGCCTTTGTATATTTACAGTATATCCTGAAACCGCAACGTCATTGCTTATTAGTTCTAGGTATTTAGGAACCATTTTGCGGTTTGTTGTTGTTGTTGTTGTTTGTCAGTACTGAAGCCTGAACTCAAGGCCTTGCTCTCTGGCTCAGCTTTTCTTTTCTTTTTTTTTTTTTTTTTAAATCATGGCTGGTGCTTTGCCACTTAAGACACACTTTTACTTCCAACTTTTGCTGGTTTATTGGAGATAAGATCCTTGAGGTTTTGTCTACCCAGCCTGGCTTCTAATTGAGCTTCTTAGAGCTTAGCTTCCCGAATAACTTGGATTATAGACCTGAGCAATGCGGGTCTGGCTAGGGAGTTTTTCATTTGATTCTTTGGGATTTTTCACATAGATGATTATGTTACCAATGAAAATAAACACCTATTTTTCCCTCTTGTATTATTTGCTTTAGTGTCATTGTGATAAACAACTTGAAAAGAGGATTTATTTGGGTTCCTAGTGGCTTGGCCCATGCACTTGGGCAAAACATCATTATAGTGGAAGTATATAATGGAGGAAAAATTTTCACCTTATAGAAGACAAGAAGAAGAAAGAAACAGGAAAGCCAGTCACCAGTGGCTCACGCCTGTAATTCTAGCTACTCAGGAGGCCGAGATCTGAGGATCACAGTTCAAAGCCAGCCCTGGCAGGAAAGTCCATGAGACTTTTTTTTTTTTTTTTTGTCGGTTGTGGGGCCTGAACTCTGGCCTTGGGCGCTGTCCCTCAGCTCTTCAGCTCTAAGCTATCCCCCTACCACTTGAGCCACGCTACTTCCGACTTTTTTCTGCTTATATGGTACTGAAGAATAGAACCCAGGACCTCATGCATGCAAGGCAAGCACTCTACCACTGAGCCAACTTCTCAGCCCAGTCCATGAGACTCTTATCTCCAATAAACCACTAGAAAACTGGAAGTGGTGCTGTGGCTTAAGCAGTAGAGGGCTCGCCTTGAGCTGAAGAGCTGAGGAACAGTTCTCAGGCCCAGGAAGATACCAGAAAAATCTATAGCCCCAAGGACTAAATTTCAATGAATCCATCATATTATGAATTCACCAAGGGGATTAACCCACTCAGTAGTCAGAGTACTAATGATCAAGTTGTATCTGGAAATATCTGAAGACACAATACAATGGTGTTCCTCTAATCTCCTAGATTATTATTAATCAAATCAAGTTGGCAATCAAGGATCTGTTAGAAGCTTCCTCTGTAGGCTACTTTGGGTTTAACCTTGAAAGTACTGAGACTTTACTAAAGGAGCAAACTATTTATTTATTTATTTGTCTGTTATGGGGCTTGAACTCTGGGCCTGGGTGCTGTAGTACCTCAGCTCTTCAGCTCAAGGCTAGCACTCTCCCTCTTGAGCCACAGTGCCTCTTTCAGTTTTCTGAGTGGTTTATTGGAAATAAGAGTCTCGTGGATGTTCCTTCCCCGGGCTGGCTTTGAACTGCAATCCTTAGATCTCAGCCTCCTGAGTATTACAGGCATGAGCCACCGGCTCCCAGCCAACTTTTATTGAAGTAGAATTTGTATTTTGAGATATTTTTAAGTTTTGAAACTAGTTTCTTCTGACAATGTTAGAGGTTTGTTCCAACATGAAGATTCATGCAGTGATTATATTTACCATGATAAGCCAAGTTCTAGTTTACAAAGTTTTGGATCAGAAGGAAAAACTCTTTTCCCAGAAGTTTTCCAAACAAGTCAACTACCAGCGCTTCAGAATCTCTGAGGATTACAATCCCACTGACTGCAAGACCTCTGGGGTAAGGCGATTCACAGCTGAGTTCTTGGAGAAGGTTTTTGAACCATCTGGATGGCAGAAGGCTGCACAGTAATGTGTTGGAGGTGCTGGCCAAGGTCACAGATGTGGTGGGCTTTTCAGCCTTGAAGGCTCTGGTGGGGCTTGCTGGGCCTCCATCCACAGGGAGGTCCATTACCTCTGCATACATTGTGGGTAGTGGTTGATGATTCAGGAGTGTCTGGTCAGACTGAGCACTTGGAGGTGAGCATGTCAGGCTTTTCTACCAAAACATTTGGAGGAGTTAGGATGGATAAGAAGAGGATGAGGCTGGGAAGGTGGCTCAGTGGTAGAGCGCTTGCCTTGCATGCCTGAGGCCCTGGGTTTGATTCCTCAGCACCACATAAGCAAAAAGAAAAAAGCCAGAAGTGGCGCTGTGACTCAAGTGGTAGAGTGCTAGCCTTGAGCTGAAGAGCTGAGGGACAGCGCCCAGGCCCAGAGTTCAGGCCCCATGACTGGACCCCCCCCCAAAAAAAAAAAAGAAAGGAAGAGGATGAGTAGGATTATTCTGTCAGCTGTATTGAAATTTGACTGACATTGCAATATGACATGCTTCAAGACTGAGTTCTTCCAGGACTTACTGTTGACTCAGTCTGCTGTTTCAGTGTGAGGAGAGTTACAGGATTTTGTTAAATCGGAGAAGCAGCTTGTACTTCTGGTTCCAAACAATAAATGCCATTTCCACAATGGAAGGGTTAAAATTGTATTTCAAAGTTAGATCCAAGAGGGTTGTCAGATCTGTGGCTAATACCTATAATCCTGGTTATCGAAGCCACTAGAGGATCAGGGTTCAAAGACAGTCAATGCAGAAAGGTCCATGAGACTCTGTCTAAAATACCTGAAAAAAAACCTAGTATATGTCTGAGTCAAGTAGAAAAGGTCAGATAAGTTGATGTTAGGGAAATGAACCCTAAGATATGTATTCAAATGTTTATTTTTTTAAATAGGATTGTTTCTAACACATTTATAAGATGATTTCTTTGTTGCTTTGTATGTCCCTCCCCCACCGTATAACCCCTGCTTTCACTGTATTTGATGTTGGTGTAATTTGTGGAGGGGAAGGGAAAAAACAAATCATTTAAATAGAGATACAGGTGGACCCATTGCAACAATGAGACGTACAAGTCGTTATGTCGAAAACGAACTTCACAACTTTGGGGGGGGGGAGGAGGGTTGGGAGGATGGGATGGGAAGGGGAAACAAAGGAGGAGGCTACAATGCTTGATAAGAAATGTATGCATTATCTTGCCCATGTAATTGTAACCCCTCTGTACAGTATGTTCACAATTTAAAAAAAAGAAGGAAAATTAAAAAAAAAAAGCCTGAAAAAAGCAGAGCTTAAGTGGTAGAACACAAGCTGGGTGAGTTAAGTGAGCATGTAAGAATCCATGAGTACAAACACCAATTACACACACACACACACACACACACCAAAAAACTGTATTTGAGATTGAACAGCTGAAAGAAAAGCTAAAACTCATTGAGACTCTTCTGATGAAATGTCTGTTTGATTATCAGAAGAACTGTACAAAGCCAAGGGCTGATTCGAATGACCCATGCTCTCTCCTGTACCATAATGACTGAGCTACTGTGATTGCTTCTCGGGGAAAAGCTTTTCTAGGGACCTTGTAAGGAAGAAATGGAAATTCAGTTCCATAGTAAATTGCTGTTTTAAAGGCCTGTTTGTTCCTATTTGTCCTCGTCATTACGTTTTACATGGCACACTCTCCATTACTGACTACACTGAGTCAGAAGTCTGACAGGCAACGTTGTGTTACAAAAGAGGGGTGATAGAGACACTTTTGTAGACTGCACAGGGGGCAGATATTAAAATAATCAAGCATAAAATGTGTTCATCATGATGTAGTAGGAGGAATCATTTTTTGTTCATCACAGCAAGACTGAGGAAGGAATAATAAGAAAAAGGACAAGCTTGTGAAACTGTGATCACTTCACCCTACTGCTCCAATCTGCCTAATTAATAATTAATTAATAATTTATTTTTTTGTGCTGATACTGGAGTTTGAACTCAGGGCCTTGTGCTGTCCCTTAGCACTCTCACTCAAGGCTGGTGCTCTACCACTTGAGCACTTCTGGTTTTTTACTAATTAACTAGACTTAAGAATCTCTTTGATTTGTCTTCCCTAAGCTGCTTTGAGCCTTGATCCTCCGATCTCAGCTACCTAAGTAGCTAGGATTACAGGTGTGAGCCACTAATTTCCTTTAGAACAAAAAAGCTGCCCAAACTGGTTAAAACTGGATAATGGGCACACATGCAATGATCCAGGAGCTGTCTTAAAAATGATCTAGGCAAGGGCTGGGAAGGTGGCTCTGTGGTAGAGCGCTTGCCTTGCATGCATGAGGCCCTGGGTTCAATTTCTCAGCACCATATAAGCAAAAAGAAAAAAGCCGGAGGTGGCGCTGTGACTCAAGTGGTAGAGCTCTAGCCTCGAGCTGAAGAGCTGAGGGACAGTGCCCAGGCCCAGAGTTCAGGCCCCACAACCGGACCCCCCAAAAAAATGATCTAGGCAGCCATCCTAACTTATGTATCATACATGGAATGCATCTCATGCATCCTGTTAAGAACCTGGGAATTAGCCCTTGGCACAAAAGCAACAAGACCGATTTCAGAAAGGAGTCTTTCGGTGATTCAAGAGTCACCTACACCCCAGCCCTGCTCACTGTTTGTCTCCTTATACCTACCTAACCATGGCCAAAGTAAAGCCCATCCAAACACAGCCCTGGGCTCTTTGAGCCTTCTTTTTCCAGCCTTCTGCTTCCTTGAAGCATAATCCTTCTTTTACGTTAATAAATTCTTGATGCTCTTTTACTACTATCCTTTTGTGTCTTGCTCAATTTTTTTGTGTACTTCATGAAAGAAAGAATCTGGACACACCTCATAGAGGTGTGGGGGAGACAACCATCTCCAGAGGCTCCTGCCCAGTAACAGGACTGCACCGGAGAACGGCATACTACAATGGGAAAGTCCAGGCATCCAGTGTGGATACCAGCAGGATCGTGAAAGAGGAACTGACAACTCGATGGTGCCACAGGTGTGCATGTTGAGATACATTCCGGGGGTCAGTGTTCCCTGACAGTGGTGGGACTTATCACTGCAGCGATTAATAATAATAATAATAATTAACGGCTCCTCATTCTAGACTTCTTAAATAAACATTATGACATTCCCAAACTATCCATGGTAAATAATAGGATGCATACTTATGAAGGCTATAGTGGTTTTGGTGAAACCTACAATTTTCTCTGTCCTACAAGAAAATGCCCAAGTAAAATGGAAGCATATAAACTTCAGACAAGTGGAGAGACTCAGGCAGCTAAAAGAGTGGGTCTAGAAGAGCTGATTCAATGTGTGACTGGCAAATGGGGGCTTCAGGCAAGAGCTGACTTTCCTGGTAAGTTGAGGGAGCATGAAATTATAAATGAGCACCATGCTGACTCCACACAGAAAGGCCAGATTGAACAGAAAAGCTTGAATGGAGCCGGCGTCACATAGTTGCTACCAGCTTTATGTCATAGGGGACAGTTGCTGCAATTGTGGGGAAGTAGTTCAAGTGGAATGGGAAAGGGAGTTCTGGCACTGCCTTTTCTGACCACAGTGAGATAGATAGGAAGCTGTGATGTGGTGACTCCTGTAATCCTAGCTACTCAGTAGGTTGAGATCTGAGAATCATGGTTCAAAACCAGCCTAGGCCGAAAAATCTATGAGACTCTTCTCTTCAGTTAATTAGCAAAAAAGCTAGAAGTAGAGGTGTGGCTCAAGTGGTAGAGCACCATCTGCAAGTGGGAGGCCTAGAGTTCAAACCTGAGGCTTGAAACAAAAATAAAAACAAACACATTAAAAAACATTGGTTTTTGGGTTGGGAAGGTGGCTCAGTGGTAGAGCACTTGTCTTGCATGCCTGAGACCCTGGGTTCGATTCCTCAGTACCACATAAGCCAAAAAGAAAAAAAAAGCTGGAAGTGGTGCTATGGCTCAAGTGGTAGAGCACTAGCCTTGAGCTGAAGAGCTGAGGGACAGAGCCCAGGCCCAGAGTTCAGGCTCCACGACCGGCCCCAAAACAAACAAAAACAAAACAAAAAAATATTGGTTTTTGTATATGTTTCTCTGTAATCACTGCTGCTCATATAAGTTTGGTTTATGTCTATATTTTATATTTGATACACTCCATTGGACTTAAGTGAAATATAGATTCATTTCTATCTGTAGATACTGCACATAAAACATCGCTTTATACAAAAGGTTGTAAAAATATGTGAAACACAAAACAATTGGCAATTTCTTATCTAGGTGATTCTGCTTTCTTCAGTGCATAGTCTTCTTATAACCCTGCTAATAATTTTCTAGGGTGAATACATCTAATGTAGCACTTCAGAGAGGAGGAGGAAGGGCAAGGAATGCAAGATGTGTACAAAACAATGCAATGATGTTCTTAGGTTGAATTTTTTTTTTTTTGGATCCGGTCGTGGGGCCTGAACTCTGGGCCTGGGTGCTGTCCCTCAGCTCTTCAGTTCAAGGCTAGCACTCTACCACTTGAGCCACAGCACCACTTCTGGCTTTTTTCTTTTTGCTTATGTGGTCCTGAGGAATCGAACCCAGGGCCTCAGGCAT
>NW_012267294.1:1269945-1391288 GCF_000151885.1 Dipodomys ordii | reverse complement strand
CACAGCGCCACTTCCAGCTTTTTTCTTTTTGCTTATGCGGTGTTGAGGAATTGAACCCAGGGCCTCATGCATGCAAGGCAAGCGCTCTACCACTGAGCCACCTTCCCAGCACCATCTGTTTTCTTTTTTGCATGCCTGGTAATTTATTTATTTTTTATAATATATATGTTTATTGAAAAGATAGTGTACAGAGGGCTTTCAGTTACATTTCCTATCAAGCATTGTTACCCCCTCCTTTGTTTTTCTCCTATTATCCTTTCCCTCCCTTCGTCCCCAACTCTTCCCTACCCGGCCCAAAGTTGTAGAGTTCATTTTCAACATAGTGTCTTGTACATCTCATTGTTACAATGGGTTAACCTGTATCCTTATTTCAGCTTTTTGTTATTTCCCTTCCCCTCTCCAAATTAGAAAAATGTATACACAAGTTGCAGGGCACCAGAATCAAATACAGTGAAAACAGGGGTTATGCCATGGGGGAAGAACGTACAAAAGAAAGAAAAAAAATCACACAGTACATTAAAAAAAATAGCAACAAAGATAAAACCTCTGGTGTCTCTATCTTGGGATTCATTTCACTTAGCATCATCTTATATGGTCATATGTACATTGCTTTTGACTTTTTCTGCTTGTCCTACACATATACTAGTTATTGCAGATAAGGGAAACCATGGGACCTATGTTTCTTTGGGCCTGGCTTATTTCACTTAATATAATTTTTTCCAAGTCTTTCCATTTTCTAACAAATGGGGTGGTATCATTCTTTCTGATGGAAGCATAAAATTCTGTTATATATACATATGTATGCATGTATATATATATATATATTATTTTCTTGATCCATTCATCTACTGAGGGGCACCTGGGTTGAATCCATATCTTAGCTATGGTGACTACTGCTGTGATAAACATAGTTGTGCTGGTAGCTTTAGTATAGCCTTGTTTGTGAACATTTGGGTAAATGCCCAGAAGGGGCATTGCTGGGTCATAGGGGAGCTCTATGTGGAGTCTTTTGCGGAACTTCCATACTGCTTTTCAGAGTGGGTAAACAAGTTTACACTTCCACCAACAATGCAGTAGGGTTCCCTTTTGTCCACATCCCCTCCAGCATCTGTTATTAGATTTCTTGATTATAGCCATTCTAACTGGGGTGAGGTGGAATCTCAATGTTGTCTTGATTTGCATTTCTTTTATGGCTAGAGAGGCTGAACATTTCTTCATGTGTCTATTGGCCATTCTTATTTCTTCAGAGAAATTTCTCTTTAAGTCTTTAGCCCACTTATTAATTGGACAGTTGTTTGAGGATTTTTTTGTTTTAAATTTTTTGAGTTCTAAGTATATTTTAGATATGAGACCCTTGTCCCTTGAATCTATCTATCATTATCTATCTATCTATCTATCTATCTATCTATCTATCTATCTATCTATCTATCTATCTATCTATCTATCTATCTATCTATCTATCTGTTTATTGTCAGTCACAGCGCCACTTCCTGCTTCTTCTGCTTGTGTGGTGCACCCAGGGCCTCAGGCATGCAAGGCAAGCGCTCTACCACTGAGCCACCTTCCCAGCCCCTATTTTTTATTTATTTTTTAAATGTACTTTTTATGCTGGTACTTGAGCTCAGAGCTTCATGCTCTTTTTAGTCCTCTATCACTTACTTCCACGTGAACCACGTCTCCACTTTTGGCTTTCTCCTAGTTAGTTTGAGATGGAGAGTCTCTCAGACAATTATAATAGTAATAATATCATTGTAAATATAATAATGATCATTAAAAAGGGTTTTGTAGTTTACATAAAAGCATAAAAGCAACAAAATGTTTTGAAGGCATCAGTAAGTGGATGAAGACAGTTGGTAGTCATCTTGGCCCCTTTTCGATAGTCACTGCTCTGGGCAGTCCATAATTATGCCAGGGACTAAAGTCTTAACTTTGCAGCTTTAAGGTTCACAACAGTCCTGTAAGTCGGCTTGTCATAGTCTCTCTTCCTTTATGTAGTTGGGCTTCTTTCCCTTCCTTGGGGAGAGCTGGCGTGCTCTGAACTCTAGGGAACCACCCCGCGCACCTGGCCCGCCTGTGCCAGCGCAGCGGACGAGCGCCCCCGCCTGGCCACACCTCGGTCGAGCGAGTCACCGCGTGTCCAACACCAGGGGGCGCGAGCAATTCAGTGTGGGGAAGGAGGGAGCACGCCAGCGGGGCGGAGCCGGCCGCGCTCTGGGCACCCCACCCTTCCCGGCGCCAGCGTCTCCTAAGCTCGGAGACGAGCACTCGGGCGGCCCGGCCCGGTGCTGCGCCCTGCGGTCAAAGGGACCGTGGCCCGGGGTAGTTTTAGTGTGCGGGGAAGAAACCCCCAAGAGGAAGATGCGCCCTAGGTCTTTGTGTTTACTGAGGTCACCCGCCCCAGCGTTACACTGCGTCCAGCTTTGACTCCTTGGCATCCCCTTCAGGCCAGACCCTTCTGTGTGTTTAAATCAAGTGCGGCTGCTTTGTTTTCAAGAGTATGGGCATTCAACTCTGAGCTACCTACTTGTGAGGTGGGGTCATCCTTTGGACGCCCCCCCAAGCCATCCTGATCCCCCTATTTACATTTCCTTGCGTAGCTGGGATGACCAGGGCGGGCCAAGTCATTCAGTTTAAACCAGGCGCTTCGTGGGCTCCCGGATCTCCCTGCTCCTCAGAACATCATACATATCACCACCCATGGGAGACATCTGCTCTGTCACCCAGTGCCACCCTGACCTCTCACCTCAGTGAAATCTGTCCCCCCACCAGCCTTTAAAATGGCCCTGGGCGGAATACACGGAAGGCAAGTGCGCAGGTGCCGGCACGCACGCGTGGCGGGCGCCGCGAAGGACCTGCTGAGTCTCGGACGAGGGCGCGGGCGCCGTGATGTCACTGCGATTGTGTTCCGTGCCCCGCAGGCCCGCGGCCAGTGGAGCCGCCCCCTCCCCGAAGACAAGAACCGGGAATGCGGGCGCGGGGGGGGTGCGGGGGCCAAGGGAAGAGGCGCGGGGCAGGGAGCAGAGCTTTCCCATGGGGAGAAGAAGGCCCACACAGAAAAGGAGGGGGTGCGGGAAGCCAAGATCGGCGTTAGAGCAGAAGGAAAGTGAGCCATGAATGGGCGCCTTGTGTGTGTGGCCCCGTGGGCGCTGGCTGACTCACCAGGATGAAGAAGGGGCCTGTGTGCGCTTTGTCACCCGCTCCCCCCACCCCCACCCCCGGGTCAGGGGCGGCCTGAGGACACACCCGGCCTCGGAAAAGCTTGGCTGTGTCCCCACGAGAGGGCGGGCGCAGCGAGTTCCGTTCAGGTGGAGAAAGTCAAGAATTCCTCCGTCAGGGGTGCAGCCGGCCCGGTGCGCAGCAGGCAGGCGAGGCGCCTCGGCCTCGGCCTCGGCCTTGGAGGCTTCCCGGCCGCACCCCAGCAGCCGCGAGGCCGGCTCGGCCTGGGATCCCCCGCACACACAGCTCTGTGGCGGAGGCGGCCTCACCCCAGCCGTCAGACCTGTTCCAAAGGCTTGACAACCGACTGTTGGTGGCAACTAGCAGCCCGAGGGCCTTGGGCAGAGGGCGGGGCGTGGGGCCGGGGCCGCCCCCGGAGATCAAAGCCAGGCCTTGTGGAGAAGGAGGTGAGAGGAGGGGTGAGGGTCTGAAGGAGCCGTCCAGGCCCGATGGGCATTGCTGGTCTCCCTGCCAACTTCGGGAGCAGCACCCGCAGCTGAGAGCCAGACGGACCCATGATCTAAACTGGGAATCCTGGGCAAGTTCCTTAACGTTTTCGTGGGAGGAAAGCTAGAGTTGGATTGCTAAGCTCCCTTCCAGCTCAGCGTGCACGACTCTGAATCATCTGTGCATCTCCCCTCCCAAAATCCTGGCTCCTGGCAGGGCCCTGCTCCTAGCTGAAAGTCTCCAAAGGACTCATCCTTCCTTAGCATGACCACAAGCTGGGACTGGAAACTCCCCAAATAGATCACTGGTTTCGTTTTTTGGTGCTGGAATTGAACCCAAGGCTTCTCCAGCGAATGTGCATTCCACCGCTGAGCTACACCCACGGCACTGGGAACTGCTTGGAGACTCTAGGATCCTAGGCCTTGACAGCCAAGTGGCTCAGAGCAGGAATCCCAGGTGCGACTCTGAATCTCAGTCCTGCTCGGCTGTAGGACCTTGGGCAATTACTGTGTCTTAGCAGGCCTTAGTCACCACCTTATCTGTGAGTGGATGACAGGCTCTGTCAGTAGGGTCATCCACCTCTTAGAAGCTGGGTAGATTAAATGAAGTAACACATAAAACAATATTTGCTCAAGAACTTAGCACCTTATAAATACTCTGAAAATGTGTCCTCCCTTCTTTACAGGACTTAGTTGTGACTGAAGGGAAGAAGTTTCTTGGATCTACACCAAGGGAATGGGAGTGGAAGGGGAAGGGAGTAGAGGGGCAGAGAGAGAGAAGCCCAGTGGCAACTAATCCTCAGTTCAACCAACGATCAGATGATGTTCAAAATGGAAGACCCTTCCAAGTTCTCCCTGCTTAGGACAAGAAGGGCAAACATAAACTTCGGCTGGGTGTTGTAATCCCAGTACTTGGCAGGCTGAAAGATCAAGAGCTTGAGACCAGCTTGGTTTGTACAGTGAAAACCAGTCATATATACATACGTGTACATATTCATATGTATGTAACTTCACCTTTGAGTACAAGCTGTGTGCATGGGAGATGTAACTTTGGTTGTTAAAATTTATTTTTCTTAGCTTCAAAGCAGCTGCTGTAAGGGGCTGACAACATTCCTGAATTTGGGGAGATGTATTCTTCATTGCCAAAGCAGATCTGGGCATGCTAGTGTATACTGCATTGAGGCTCTGCCAGAGAGTACTGCCCCCCTCCCCCCTGCCTCTTGCCAGGAGTCGGATTCTTAAAAGGCCTATCTTGTTTTCCAATCACAGCAGCATAGACAATGTCCCTGAAACTGGACAACCTCCCCTCCCCCCAAATCTCCATGGCAACACAGCCCTGATGCTGCCTGCACATCCCAAGGAAAGGCCACCTGAATAAGTCCCAGGAAGACCCATTTGATTCTTTCAAAGCCTCATTTTCCTTTCTCATTTGCTCACAGATTTAGAGGGTATGAAGAAGGGCAATGAGTAGAAATGTATGCTGACACCAGATCCTTTATCTGCCTTTTACCTACCTGTTCCTAGGTCCCCCCCGCCCCCCCCCCAGGTTAGGGAAGAGACATTGGCAGAGGGGGTCCTGGAAGTTTTTTCTCGCCTAGCCCCAAGCCCTGAAAACACTCCCCTCAAAAGGGTTTCAGCTCTGGGGAGGGACTTCGTGTTCCTTTGACATCCTTACATCTCCACAAGTTAACTGAAACCCAAAAAACCAAAAAAAAAAAAAAACCCAACAGGGAGATACTGCCAAAACCCAAGAAAATGCTTGACACAGGAATAAATCTATTACCTTGTTCTGATGAACTTTTTCCTGTCCCTGAAGAATTCTGCCACTTTCTGGGCCATCTTGCCTGGAACACGTTCAGTGACTTCATGGTTTTCAGGAGGTTGGTTGGTTGGAGGCAGGGTCTCAGCCTAGCCTGACCATGAACTATTCCAGCCTTAGCCTCTAGTGTGATCTCTCAAATGACAGTGATTTTTTTAGGGGGTTCATATTCTACCAACTATATTGAGAATACCCTGAAGGCAGGGAACAGGTTTAAGCTTGTGTCTCTTAATAGCTACCTTGGCATCTGGCACTGCAGAGAGCCTGCAGAAACGGAGTAGTTTGAGGGGAATCACTAACGAAGAAAGATCTTTGTTTTCGTTTCATTTATCTGACCAGAGAAAAGTCTCGAGGACTTGGTCAAGTGTGACAGGTCACTCCTGGGGATAGGGTGGAGCAGAGTGGGGGTCCAGCAGGGTTTCTTGCTCAACTTCGTAAGAATCATTCCATGTACTTACTTAAAGCTCATTTGGCCAGGGACTCATCATGGCCTCAGGAGATTCTCTTGGGAAACAGGTAGTGAAAGAGGAAAGAATGGATTTGGACTATGTTCCTGCACTGTGTTCCTAATAGCCAGACAAAACATCATCTGACTTTATCTGACTTTGAGAAGTCAGGAGAGGAAATAACTAATTTTCCCAGCCAGCCAGTTTCAGTGGCGAGACAATTTTCTTCTGCTTTCATTCTTCTCAAATAGAAACCTGGTTAACCAGTTGTTTTCTATCTTCTCCCTGTCCACATCTTCCAAGGCAAGTAACATCAAAATAATCAAACCACTTTTTTTTTTTGGACGGTCGTGGTGGCTGAACACTGGGCCTGGGAGCGACAGCTCTTCAGCTTGGGTATGTGGGCCACTTGAGCCACACCACCACTTCCGGCTTTTTTCTGCTTATGTGGTGCTGAGGAATCCAACCCAGGGCTTCATGCATGTGAGGCAAGCACTCTACTACTGAGCCAACTTCCCAGCCCCCACTTTTTGTTCTTTCTGCTCTTTTCTGTTTATGAAGCCAATGAAGTTTTCCCAGCTCTTAAGAACTTATTTGTGGAGTGACCTGTTCATTTTAGAATTCCAAGGACACCTTAATTTTGTGAGAGACAATTAAAAATTTTCTTTTGCTGAGCCTGTTAAGGAATCAACACAATCTTCACCCAGTCCCCCCTCTGCTCTGTAAGGGTGCTCTTGGATCTGAGACATTCTCTGCTGCAGTCACTTTACAATCACTTTGGGCTCTAGGAGGAACAGGATCTGATAATAACATCTTGTGATAAAAGGCAAACTGTCCCTCCAACAGGCAATGCCATCTCATTACCTTGAAGACAAACAACCAAAAGCTAGAGAACTCCCCAGGCAGAGCTAATGGTCAACCAGGCCATACCTCTGTTGTTGGGTCATGGGGCTTGAATTCTGGGCCTGGGTGCTGTCCCTGAGGCTCTTTAGCTCAAGGCGAGAGCTCTACCACTTGAGCCACAGTGCTACTTCCCAGTTTTCCAGTGGTTAATTGGAGATGAGTCTCAACAGACTTTCCTTCCCTGGGCTGGCTTTGAACCATGATCTTCAGATCTCGGCTTCCTGAGTAGCTAGGATTCCAGGTGTGAGCCACTGGCGCCCAGTTCATGTGCAAACCTGCCCCCAATTCTCCCTCAACACCTGAGGCCAATGTCTGTTCCATGAAGGTGCCTAAGGTATACTGAAGTGCTGTCTTCCAATGGCTGCCATCTGGACGTTGGGTCTAGGTTTATAAAGACCCAGGTGTGTGTGTGTGTATGGTTTTGTGTGTGCATTACATTCCAACTCCTGTGGGAGAAGACAATGAACAGGTTTACTAAGTTACTATAAACATCATCCAGAAATAAAAAAAGACCATGTTCAAAAGTTCCTGAACTACTAGTAGAAAGGCTGGGTAGCTGCTAGAAAGACCACTGGACCTACAGCTAAGAGGTTTTTTTTTTTTTTTTTGTAAACTTTGGAAAAGAACTGTTTTGTTTTCCTGGTCGTGGGGCCTGAAATCTAGGCCTGGGGGCTGTCCCTCAGTTCTTCAGCTAAAGGTGAGCACTCTACCACTTGAGCCACAGCACCACTTCCAGCTTTTTTTTTTGCTTATGTGGTGCTGAGGAATCGAACCCAGGGCCTAATGCATACAAGGCAAATACTCTACCACTGAGCCACCTTCCCAGCCCCAAGAACTGTTTACATTGAACCCATAGGAAATAAACAAGCCAGGTGCTGATGTCTCACACTTGTAATCCTAGCTACTCAGCAGGCTGAGATCTGAGGATCATAGTTCAAAGGCAACTTGGGCAGGAAAGTCCATGAAAATCCCCTTCTCTCCATTTAACCAGAAAATCGGAAGTGGCACTGGGGCTCAAAGAGGTAAGAGTGTGCTAGCCTTGAGCAAAAGAGCTCAGGGAAGGCACCAGGCCCCAAGTTCAAGCCTCATGACTACTGCCACTACCACCACCACCACCCACAACAGAAAATGATGAATAGCTGCTGCTTCTGGTGTGGCTGGGTGAAAGTTCCAAATGCTTTGGTGTGACAGTGTGGCAAACTCGCTGCTCAGCCAAGATAGACTAAAGTTTTACCTCAAAGAATACTAAAGGGACTTGGTTTCAGTCTATACTATTTTTTACTAAGTAACTTTTCCCATTTCTCTTTCCCATCATATGCCTCAGTGTTCCTTTTGGTAAGGAGTTTGAAATCCTGTCACAAATCTCAAATACCTCCTTACTACGGAGGGAATGCATCTCTCCTTTGTGAGGATGAGTAGTGATGTGTGTGTGAAATCATGATCTTGGTGTTTGCTTGGCACCCTGTAGGTGCTCTTGACTGTGAATGTCATTGGTATTCTGAAGCATGACATCTCCTTAGTTACAGGCAAACAAGTTGTAGAACAAAGGGCCGTGTGTGGTGGCTGGTGAAGCACTATTGATCAGAATATGTGTCCTCACAGCAGTGTTATCAGCTGGGCCCTACAGACAACCCCAGGAATCATTTTTAGCAGGTTCCCTAGGTTACGCTGAAAAACAATAAAATTTGAACCACTACTGATGATTTGTCCATTAATTTATGAATAGATGAATGAAAAGGCTCTCAAACGATCAACTAGTTTAGTTAACAATGACTCCTAGGAAATAATATTTTTAGCAGGTTCCCTAGGTTACGCTGAAAAACAATAAAATTTGAACCACTACTGATGATTTGTCCATTAATTTATGAAGATGAATGAAAAGGCTCTCAAATGATCAACTAGTTTAGTTAACAATGACTCCTAGGAAATAATATTTATTGTGTACCTCTGATGCATCATTATGAAAACACATCTCCTCTACACTTTTTGCAATGCTGGGGTTGGAAGTTGGCCTGTATGTGCTAGGCAAGTGCTGTGCAACTGAGTCTCACTCCCAGTGTCACACATCTGACTCTGCAGATAGCATTTCAAGACATCTGGAAGCTCTGTTTAAGATTATGCATCAGGGCTGGGAAGGTGGCTCAGTGGTAGAGCACTTGCCTTGCATGCATGAGGCCCTGGATTTGATTCCTCAGCACCACATAAGCCAAAAAGAAGAGCTGAGGGACAGCGCCCAGGCCCAGAGTTCAGGCCCCATGACCAGACCCCCCCCTAAAAAAAAAACAACAGATTATACACTCTTTATAAACTCTCTCTCTCTCTCTCTCTCTCTCTCACACACACACACACACACACACTCACAAGGCACCATTGAAGTTACCATGGGAAACCGGATACAGCTAGTGTTTGTTGAAATGATCATTAACGGGCTTAACATGCTGAAAACCTAAGATATGTAAACATCTAGTCTGTTGGAAAATCTTTTGTACATCAAAGGCTTTTCAAGTACAGTTTATACCTTTTCAAAAGGTCCAGAGCCCCTAGATGTTTTTTTAAAAATTAGACTGGATTACTGTGCTGGTTGTTTCAAGTATGTGGTTCTAAAAGAAACCAATGTCCTAATTCCTTTTAGGTTCTAACTGGGATAAGTCTGTTGATTACCTTGGTCTTTCAAAGACATGATCAAACACTCCCTCAAATACCACCAACTTCTGTTCACCAATAAAATATGCCCAATTGTGCCACAATCTTCATTCTGTCCAAACAAAACTATTTTCTCCAGATAATATGGTTTAGCTTGTTTTTAATGTAGTGTGATATAAAAATGAAGACTTCTTCATGGTACATTTGGCTTTACAAACGTTAATGCTTGTTATACATTGTACATCATTATAATCTATTGACCAGCATTAGCCTTTTCAACATGGGTTAATACCAAAACTGTGAATCATGGAACTTTTACTCAGCACACACACAATCTACTGCAAACTTAAATAGTAACCTATTTTAATATCTAACTGAATTATTGGATCCATTGTAGGATTGTGCTTATTTATCTCAGAAGATAGGCAACTAGCAAAAATACACATTTCTCTTGCATATTCCCACCCCCATATTACACTGGAAAAGAAATACATTATTCAGTGCACTTCCTAAGAAATAAACTCCCTTATAGTATCTCTTTATATATCTATCCCCAAACAAAGGAAGAGCATAATGCAACTTTTAAGATTACCAGTTAAAGCAAGAGAGGTAATAATACTCTGGCAATGGAGCTTCCCTTCCTGATTGGAAGGTTCAGCTGTTTTATCAACACTGTTTCATTTTGGCTCTGTAATGGAAAGAAAATTCAACGTGTGATTGCTTTGGATAGTTTTAAGATACGTCCCTACACCATTCTACTCAACACCCTGATGCATCGGCAGCATTTTCATATTACGGTATTTACTAAGCTTAATCAACCAAACTGTGGGGTCATCAGTATACTGCTGTGATTTCCACACTGATTTCCACCACCTGCCTTTCCCTAGCAGCTCATATAGGATTAAAAGGAACAGAATTAAATTACAGGAGGTCTGTGTGCTGCTGGATAGAGCTGGTTAGGAGAATGTGTGTGAAGGCACCAAGGCTGCTTCCTCCTGGTGCATGTAAAATCAGGAAGCCACCATGTCTGAGTTGGGGTGTGGAGAATCCTGTTTGGAAGAGGGACATCTTATTTTATGGACTACACAGTCTGGAGGCTTCTCTCTATACAAACTTACAATGATGGAAATGGCAGAAGTTTCTAGAATGAGAGTGCAACTTGGCAGCTTGCAAACCAAAGCCAGCTTTGAACCTGCTTGTTTATACAGCAGCATTTAAAAGCTTTCTGACTCAGCTCTGGAAAATTTAAAGAAATGATTAATATTTAAAATGGAAATTTTGTTACAATTTGGATTCCACAAAGATCTAAAGAGCTGGTAGCCCTTGTCTAGCATTCTTGCATGGGACTAGCTAGAGCTGAATAGGTGGCCCTTTTACATGGGACTGGAGCATTTTAGCTTGCCAAAGTTCCTATCATTTCAGGCTGTTTAACAGCACTGCCAGAACGATCTGCTTCACACATTCATATGACTAGTACATTTTTGTGACCCTGGGATGAGTTTAGTTGTGCCTTTTTATGGTGATGAAGACTTGGACTTCATTTGGAATTCCCTGACTTACTGTGGAAGGTATTCTGCCTGTGAGTGACTGGGTCCGAGACACATCTAAGTTGCTTTGGTAGGTAATCTTAATGTGCAATTCTACTTGTCCTTTATGGTATATTGCAAACTTCAAAGATATAATCACACTAATATTTATGTGTTTAAGTGTGTGCATGGTGAACATGTAAAGGGGTATATATCTACATAGACAATATGTATACTTCCATTTAGGCAAAAGTTAATTTGGTCGCACAGATACAGACAAGTGCTGGCAGCTTGGAGAATAGTAACATTTTGGTAAAACCAGTATAATCGACTTATAGTATTACAAAGAGTGAATTTTTAAGTTATTGCTTTTTGATTACAGAATAAAGATTTCATTCTGTTGCAAAATACTTTTATACTAACCATTTTCCTATTCAAGTAAAAGCAATCAGAATCAGAAGTTCCTTACACAACAGTAGATGCTTGAAGGTATTTTTGAATGGAGATGTGATTTCATTCTATTCAAGAATTTATGCAAGAAACTAGGAGTGACTTAATTTTTCAAAAGTACAAGAAAATCAGCACCCCAACTGTTTAGTGCTCAGGAAGGCTTCACAGGCTCTATAAAGCTCAGCTTTATAGCGTTCACACCCACCTTTGGAAGCATTCCCATATTACTTATGCAGCCTTGTTTCAGAACACAAAGCTTGTAGTAAAAACAGTAAAGAAGGATTAAAAGCAGTGTTGGTTTTTAACATTCAGAATTCACAGAGGATCTCATTTTCTGCAATTCAGTGATCTCTTTTTTTTTTTTTGCTGCAGAATCACATTCATATGGCAGTCTTATTTCAGGCACTTTTAAAACATGTTCATCTGGAATAAAACCACTTCTGTATAATTAAAAATGAATGTTGAATAATTCCAGTCCCAAAATAGACGACAGATCACTACCTGGCTCTCAATTAGCTTTCTCCATCACAACATGACGGTGACTGCTGAGCTTGAGATATCTCTGAGGTGCCCTTCTAGCTTAGTACAAAGACATGAGCCATAAAAATCCAAACTACTGTTTCTACTTTTAAAAAAAATACAAAAAGGTCAAATATACTAAATACAGATGCTTTTCACTACCATCAAAATAAATAACACAATCTGACTCCATGGTCTAACGCTGAGCTCTTGGACGATTGGATGGAATGTCAAAGGTTGAGATGCCTAGGGACTAGCTGCTGGTAGGCAAAAGTATCTCAACGTCCTTGCCGTTAGCCACCACGGCGCTTGAAGAGCAGCTGCTGGCAAGGTCTTCTGTGGTGGTAGCAGAGGCTGCCTGGGGATGAGTTTTGGTCACTGAAGTGGTAGTGGATGGAGAAGGGGTGAGGCCAGGCTTTTTTGGTGGGATAGGTGGAGGGTTACCTCTCTCAGCTCTGGGGATGGTTGGAGACTTGATTCCTGGAGACAGGGGACTTAGAGGGCTGGACACTTTCCCTGGAGTAGGTGAATGGCTGGTATCACCTCTTGAGCTGGCCGTGTTAGCCAGATTTCGGTAGTCTGTGCCAAAGGGAGAACTATTGGGAGAAACAAGCTTGATTGGCCCTTGCTGGCTGGTGAATCTGGAGAGCACCTGAGTGACTGTGTTTCGGGCCAGCTGCTTGGCAGCAGAGTTATCTAAAAGGGTTGGGGACAAATCCCTGGATGGAGGGCTCTGTAAGCCACTGGCTTGCTGGTCCTGATCTGCCTGGGACTGAAATTTGTGCCGAGCTGCATGGAACCGCTGGTTGATCCCTACTTGGTAGGATGACTGGTAGCTGGGGCTGCTAGCCGATGACCCCAGTAAGCGCTTAGTAAGTACTGGTGAAGAGCAAGGGGAGGACGTGAGAGAGGAGGAGGCAGTGCTGCTGGGAGACAGTGAGCTTCCACTGGAGGGGAGGTGACCGGCCATCACAACTGGAGTTTCCATTCCCACAGGACACCCACCATTCTCTACTGGTTTTTCTTGGGACAATGCCATAGCTTTCTCTCGTGGAGGCACTTGGTTTTCTGCACTGTTGCCTGCAATCAACTCCCTGGCAGTTTGAATTTCTGGGTCGCAATGACCATTGGTTTTTGCATATGAGTAAGAAGATGTGGTAGGGCCGGGAAGACCAGTGTTTGCCACCTTGGCTACGGGGCTCCCATGGGTTCTTTCTGCTGGAACGTTCTCCGTTTGGCAAAATACAGACACGAGCATGGGAGGCTCAGTTGCTGTGCCTTTGGACATGGCTGCTCGTTTCTTCGGTTGCTCATCAGTGCTACTGTGCTGCTGGGAAGCCTCTAGGGTCTTCACGATCTTCTTCAGACTTTCCATCTCTTCTTTCAGAGCTTTGGTCCGGTTCTCTTCTCGGTTCAGTTTTGCTCTCAGTTGTTCCCTTTCGATATCAAACTCAGACAACTGCTTCTCCACCTGGGCCTCGGTCTGCTGGCCTCGCTTCCGCTCGGCCGCCAACTCTTCCTCTAGTTTGCTGACGCGGCTTTTTTCCTTCTCCAATTTCAGGCTCAGCTCTCCAGCCTTCTGCCCCTCCTCTGCAGCCTTGCTGGTGGCTTTTTTGCACTCGAGCACCAGCATGGATGAGAGCTGCTTGTGGCGGGAGCGCTCCTCCTCCAGCTGACTAGAGAGCTTCTTTTGCTCTTTTTCAAATTTTTTCACTTGAGACTTTTCAAATTCCAACTAGAAAAAAAAAATACCGCCACACGTCTTGATTAGAGCATGAAAACAAAGATCTATTGACAAATGCTGAAGGGGAGTGTCCTGGCTAGATGTTCTCCAGTGCATGGGATTACTGTGTATGCTGTGATGCTTAGATGAACATTCTTGAAGTATCTGAACATCAAATACAAAAACTGCACACATTATGATTTAATCTTTCTGTAAGACTGAGGAGGCACGCAGAGTTCTTACTGTGTCAGGGTTGTTAAACAGAATGTGATTCATCACTGTGTGGGGAATACACAGAACCCAAGCAAAACAAATTAAAAAAATGATATAAGCCAGATTTTTCTTTTTTTGGGGGGGGGGAATGGGGAATGCTTTTGAAACAAAACTTTTGGTTTAGTAATATTTTTCTCTGGTTTTAAAAAGGAACAAATAATTGTTTCACTATTTTTTTTAATTTTTTACCATAGTTTTCTATTTTGGTGGTACTGTGGTATGGACTCAGGTTTCATATACTAAAGGTAGGTGTTCTCTCCCACTTGAGCCATACCCTTGGCCCTTTTTTTTTTTTTGCTTTAATTTTTTGTTAGAGTCTCATGTCTTTGCATGTGGCTGGCCTTAGACTGCCACCTTCCTACCTATGGGCTCCCACATGACTGGACCACATCACTGTGCTCTCAGCTTATTTGAGGGAGATAGAATCTCACCAACTTTTTGTCTAGGCTGGCCTTGGGAAAGAAACGCTCATCTCTACATCCTGAGTAGTTGGAATTACAGGTGTGAGCCACTATGCCTGATCTAAACTGGATCATGTTCTTCTCTAACACCCCCTGTCATTTTTGTTTAGTTTGTGGAGATAGGACTTACTAAATAACTAAGGATGATTTTGCACTCTTAATCCTCCTACTTCAGCCTCTAAGTGCTAGGATTAGTGTTGTATTCCACTACACTTGGCTCAAACTTTTTATTTGGTGCTGGTCCTGGGTCTTGAACTCAGGGCCTGGGTGCTGCCCCTGAGCTTTTGTGCTCAAGTCTTGTACTCTACCACCTGAGCCACAGCTTCATTTCTAGCTTTTGGTGGTTAACTGGGCCTTCCTGTCCATGCTGGTTTTGAACCAAAATCCTCAGATCTCAGCATCCTGAGTAGCTAGGATTATAGGTGCAAGCCACCAGCACCCGGCCTGACTCATACTCTACACAAATGTACTGTTTTTGTCTTGTAACATTATTGCAGAGACTTTGAAGGATCTGAGAAGGAAAAGGTTGAGAACTTTTTTTTGGTCAGTGTTTTTCAAATTCTGAGACCTATTAGTGGATGAGTTAAAAAAGCCAAGTGAGAGTTTGTGGCCCGAAGTTCTGGCCTCAGTACTGGCTCATACATGAATGCACATCCCTGGCCCCGCTTCCCACTCACACAAGAAAACACTAATATATACTGTAGGCAGTAAGGATTATCTGTCTCTTTCTGAGCTTTCTGTTGTAGGCATGATAGGTTGTGAGTTTCTCATTGGAGGTCCAACTTCAAAAACTTTATGCATTATGTAGGATAATCCCTGAGCAATGCAAACCCTGCTGTGATCCCTTTACTGTTATTACCTGCTGAGTTAGCCGCTCTCTTTCCTTCTCCAGCATGTATGTGACATCATCTCCTTCAGCTGTGTCCTGTGCATGCCTCTGTCTTTCTTCTTCAAGGTCTAGAATCACCTTGAAAGAATTTTTAAAAATTCATTTCAAAGTATCAAGTAATCACACTTACAACACTAAGTGCTTAACTAAACAGTTAAGATAGTTCCAGATTGAATAAATAAACAAATGAAATCCAGCCAGGCCCCTCAAGGAGTATGCTGTCTAGTAGGGTGGAAGACATCTAAGCTATGTGCTAGAAAACAAGATATTTACTTTATTTGAATTCTATTCAGAATGGTATGTAAACAGAGAGAAGAGAGCAATTAGTGAGCTACAGAGCTTGAGAAAGTTTCTATGAATTAAAAAAAGGTCTGGAAAACTGGCAAGCAATGTGGTTTTGTGCAGGGGCCAGGTGTAGGTGATAGAAAGCCTACGTGCTCCTCTAATGCTCAAATTGCTGGGGGTACCAAAACCATGGTGATTAATACCAGCACTGGGGAAATAGGCAGGATTGATCGTGTGTTTAAAGCCAGCTTGGACTAGTAACAAGACCAAAAATACGAGGAGAGGAAGGAGTCCTGCAATAAGCATTTCATGTGGCTTGCTTAATTCAGACAGCCAGCTAGAGGTAAGGGGTGAAAGACAGCATTTCATTCTGCATGCAAAAAGGCTCAATTATTGCGATCATAAATAGATTTTCACAAGGCCTCTTAAATATTCCAATTACCCTGATGCTAGAGGATTAAGCTTAATTTTAAGGAGAAAACAAATGTAAAAGGCACATTGTCCTGCTTATACACAATAATATTCTGAATGGCAATGAATTACACAGTGGCTTCTCCAGAGGTGCCTTCCGTAGCAGAGCACTGGCATACCAATGGCTATTTCTTATGACTTTACATCATAAAAACGTTTATGAATAAGGACAGAAATTTTCTGGAAAATGAAACACACTTCCCCTCTTCTTTAAAATTAAAAATGGTCTTGTGTACTTCCTTCTAGGTTCAAAAAAAATCTAATCTTAAACTGAATGGAAAGACAAGCCTGTGGCTAAATATGGTAAGTCATCTCCCCTCCCTTTTGAAAGCCATCTAAAATTACAGAAATGGAATGAAAGGACTAAAATCTCAGAAAGACAAAGACTTGGGCAGGCAAGAAATTTTTAATAACGTTTCAATGAGCGAAAAAAAGGTAATGACTTCAGTATGTGATAAGGAGTCATCAGGATCAAAAAAGATGGAACCCAGGAGGAGCAGGTACTTCAGCAGAGGTGATATGTGGCTGCTAAGCAAATACAAAACAACAAAAATATACCAAGATTCCATCTCACCCCAGTCAGAACTGCAATCATCAAGAAAATAGCTAACAAATGTTAGCAAGAATTTGAATGGGTGAGGTAGGGATGGGAAAGGACCCTTAAATACTGTTGGTGGAAATGTATACCACTGTGGAACTTAATCAGATATTCCTCATATACCACTATGGAAATCAATCAGATGTTCCTCAAAAAACCAAAAAAATAGAACTACTATATGATCCTGCTTTACCACTCCTGGGTGTATATCCAAAAGAATGTAAATTAAGATTCATTAGAGATGCCTGCATATCCATGTTTGTAGCAGCACTATTCACAACAGCCAAGCTATATAATCAGCCTGTGTCAATCAACTATGTCACACACACACACACACAGAATTATTCAAAGAATAAAAAAGTGAAGGTCTGGGAATATGGCTTAGTGGTAGAGTGCTTGCCTAGCATGCATCAAGCCCTGGGTTCAATTCCTCAGTACCACATACCAGGAAAAGCTGGAAGTGGCGGTGTGGCTCAAGTGGTAGAGCGCTAGCCTTGAGCAAAAAGAAGCTCAGGGACAGTGCCCAGAACCTGGGTTCACGTCCCAGGACTGGCCAAAAAAAAAAAAAAAGAGTAAAAAAGTGAAATAATGCATTTGCAGAGAAATGAAACTGAAAATCATCACATTGAACAAAATAAGCCATACTGAGAAAGACATATGTATAATATGAAGGGCACAGATGTAAAATGGAGGTACTGGTTGTAATGGGGACCAGAAGGAGGGAGTGTCAAAGAGGAGGGGTGGGAGGAGCACAATGAAAAGTTCTCCATATACATGTATGACGACATAATGAAACCCATTAAAAACATTTCTAAAACAGGGGAAAAGGAGATTAAAAAAAAGAATAGAGGGGGTGAACTTGACCGAAGTACATTATTTGCAAGCATGGAAATACCATAATGAAACCCATGTGTATAAGTACCACACACAAATGAAAAAGCAGGGAGGTTGACTCAAACTCTGTATTTTCAGAAGAGTTACTTATTCCCTCAACCTGATTTCTGTACACAGAATAATAGAGACCAGGTACCTACTCCCAGGCATAAGCTAGATAGATGCTCATCCTCTGAAGAAACAGAACATGGCAAGATTAGGATGTGATATATCAGATAGGACAGAGAAGTGGGAGGAGATGAGAAAAGGGGATTAAATTTGTCTATGAAAGGTAGTAAGAGTGGAGAGGAAAAGGAAGTGTGGTGTACGAAATAAAACTAGTGTAAAAACAAGTAACATTGGCTGGGAAGGTGGCTCAGTGGTAGAGTGCTTGCCTTGCATGCATGAGGCCCTGGGTTCAATTCCTAAGCACCACATAATCAGAAAACTAGAAGTGGTGCTGTGGCAGAGTGCTCGCCTTGAGCTGAAGAGCTGAGGGACAGCGCCCAGGTCCAGAGTTCAAGCTCCACAACCGACAAAAAAAAAAAAAAAACCCAAAAAGCCAAAAAAAAAAAAAGAAAACAAATAACATAAATGTCTAAGATTAATAAAGACAGAATAGTATATTAGTTGTAAACATGAACGTTAGTGACACCAAAATAAATGGCTGCAAGATAAAAGTTGCTGCCTCTGAGTACTGAAGAGTAAAGTGACAGACTAGGAAATTTCATTTATTTATTACAATATCATTTACTGTACAAATCAGAATATTTCTGAAAGTCATAGGGAGTTGCTGTTAATAACTATACCAGAGGGATAGCATAAACTTGGGGTATGAACATCTTAATTATAAACTGCAAGGTATCTGATTTCTAACGAAGTCTGTATTCTACTTCCATAAAACCCTTAAGAACAGCTAGGGCTTTGGTTTTAAAATTTTGCTTGCAGGCTAGGAAGATGGCTCAGTGATAGAGCGCTTGCCTTGCATGCATGAGGCCCTGGGGTCGATTCCTCAGCGCCACATAAGCAAAAAAGAAAAAAGCCGGAAGTGGCGCTGTGGCTCCAGTGGTAGAGCGCTAGCCTTGAGCTGAAGAACTGAGGGACAGTACCCAGGGCCCAGAGTTCAGGCCCCACAACTGGACCCAAAAAAAAAAAAAAAAGATAAAATTTTACTTGCTTAAAACCATTTTACATTGAAATACAGTACTAGGGAATTTTGAATTATTTTCAATTTTTTGCAAGTTATGCTAACATTACCTTCCATGGGCATGACCTCTTCAGCACACCTCAGTTATTTCTTAGATAAAGTAGAAATATGGTCTGACAAGATGTGTATATTCTTAGAGGATGATGTAAAAGCTCCTCAATTTTAAGCAACTCACCTAAATCCACTAATTTTTGTTTTCAGATTTACCTCATTCTAGAGAAGGTGTTAATCTTTTTGAGGTCTTGGTTAATTTTAGGAATTTGATTGAACTTATGGGAAAAAAAACATTTCCCACAAAAATATGTAACAACTTTTGACAGTCTGTTTATTTTCTGGGGGACTGTGGGACATCTATAATCTATTCATGGTTTAGAGCCTTTCATTTGGACTCTGTAAAGGGAAAGAAAAAATTCACAAGCAAGACTTAAGAGTACCAGCAGTTTATCACCTGTGATTTAAGCAGATAAGCCAATGCAGGTAACCATAAAAGTCCACCAAACTCTGAAGCTAACTAACCTAATTTTTATGATGAAACTTTTCCTACAAAATGAATTGTAACACTCCCAGTCTCTTTTGGTATACAAAACTAGTAGTTTTTGGAAAAATAAATTCTAGCCAGTCATCAACTGACAAGCTGGGGAATAAATTCATAAGCACAAGAATTCCATTGAGATAAGACAGAGAAAAGCACAGGTTTGCCTTCCCAACTTAGGAGCTGTCAGACAGACAGACAGACAGACACACATACACACACACACACAGAAACCCTTTTCTAACTCTAAGAACTGTTTATGGTTTCATGAGCAATAAAATGTGATGAAACTCTAAACTAGAAATAAGTGAAAACAATCTACTGGCTCGTGCATTTGTAATCAGGTAAATTCATTTTCATTCCCCACCCCCTTTGCTGGGATACAACATTCCCCAAATACCTGTTAATCTTTCTATTTATCACTTAAGTAAGCAAACAGAGAACACTCTGTTCAACTACAAGCTTGTTTAAACCCTAGCTTACTGCCAAACTGTGGATGATCAAGATCTGAAAAAAAAACATATCAAATGTATTAGAGTGACAAACTGAGAAGGAATGTCATCATAAATAATGTGTCTGGCCTAAATCTAACTTTGGAATAACCTGTACTTTTCTTCCTATCTCTTGACTTCTATGTAAGCTAAAGTGTTTTGGTATCTACGTGCACCACCGCCCCGACCTCCAATTACTGTGCAAACAGGCAGCTGACAGAAAGGTAGGAGGCATCATTCAGAGTCTTCACTGGGTCTCAGGGTGAATGCCCAGAAGGCGAACCCACCTTTCGGTGCCGGCTCTCGGCAGCAGCCAGCTGGGACAGCATGCGCTCCTGCATGTTCTTGCACTGCTTCATCACCACTTTAAGGATGGACAGGGGGTTTGTGCACACTGGCTGCTTTTCACCATCATTTTTCTCCTTCAGAGTTTCAAAATCTCTCTGGAGAGCCATTAAGGGATCACTGATGTTATATTTTCCATAGCGTTCTTCAATGAAAGTATCTCTGTGTTGGGCCTGAGAAAAAGGAAAAAAATAGAAAGTATTTTGTTTTTTGAAACTACTGAGAAGAGGAAATCTGGTATCTAGTCGTTATAATAAAAGGTGGAAGTGTTAGTATAAATTTAATGTTCTGACTACAAATCAAATTGAGCAACCCAAATATAGAAACTACTCGAGATCGGAAACATTGTGTATCAATACCTACAAGCACAAATAATTACAGAGTGCTAACCAAGGATTAGACATTGTTCTAAGCATTTATGGTCCTATTACCTTCCTTAAGTTTTACAACTCTATAAAGTAGATGTGGAAACCATTACACCATTACAGAGAGGCTAAGTACCTTGTGCCAGCTTACTCATCTAGCAAGCTGTCAAAACACGGACATACACCTGGGCAGCCTGGCTCTGATGGCCTGACCCTTCCTGCCATGCTCACTATCTCTGCATATGTGGCTACTTTTCTTTTATGGCATTGTATTTCCAAACTGTTAACCATGAAGACTTCATGGTTTTAAGAGAAAAAAGGTACATCCATAGATATATAAAGGATGCTAAAAATAAGTATGATTGTATTATCACCCAGGACCACATGGAACTTAACTATGTTGTTGATGAGTCAAGAGGGCAAAGGCACTCACAATTAGAGGTATAAACAAAAATCCCTTCTCCCTGCTACCAGCTATCTTGTATTATAGTCTCTGTACAGCTGCTGTCTTGCATTGTCCTACTCTCTTTTGGGACCTAGTAAGTTTCAGGGATGAGAGACAACATGAGAAGGGGATGAGACTGATGCTTGGAGCTTGGCTGTCAAGTCAGAGGCCTGAGGATCATCAGGCGTCTGAAAAGACACTTTTCACATTTCCACTAGGAAGAACATCAAGTACTATTTCCTATGAACACTATATATTACATGCAGTTGAACACACTAAGATTGATTACTGTGGATATTACAGTTTCTGGAGATGTTTTACAATAACAACATAAATGCACTTTGACATAGGACTTAGTTGAATGTTCTAAAAAAAAAATCAGAGCAAAGAAGCCAGGTGTAGTGGTACAAGCCTATAATCTAGCTCTTATGAAACAACTAGAGGATATCCAGTTTGAGGCCAATCATAGCAAGATTGCAAATCTGAAGCAAGATTTTTTTTCAAACCAAACCAACAATAAAATAATAAGGTATACCATATAATTTTAAGATTTAAAGTTAAATCTATTATGAAAAACTCATGTATCCATTAAAAGCAATGATTTCATCAATATATTTTGTTAGCATTGTCATGTACTAATTTGGAGGAGGATTAAACACTCAATGCTTTAAGAACCCTCAAGAAAATAATGCAGGGGCTGGGAAGGTGGCTCAGTGGTAGAGCACTTGCTTGCATGCATGTGGTCCTGAGTTCGATTCCTCGGCCCACATAAGCAAAAAGAAAAAAGCCGGAAGTGGCGCTGTGGCTCAAGTGGTAGAGTGCTAGCCTTGAGCTGAAGAGCTGAGGGACAGTGCCCAGGCCCAGAGTTCAGGCCCCACAACCGGACCCCCCCCCAAAAAAAAAGATAAAGAAAATAATGCAAACATGGACTTACTTTAACACAGAAATATATTTCAGTGCTGAAACTATGATGTGTTTGCTTTGTCAGTTGCCCAAGTGTCCATCACAGAAATGATTTAGCTTTATGCACAAATTTGTGTTGTCATCAGTTGCCAAATGTTTAAAGCAGAGTTAGAAGCTTTGGGTTGTAGGCCAGGACCAGGAAGATCTAGAGTTCAAGGCCAGCTTATGCTCTATACTGGGACTCTATCTCAAAAAATCAAAAACAAAAAAGAAGTCCTGGCTCTCATTGTAGTTTGACTCCAGACATTCTCTTGCACATTTGGATGATGCTTACATAACAAATACAGAGGAATGTTTAACAATAATCATCCTTCTAACCCTACATGTAACCATATGTATTATTATATATAACTATAATTATCTTCATGTATATGTGTACATAAATATAAATATTGTGTATACGCATATATACATTCACACTGGGAGAGAAGAGAGTAAATTAAAATGGGAAGAGGTTCAAAAGACAGTTTAAGACACAATTCTGTTTTTCTGTTTTGTTTTTGTGGTACTGGGGTCTGAATATAGAGTCTATCACTTGAGCCATGCTTCATGCCAGGGTTTTCGGTTTGTTTTTGAACTCAGGGCCTTGGCTGTATCCCTAAGCTTCTTTTGTTCAAAGCTAGTGCTCTACCATTTGAGCCATAGCACCATTTCTGGCTTCTTTTTGTTACTTTACTGGAGATAAGTCTTACAAACTTTCCTGCCAGGGCTGGCTCTGAACTATTATCCTCAGATCTTGGTGATCTCTGTAGCTGGGATTACAGGTATGAGCCACCAGCGCCCAGTTGTCCCTGAGCCATTTTTTTTTTTTTTTTGCTCAAAGCTAATGTTCTACTTGAGCCATAGCTGCACTTCTGGTTTCTTGGTAGTTAACTAGAGATAAGAGTCTCATGAGTTTTCCTTGCTGGGCTGGTCTTAAAACAGATCTTAGCCTCCTGAGCAGCTAAGATTATAGGCATAAGCCATCAACACCTGGCAAGCTACTTGCAATTTTTACAAACCATAGAATCAAACAATGATTTTCATTCACTAAGAACATGTTTCTTTCAACTCAGGTATTAAAATCTAAGACTAACTATATAGGATTTAGCGAATGCTATTTATAGCTACTAATATACTAAGGCAAATTTATATTTAGAAATTTCACAAAAGGGAAAGAGAGCACCCCTTTAAGCAGCAGAAATACCACTTTTCTGTTCCATTTATTATTTAAGACAACAATTTTTGTATGGTTAACATTGGTAAGACAATATTGATAAAGAAGCCTGAATTTTTAATGACCTTTCTTTCCAGAACACCATGAATAGAGTGGATGAGAGAGGAGAAGGCAGGACTACAATTCATGACTTTGACATCAGACCTGCTGAGAAGCTGTCTCTTGGGTTTGAGCATATAGTTATCTAATCCTAAAAATATGACTTTTAAAAACCCACACTATGATTATTCTATATAATTAATAAGCATCAACATCATGAGTAATAGACAAAGGGCTTCTTTGGTGAGGTCTCAGCCTGAGAACAGTTGTTAGGCTGTCTATTTTCTCTTGTAGTACTTCATAGTAATTCCTTAGTTATTTGCATAGTAATTACAAGTTATAAAATAGATGGCTTCACCTATAAGTAAAAAAGATCTGTGAAATAACTTTTAAAAGACCCTTGTATCACAGTAGTTAAGTATATTCTACTATTGGGGACAAATATAGAAAAGGTGAATTCAATGTCTGTCTTTATTATATCAAACCCTTTGAAAAGATGAGGTGGAATATGGCATTTTTCCTTCACTAATATAATGACTCAAATTAGGTGAAGTATATGGATTATAAATTGGATGGTGCAACTATTAATAATCAAAAACGAATGTTAAATTTTAAAGAATGAAAAGAACTTCAATGTTGTACTTGTTGTCTATTATGTGTCACAAATTCCCCACCCCCCAAACTTAGCAGCTTTAATAATAAACATTCTTATCTCATGGCTTTTGAGGGTCAGGAATCTGGGAGGGGTAATTCTGGACAAGAGATTCATAAAGCTGCCGTCATCTGAAGGCATGAAGTGAGCTGGTGTGTGCATGTCTAAGCTTATTCTCATGGCTACTGGCACAGGCTTCACCTTCCCACACAGCAAGGAATGGGAGAGAGGGAAGGAAGGAAGGAAAAAAGGGAGGGTACACTCAAGCAATGGACCAGGAGGACCGTCTTGGTGACTTTGATAACCTAATCATTACTTTTATGTATTCTACTGTTGACAGATCAACTCTAGAACATTCAGGAGAGGCTTACACAAGGAGGAGAATATGTGGAGGCTAAGATTTCTGGGGCCTGCCTTGTACAAGGCACATGAAAAGATATGTTATCACTGTCATTTATGTGGTTAAAACTTGGAGACCTATAATCAAAACGATCAAGACTGGGCTTCAATAACATGATATTAATAAAATTGTTAAAAATTATATTAGGAAGGGAAAGGGTAGAACAGTGATGGCAGGGTTAGTGATTAGAATACATTGTATACCTAGGTGGAAAATTCCTATTGTATAGCTAGTGTATGCTAAGAAAAAATAATATTACAGCTGCTATATAAGAAAATTTCCACGATTTTGGATTTGAGTTTTGAGGAATTTTAACAATAAAGATAAAATTGACCAATTTCTTGCAATTTTAATATTTTTCATCAATGGCAATATACAGTTTAACTGGACAGACTTTCCTACATTGTCAGAGAAAAGCAAAAAGGAAAATAACTGGCTTGCTAGACAGATCTGGCAGGAGACAAAACATACTATTCATCTACTACTCATTTGTTTTTACTGTCACAGGCTGAATAAAGCACTCCACTACTGACAGCGTAAAGTAATACAAATATGCCATATTTGCCCCCTCCAAGTTTCATCCATGCTATTATTAACATCAGAATAAAATATAGCTAGGCATTCTAATACTAAATTGAAGAGAAGTGGAGAGAGTGGACATCCTTGTCTTGTTCCTGAGTTAAGAGGACATGGCTTTAGTTTTTCGCCACTAAGTATAATGCTGGCTGTAGGTTTGTCATATACAGCCTTCATTGTATTGAGGAATGTTCCATGGATTCCTAATTTTTCTAGAGCCTTCATCATAAAGGGGTGTTGGATCTTGTCAAATGCTTTTTCTGCATCTATTGAGATAACCATGTGGTTCATATCCTTGCTCTTGTTGATGTGATGAATTATATTAATTGATTTGCGTATATTACCCCATTTATTAGGAAATAGAAAGACCTGGAAAAAATTATATTAAGTGAAGTAAGCCAGGCCCAAAGGAATGTAGGTCCCATGGTTTCCCTTATTTGCAATAACTAGTATATATCTGAGACAAGTAAAACAGGTCAGATAAGATGATGTTAAGGAAATGAATCCCAAGATAAGGACACAAGTGGTTTTTTTCTTTCTTGCTATTGTTTCTAACATATTTATAAGGCACCACATGATTTTTGTTGTTGTTTTGTATGTCCCTCCCCCACAGTATAACTCCTGTTTTCACTGTATTTGATGTTGGTATAATTTGGGGAGCGGAAGGGAAAAAACAAATTGTTTAAATAGGGACACAGGCTGACCCATTGTAACAATGGAATGTACAAGATGCTATGCTGAAAAACGTACCTTACAATTTAGGCGGGGCGGGGATGTAATTGTGGAGATGGGAGGGAAGGGATGGTAGGGGAAAGACAAAGGAGGACACAACAATGCTTGATAAAAAAAAATGTACTTATGACCTTGCTCATGTGATTGTAACCCCTCATTATTTTCACAATAAAAAACTTATTAAAAAAAACATAGCCAGTCAGAGGCAGAGGAAGGAGACTCACGAATTCAAGTATAGCCAGACCTATCTACTAAGACTTTCAACTCTCTCATCTTCTCCTTCACAATATAAAGTGTGCATGGCAAATGCATATTCCAATCTTAAGGAAGGAAACAGTCTTCTTCACTCTTTAATGATTATCAATCACTCATATGAAAAGTGATACCAAACCTACATGGGAAGACTTAAGGCTCACTTTATTAAGAGTTTATATTCAACCATAAGGTTTTATTTTCAAGACTTGGGCTAGTACTCTATTAGGTGAATCTTTTATGTTTATAAGTCAATTCTGAAGTTATACTTTTGAAAGCAATCAGCAATGTTAACCCTATGAGCCTTAAAAAGCAAAAACACAAAAAATTGATACTTCTGTTAAAAGCCAAACACATTTAGTCCTTGACACAGACTTCATTTTTATTAATGCTGTCAAAAGCATGTTAAAAGGGATCATTTTTATATACAAGCTGAATCTGTTGTCAAGAAAGTCACATTCTAGAGTCCTTGATAAGCTATTAAAAAGCTGTCTGAGATAAACATAGTAGCACATGCTTGTAGTCCCAACACTCAGGAGTCTGAGGATCATGAGTTTGAAGCTAGCCTGGGCTACAGAGAGAGATATACAGAGAGAGATACTATCTCAAGAACAAAACAAAAAATCACCTAAACAGCTCCCTAGAAACTCTTTTGTATAAAAATAACAATATTTATTATATGGACATCCTTGTTTTAAATATTTTATTTTGGGTGATAGAGGAGTTTAAGTCCTAGTCTTTGCTAAGCAGATGCTCTACCACTTGAGCCATGCCTCCAGCTCCCATTTATTTTTATTTATTTATTTTTTTGGGGGTCCAGTCATGGGGCCTGAACTCTGGGCCTGGGTGCTGTCCCTCAGCTCTTCAGCTCAAGGCTAGCACTCTACCACTTGAGCCACAGTGCCACTTCCGGCTTTTTTCTTATGTGGTCCTGAGGAATCAAACCCAGGGCCTCGAGCATGCAAGGCAAGTGCTCTACCACTGAACCACCTTCCAGCCCTCCCATTTATTTTTGAATCAGTATATATTTGTAATATAAGGGTGTTTCATTACTATTTCTATACATGCACACAGTGGACCCTGTTGCCCCTTCTACCATGTTGCTATTCTTCTCCTCCTTCCTTTGATACCCTCTTTTCCCCTTCCTTAATCTCTAGCCCTGTTTATTTTCACTTAGGAACTGTAGGCTTTTTGCCCCAGGGTTGACCTAGTATTATGATCTTCCTCTTGAGTAGCTGGGATTATAGATGTGTATACCATTCTTTCTTGTTCAGAATTTCTGTCATTGGTTGAAAGAAAACTAGATTTAAAGGCTTGATCATATTGCTGAAAGAAGATTTGGTCTTTTGAACTAAATTTTAATTTTTGAAAATGGCATAATGTGTGTGTGTGTGTGTGTGTGTGTGTACAGTGCCAGAGATGGAACCCAGAGCTTCATGAATGCTAGGCCAGTGCTTTGCTATCACCCCAATCCTAGAAAACAGTATAAAATCTACTATAAAAGTAAAGAGAACATTTTTTTATGATTTAAAAAGTATTTTAACTGATTTTGAAGTAGAATGAACTTCAAAAATTCCTGAGGCAATCTGAAAACACAGATACCTATAAAAGCAATCACTTAAGGACAGATGATTTATTTGCCTAATGTGTTAAAAATTCAAGACTAAAAATGATGTTAATCCAAATAACTAAAGTGTGGCACTTCTAGCTAGCAGGCTGCTTGTCGAAATAGGAATATGTGTAAACACCAAAATGAAGCTGTTCCAACATTCCCATTTCCAAAAGTCTTGTGCAAAGTCCCAGTGAAATTGAAATTAAATGTGTTGAGTGTTTTGCCTTTTTGTTGTCCTACTTCAGTTCAGGAATATGGTTGAAATGAGTTACATATACATTTTGGACTGAGGCTACATTATCTTTTTTGAGGTTACAAAGAAAAAGTCTTGGAATTCAACCACATTAAAAAACAAAAACTGATAAAGAGAATACTCTAAATGTAATCAAGCATTTTAAAGTACAATTTTTAAAATGCTTCTCTTTTGAGGGCAGTTTTAGGCTCAGCAAACTGTGCTACACCCTAACTGAAATTTCCCATTGCACCCTGCCTTTGCATGCACATCACCTTCCTATTACCAATGGGTCTCATTAAGAGCAGCACATTTGTTCCAACTTAGCATGTTCTAATCTTAATTTCTATCTGCCTCTTTTTTTTGGCAGTGCTGGTGATAGAAGCCAGGGCCTCATGGATGCTAGACAAGTATTCTATTACTAAGCTTCAACCCTAGCCCTTCATCCTTTTTCCAATGAAAGTCAATATATATTAACTACCACACACACAAAAAAAGGAGATCATCATAGACCCAAAGATAAAATGCAAATGAAGAAGTACCCAACTCATTAGTAATTAAGGAGGTACAAATCAAAACAGTGAGATAGTCATGAGAATTGCTGAAATTATAGACTGAATCCTAGATGTTGGAAAAGATAAAGAACAAGTAGAACATTCACATGTTACTCATGAGAATAATAAAGTGATACAACTACTCTGGAAATTGATCTGGAAATTTTTCATAAAGAGACAAAAAAGAACTAGCTATAATTCTACTTCTAAGAATTAAGCCAAGAGAAATTAAAATATACCATCTACAAAAAGACTTACCCAATTGTCTACAGTAGCCTTATTCATGATAGTAACACAGCGGAAATAATCAAACTATCAATCAACAAGAGAATAAAATAAAGAATGTGCTATTCTGTTAGATGAAGTTTTACAAGACAAGAAGAAGGCATATGGTGACTTCCTGTTGTGATAGACATGTTCTTCCTGTCTTGACTGAGTATGGGCTAAAGGATGTATTTGTCTAAACTCATTGAACTGAATGCCAAAGATCCATGCATTTTATTCTAAACGATATCTAGTTTAAAAATGTGCTGCATAATTAAAATTAAGCTATGTTGCAATACATAGCTTAATGAAATAGGAAGTTTAAATCAAAGTGTGATATGCACTATATCAGGTACTGAAGATTGAACTCAGGGCCTCATGCTTGCTAGGCAGGTGCTTACCACTAAAGTCATGCCTCCAACCCCTTCGTGTATTGGTTATTTTCAAGGTAGAATCTTGCTTTATGCCTAGGTTGTGATTTTCTTATTTTCCCCAATCACTAGGGATAACAGGTGTGTGCCAGTGGGCCATTGGCTGAGATAGAGCCTTGCAAACTCTTTTTTTGCCTGGGCTCCAACTGCAATCCTCTAATCTCTGCCTCCCAATAGCTAGGATTATAGGCTTGAACCACAACACTGAAGTAATTTTAACAATGGTGAGAAAAACAGGAAGCGAACACTCACTTGCTTATTATAGACCAAGCAGTGTGTTGAGTTTTTACAATCTAATTCCCCTTGAGGAGATGTCACTATTACCTCCATTTTACAGAAGAAACTGGACAGTAACATGCAACTTTCCCAAAGTCACAAAGCTAATAGAGAAGAAACATAAATGGTATAAAATGAATGAACATGTTAGTTGAATGAGTAATACATAGCATATATTCTCCAGAACTTTGTACTAATACATTTAAGTTGATTAGGTCTTAATTGGAAGTTTAAAATAAAATAGAAGCCAGTGTGATGGTTCATGTCTGTACCCTAGCTTTCTGGAGACTGAGATAGGATCACAGTATTAGGCTAGTCTAAACTACCTAATGAGGGAAAACCAAATGAAACAAACCAAACCAAACAGAAAAAAGAAGAAAAAGAAATAGAAGAGATAAGGTATGGGTGTCATTGGTAGAGTGCCTTCGTAGCATGTTAAAAAAACAAACAAAAAAAAGCCCTATATTCAATCCCTGGGAATACCTTTCCTGCCTCAAATATAGAAATGGAACAGAATATTTCAGAGTACTGAACTCTATAAGGTGAACACTATTTTGAGGAACTGTCCTTCTATGATACAATTACAGGTATGTGGGCACATGTGTGTTGGTGTGTCCCTCAAATAATAATGTAAAGTTTTTGTCAACAGAGTTTGAAAATGCAGAATCCAAGAAGCCTGACTCCTTCTTTGAAACAATTTAAACAAATATATAAAATCTATTGGAAGTGATAATCGGTATTACTGTTTTATTTTAAAATAATAAATATTATAAAAGTTTATAAAGCCAGAAGAGGTTTGGTATAACATCAAATATATAAAATAACAAGGGGCTGGGAAGGTGGCTCAGTGGTAGAGTGCTTGCCTTGCATGCATGAGGCCCTGGGTTCGATTCCTTAGCACCACATAAGCAGAAAAAGCTGGAAGTGGTGCTGTGGCTCAAGTGGTAGGCACTGGCCTTGAGCTGAAGAGCTGAGGGACAGCGCCCAGGCCCAGAGTTCAGGTTCCATGACCAGCAAAAAAATTAAAATAAAATTAAAAAAAAAAAAACAAAAACCTCCAATAATACTGTCTCTGAGTTACTGAAGTTAGACAACTAAAATGTCACTGGAGAAGTCTAGGAACATTCTCTAGACATATGGATGGTTCAGGAGTAGACATACTTTGAATGCTTTCATTTTAGACTTAATTCTTGGTGGGTAGTATGATTGATAAATGGCATGGGTAATGATATGGGAATACATATTTGACTATGTAAGATATAGTCCCCTAATCACAAAGCTAGATTTTATGTCTAGGTTTAAAAGCATCAAAGAACAAGCAGCCTGTACTTGGTTAAATGTTTTAAAAATACCATTCATATTTAAAGAAACACCAAGTACTTGATCAGAACTTTCTAAGATGAAGAAAGTTCCTTACAATCTTAAGAAATAGGAAGGAAAAGGCTAACTCTGGAAGTGGGTGGGTCCTGGCAGATAAACAGGACTATCAGTGATTTAATGAATTGCAGGAAACACCAAGAGCTGGGGGTTAAGGAGAGGTACATAACCCAAAGCTGTCTCTGAAGTATTACATAGTGAGACTCAGCCCACAGACCATAGCATAATCCTTAACCTATGTTGACTATATGAATTCAAAAACTTCTTTATTAGAGATATGCTTAGACTCTTTCACTATGCATTACCAGATAGTACAGAAACTAAGGCATTTAAAAAGAGCTTATTAGTGGGGTGTAGCTGAGGAAAGCTTTAGGTTCAATCACTAGCCCTAAAAAAGCTCAATAAAGAAGATATAAATCACACTCTTTTTCTTCTACAGCAGGAGCAGTTTAGTGGTGTAACTGTGAATGTGTCTTAATTGTCTGAATTCAGGTTCTTTCAGACTGATACTTCAAGGAAACAGGCTAAGAAGCAAGCTGCTCAAGCCAAAGTTCTTACAAAGTCCTTAGCTTGACTGAGAAGTAGGAAGTATTCACATTTACAAGTTTGTCAAGTAATAAAAACAAGATTGGAGGAGAAGGAAAAAGGGCAGAATAATGAAAATGGGACCCAGTTAATACTTTGAAAGCCAGACCATGGTGACAGTTATCAGGGTAGGTAAACAAAACCAAGGACGGGGATAATTGTACATGCTAATGACAGGAGGTAGAACATAGTATCTATAATAACAGATGCCATTTCACAAGTTATAGGATGGAAGGTAGCAATTTCTATTGTCATTGAAACCTTATAGAAATGGAGTTAAGTAGCCAATCAGTTCCAACATGTAGTCATTCAAGATAGATGAGGACTCAAAATTGTGCAAGGATTTTTCTTCCTTCCCTTTTTATGTTGTTGCTAATACTGGGGCTTTAACTCAGGGCCTGACAATCTCCATTGAATCACATCAGGTCCTTAGAAGAAAAATCTGGGAAACACTATTTTATATCTATTCAGCCAGAAGAAGAAAGCAGATCAATATGATACTTAATAAAAAAATTACTGTGGGGCTGAAAGAATATAATAGAACAGAGTGCTTGTCTAGCATGTGTGAGACCTAGGTTCAATTTCCAGCACTGAGGGGGTGGAGGACTGTGTGTGTGTGTGTGTGTGTGTGTGTGTGTGTGTGTGTGTGTGTGTGTGTGTGTGTGTGTGTGTGTGTGTGTGTGTGTGTGTATTGTCTCGTAAGTGACTAGTCAAGAAAAGCAGATGATTTCTCAGCTAGTGCTCTGACACTTGACAGGAAAGGACACTAAGATAAAGTATCAATTGAAAATTAAAATTGGAAAGAATTAAAAGCTTTTTCTCTATATGAATTCAACAGTGTGGACAAAGGCACATATCCCAGATATTTGTATGCTTTATTACAAAAATGATTTCAAACACAAAACAATGATTTCCTGTCTGAAGAACAAATTGTTCCTTAGTTCAGACTGAGATATAAATAACATAACTGAATGGGAATTAACAACAGTAAGTTATTAAACTATCTTACTATGTAAACTTCTCTTAAAACTTGAGACTGAAAACATTCAAGGTAAACTTATAAATCCTAAACCTTCTCTCATATGATAAATGTTTTAAAAATACTTATGAGGTTCTAGATACTTAGGATGCATAACTGGACAAGAGAAGGTATCATGGAGTTTATATTTAGTGGGAAAGTGAGGAACTAGACATAAAGTTCTAAAAAAAATTTCTATAAAATGTAATGTTTATCTGAATGAATAAATTCTTACTGATACCAGTGATAGACTGTAAGTATAGTGTGTAAGTATATAGTGTATAAGACCAGAATAGTAGTAATTACGAAACTAGATCCACTGACTAATCAAAGGAACCATTAGAAACTAAAGCCACAATATAGAAAGGAGAGGGTGAATACATATAAAGAGTATTCTATAGCTAGAACTCACAAGTATTGAAATCTGATTAGATATGGGGAATATTTAGATATATGGAAAATAAATGCAATCAGTGGGATCACTCAGAGAAAAGTGAAGATGTTAAGATGAGATAGGACTAAGAAGAAAGTCTTGGGGGGAGGTTTTATTTTATTTTTTAGCACTTTTTATTAGCATATATTAGTTGTATAGGAGAGACCTGTATTATTCATCCATGCTAACATATGCAGTACATGTGTTAGCTATACTAAAAAATACTAAGTGTAGATACAAAGCCATATAACAGGATCAATATAAGTTGATATAAAATGTAAATCATGGCGCATGACCCAGGAAGTAGAAGCAATATGGACCTCACGGGCACAGTAAATGGAAAAACAAAGACAGAGAATGAGCTGCATAACACCATTCCATTTGTACAAATTCATACACACCAAGTAATACAGTTTACCATAAAATAAAAAAGTATGAAAACAATTGCTTGTCCTACTAAGAGGTAGATGGGATTGGTGACTAGAGGCAGAGGGAGCTGTTATTTTATTTTTTGCTGGGCTGGATCAAATCATCCAGGGCTACCTTCTTACTAGGCAGGTATTCGTATGACTGAGCTACCTCTTCATCTCCAGATAATTCTTTTGTTTTCTTCTGGTGCTTAACTGTAAGTACAGCACTGGGACTTAACTCAGGGCCCGAACTCTCATCAGCTTTTTTTTGTGACAGTCTTGGGGTTTGAACTCAGGATTTGGGCACTGTCCATGCATGAACCTTTTTCCTGAAGGATAGCACTTTATCACTTGAGCAACAGCTCTACTTCTGGCTTCTGGAGTTAAGAGTATCATGGACTTTCCTGTCCAGGCTGGCTTGAACAACAACCCTGAGAAGCTAGGATTATAGAGTGAGCCACTGGTGCTCAGCTTCACTCAGCTTTTTCACTCATGGCTGGTGAGCTACCACTTGAGCTATACCTTTAGTTCTGGCTTTGTGGGAATGAGAATCTCTCAGATTGGTCTGCCCAGCCTGGATTCAACTAGGGAGCTTCAGATCTTAGCTTCCTGAGTAGCTAGAATTATTAGGCATGAGCTACTAACTGGTTGAGACTTTTTTTTTTTTTTTGCGAGACAGACCACCACTATGTAATCCAGGCTGACTTCAAACTTAAAATTCTTGTGCCTAAATCTCCCAAGTGCTACCATTAACAAAGCACATGCCATAATGCCTAGATTTAAAGGCTTTTGACTCTTACAATCTTAGAAGTCTAAAGAGTGATTAGACTTGGTGGTGCAAACCTATAATCCCTGGACTCCAGAGGCAAAAGCAGGCTAACTTACACACAGTAATACCCCACCTCAAAAATAAATATAGATAAATAAATGTCTACAAGGCAAAAAAAAACCAAACCTTAATATACAATGTACTAAGAGACAGTAGAGCAGCATACCGTAACAATCACAGGAAAGAGCATCTTATGCAGTTGCAGAAGTCATCAAATGTAAGAGATATGTGGAAGAAGAAAAAGTATGGGATCGCGATAAGGAAAGAGTGTAAAAAGTAAGAGGGCCCACAGTATCAAATCTAAAGAAAGCCTAGGTAATTTAGTTAAAAGAAGCATTAGGGGTTGGGATGCAGCTGAGTGGTAGAATACTTGCCTATCATTTGTCATCCTGGGTTTACTCCCCAGCATCACAAAAAAACATAAATAGAGGTTACTTTTAATTTTAGAAGGTGAAATTTGTATACGACAGTAGTAAAAGCAAAACAGAAATGAGAGCTGGGAATAAACTGGAAGCAGACTACAAATGATATTTAAATACCTAAGTGTAAAGAAAGGAGAGTTTATGTGGTGGCTCACAATGAAGACAGGATTTGGAGCAATCTTTCTTATTTTTGGAGTGGGGGGAGGGGCCAGTCCTGGGGCTTGAACCCAGGGACTCACCCAGCTGTTCCTGAGCTGTTGTGCTTAAGACTAGCACTCTACAGCTTGAGCCATAGCTTCACTTCTGGATTTTTGCTGATTATTTCATATACTTTCCTGCCTGCACTGGAGTGCTGGAACTGGAGCCATCCTCAGCCTCCTGAGTAGCTAGGATTACAGGCATGAGCTGCTAGCACCAGGCTGGGAGCAATCTTTTTAAAAGAACAGAATGAAGAGATTGGCTTTGAGTTGAGAAGTTATAAAGGGAATAACATGAAGAACTAAAAGAAGGCAAGGAGTAACTCATGCAGTTAGGAAAAAGGCTGGTTAGGGTAGGGTCTGCAGAAGAGACAATAGCATCGATTCAGGATAGTTTCTATAGGAAAAAAAGAATGTCATATTAAGTGAATGAAATCTCTTGAAATTTCCAATCAGTAATCTGACTGGAGATTTTAATAACAACTTAATCACAACACAATCATATTCATTTACAACTTAATAACAACACAATTACATACACATTGGTTCCAATTAATTCAGTCTTCTTGAACATATAGCATGGATTAGATTTAAACTTTCTTAAGTAACATACATTTTAGAACTCACTGAATGGCTGATTGCTGAGGTACAAAGTAGCCCACTCCATCTCTTTCTACTTATTAACAGGAAACAAACAATTTGCAGTTCATATACTATGATGCAAAGACAATTTGTAAATTCCATGTCCCCTACGCTGGCTTTTCTTCCTCTTTGCTGCATTCAATTAGCTTACATTAGATATACAGAGGTGGAATTTTACTTACTTTTCTGATTGTTACCCTTCCACACATTTACAACATATTCCAATCGATCTCACCTTGCTATCACTTTCCTGGCCCCTTTCCTCCCTTCCCCAAACCATTTCAAGAAGTTTCATTCTATTTTCATAGCTGCGAATCGTCTATTTCCATCCCATTCAATCTCTACCCTTCTTGTAAGTCCAACCCTTCTGCAAATACCCACCACCAGAGTCTATTTCTATTTCTCTGGGCAGAAAATGTTTTTTTGTGGTGTTATTAAGCAATGAGATATTATGAACTACCATGAAACTGTTGTCTCTTACTAAAACAAAATTTCATGAAATTTTAATTATGTAATCATTCAAACATATGTCCACAGTTTTAGAGTATATAACCCATGGAAAAATATTTGCTTTGGATTAATATCTTTAGTTCCCCTGTACAAAAGCAGAATTTGAAAAGTAATGAAAAATTTATTTGTTGTTCTTTTGAGGGAAACTCTGGGGTATGGAAGGAAAAAGCTCATGTTTTCCCTTGGCATGCTATGATGTGTTTACTTCCTTAACTATATATATATTTTTTAAAGTTTTTTTTTTGTTTTGTTTTTGGGGGGGGTCCAGTCGTGGGGCCTGAACTCTGGGCCTGGGCGCTGTTCCTCAGCTCTTCAGCTCAAGGCTACCGCTCTACCACTTGAGCCATAGCGCCACTTCCGGCTTTTTTCTTTTTGCGTATGTGGTGCTGAGGAATTGAACCCAGGGCCTCATGCATGCAAGGCAAGTGCTCTACCACTGAGCCACCTTCCGAGCCCCTTAACTATATTTTTAAATGATACAGATTTATGTGAATAGTATAAATTATCTAAAAATAAGGCATTTCCACCAACTTCTTTCTCAATTTCTTGTGTGTGTGTGTGTGTGTGTGTTTGTGTGCTTGTGCGCATGCACACGTGCCGGGCCTGGGGCTTGAACTCAGGATCTAGGTGCAGTCCTTGAGCTAGTGTTCTACCACTTGAGCCATAGCTCCACTTCTGGCTTTTTGGAGATGATAGGTCTCATAGATTTTGTTCCAAGGCTGGCTTCCAACCATGATACTCAGATCTCAGCCTCCTGAGTAGGTAGGTATTACAGGTGTAAGCCACTGGTACCATATAAGTGTAATTTTAAAATTTACATAAGAATTTAAATGAGTATCTTCTCATTAAAATTTTAGCCTATATAAGGTCCTTCATAACCAAACCCAGTTTATCCTTCTTCCCCTTTTAGCTTTCATTATGATGAGTATATTATACTCCCAGAACATTTCAAATCATATACATATATATGTATATATACATATATATACATGTATATATAATATATATGTATATCGTCAGGTATAAAATCTAATAATATATTATTATGTAATCTGCAAAACTCTTTTGCAAGTTTACCATTTCTGTCTTAGAGATCTAAGTCATAAAATTATTTTTCATCATGAAAAAAATTGCAGGGTTAGGACAGTAACTCAAGTTGTAGAGTACTTGAGTACTGCCTAGCAAATGTGAGGCCCTGGGTTCAATCCCTAGTACTAGGGGAAGAAAATACATAATATGCCAGCTTATGTAGCCAGACTTACTGATGGACATACAGGTTGTTTATAGTTTCCTATATTGTATTCAACAATGGTTCAATAAACATTCTTTAAAATATGAAAATAGTTTGACAGAAGAGATATACTTCTATGTTTTTCTAAATAGGATACAATTTTTAATATAATAAAATTTCCAGTAACAACTTTCGTTAAAGAGTCCCTGCAAACATACAAGATAGTTTCCTACTATCTCCAAGTCATTCCTACGAGTAGCTAAACTAACATGGTAAATATAAAAGATCTCAGGTTTTAGTTTAGACTAAACCTTTTATGTCTTCCTTTGCTTTCTTTATTTTCCTCTTTAAAAGGCCAACTAGAAATAACCTCTGATTAATCCTAATCACAAGGCTAACACATTCAGGGAGACACAATAAGAGGAAGTCAAAATAACAGGAATAAGCTGTTTCCCTTTTATATTTGTTTTAGTTTCAGGCGGAATAGATCTATAATGAAATTCCTCAGCACTGTAATCTTTTCTGAAGCTCTTCTCAACTGCTGAAGAATTGTGCTCTCTAAATAAGTCCCAATTTACAGGCTGAATTCTCCCTCTCAGTAAAAAACAAAAAACCACACATACATAAAAAACAAAGTCCCCAGGAAAATGCCAGCTGAAATGAGAAATCTGTTTTCTTCTTCTGGTGCCCTAACTGTGGAAACCCTAAATATCATAAATTATATGAATGACACATGACAAAATATAGCAAAGAGCTATAAAAACATAATGTGTTTTTAAATATTATTTACCATCATTCTCTTTTGGAACCATTTTTAAAAGCTAGAAGAAGTTCACTGTGTGTGTGTGTGTGTGTGTGTGTGTGTTTTTGGGTCCGGTCGTCGGGCCTGAACTCTGGGCCTGGGCACTGTCCCTCAGCTCTTCAGCTCAAGGCTAGCGCTCTACCACTTGAGCCACAGCACCACTTCCGGCTTTTTTCTTTTTTGCTTATGTGGTACTGAGGAATCGAACCCAGGGCCTCAAGCATGCAAGGCAAGCGCTCTACCACTGAGCCACCTTCCCAGCCCTGTGTTGTTGTATTTTTTGTCGGTCATGGAGCTTGAACTCTGGGCCTGGGTGCTGTCCCTCAGCTCTTCAGCTCAAGGCTAACACTTCACCACTCTGGCATTTTCAGTTTGTGTGGTGCTGAGGAATTGAACCCAGGGCCTCATGCATTCGAGGCAAGCACTCCACCATTGAGCCATCTTCTCAGCTCAGATTCACTGGTTTTTGCAAAATAAATATATATAAAATCTTAAGAATAAAGCTTCCTTTTTTTAAAAATAAATACCCAAGTTATAAATGACTTATAAATGAACAGCCTTTCCTATTTCTCTGTTTTATTCTAGAAAACCCAACAGTTCCCTCTCACTAACTTCATGCTGTTCTTATGGCAGACCATCCCAAGAGCCCCTACCATCTTGAGACCCAAGCTAAGGAGATGGAAGAAGAGTTGTGAGATGTATTTCTGGACCCACCAGTTACCACTTAATCATTTTTTCAATACCCCTTTTCAATACACATTACATAAAGGTCTCTTATTGTCTTTAATAGTTCCCATGGTATTATGTGATTGTGATCATATCAAAATTTACTTGACTATAATCCTACTAATAGTTACTAAAGTGGTTTCTAGAAGTTTGTTTCTATGAATAATGCTAAATACCCCTATTCTTATGTTTATTACATAGGCCTAAGAACATACGTAGTACACATTTATAGAAGTAGACTTACTTCTAAGATATACACATATTTAAATCTGATAGACAATGTCAAGTTCTCCCTAATTAGCTGAAAACAACATATTTTCATACAAGCAAGCTTTGCTGGAAATAGACTGAATAACTTGACCAGGTTCACATAGCTGTGCTTTATAGCATGACAGGCAAAAACTAGGCAATGTTTGACTATAAATATGTCAAAGCTATAAATTACCCTGGAATGCCTAGGAAAACTAGTATGAAACAGACTTTATCCCCACACCAGAAGACAACTGCCTCAAGCATTATGGAGAACTAAAACCACTGGAAATTACTCATCATGTATTACAGAGTTACAACACAAAACGAAAAAGTACTGGTTTCAATAATTAATTACACTCAGACATACCTAATTAGTACTGTTAGTCTTTTGGTGAGTCTTAAAAGAAATGAATTAATATCATTCTAAATGTAATAGTTATAGAAATAACAGGCTTAAGCTGGGTGCCAATGGCTCATACCTGTAATCCTAGCTACTCAGGAGGCTGAGATCTGAGGAACATGGTTCAAAGCCAGCCTGGGCAGTAAAGTCCTTGAGACTCCTATCTCCAATTAACCACCAGAAAACTGGAAGTGGCGCTGTGGCTCAAGCGGTAGAGCGCTCACCTTAAGCTGAAGAGTGCAGGGACAGCACCCAAGCCCAGAGCTCAAACCCCACGACCAACAAAAAATAAATAAATAAATAACAGGTTTAGATTTTACTTAGGTTTTCTCATCACAATTATAACCTCAGAATAACTCAAGAAAACACTACATAAAAGAAGACTAAGAAAATGGTGCATTCCTGTAATCCTAGTACTCAGGAGGCTGATGAAGGATGAAGGAGGATCTTGATGAAGGATGTACTTGAAACCACCAAGAAAAAAGAAAGACTAAAGAACTAAAGACGCACACATAAATCAATGGATTAAAGTAATAAAAAGAGAAAACACTAGAGAAAAGATAATACCATCTTGCTTTTTCTATGTACTCTACTGAATTGACTGCTGTCTGCTTAGGGAATCACAGATTCTTGAATTTTCCATGACAATGGAAAGATTACTTTTGTTGAGAGAATTGTGGTTTGAGGACAGCCCAAACAAAGAGTTTGCAATACCCTCCTATCTCAATAAAGAAAGCTGGATGTGACTATGTGGTAGCACAACCCTGGAAGCTCAACTATGTGGGGAAGTGTAGGTAAAAGGATTGCAGTCTAAGTTAGACTGGACAAAAAAGCACAAGCTTCTGAGAAATAACTAAAAAGCAAGAAAGGGGCATGGCTCAAGTGGCAGAGCACACTGGTGTCACAAATATAAGGCTCTAAATTCAAACTCATATACCACCCAAACCAAAACTTCCAGAGCTGGGGATATAGCTCAGTAGGAGAGCAATTGCCTAGCATGCCTAAGGCCCTGAGTTTGATTCCCCAGCACTACACACAGGAAGGAAGGAAAGAAGGAAGAAAGGGAGGGAGGGAGGGAGAGAGGGAGGGAGGGACAAGGAGAAGAAAGAAAGAAAATAAAACTTCAACAAAGCAGTTTAATAAGAACTCATATGAAACATTAACACAAATGTTCCTTTTATTCAATAAAGATCTAGAGTAAGTACGGTAGAATACTTCCTATACTTTTTGTATGTCAACATAACTTCTTTCAGAAAAATCTTAGAACTTTACTCAATTGCAGTTTGCAGGGGGAACTGTTCATTTTGCTCCAATTTTCCTTTCTTTACCTATTTCCACTTGCCTTTTGGGAGTATCATCTCCTTTCTACTCAGACATCAGTATGAATCTTCATCTCTCTTCTACTCACAGACACCAGTATGATCTTTTCTTGTCCTATCTAAATATGCTCTCAAAGCAGAAGGTTTTGAACTTTCTGTACTCTTTATACTTTGAAAGTATTAAGAACTCACAACATTTCAAAGGAATTATATCCCCTGTACTTTTCTTAGACCTTATAATACTGAGTTTTCATATATCTCCTGCCCTCATTAATATCTAACCTCTCCTGTTCCTTTCATTTTAATAGATATCAAATATTTAAAAGACAAATTATTAATCTGGGTTGCAGGGAACTCACAAATGTTTTCATGGGATCTTTGATCTTCTATCCTGATATAAGATATTAAATCTTGGGGCTGGGAAGGTGGCTCAGTGGTGGGAGTGCTTGCCTTGCATGCATGAGGCCCTGGGTTAGATTTCTCAGCACCACATAAGCAGAAAAAGCTGGAAGTGGTACTGTGGCTCAAGTGGTAGAGCGTTAGCCTTGAGCTGAAGAGCTGAGGGACAGCACCTATGCCCAGAGTTCAGGACCTATGACCGACGAAAAAAACAAACAAAAAAGATATTAAATCTTGAATTTGAGCCCATGGATGTATGTATATGTTTCAGGAAGTAGGTCTCAATAAGTTCTCAAAGAGGTCAGAAAGTGTGCTGAGGCACACTAAACAAAAGGAATCTAGTTCAAAGTCTAGAACCCAGTAGAGACTAAGGCAACAATTTTGAGGGCTGAAGGGCTTCACCAGGGTCCTAAAAATCTCACCACCATATGTAGCAAGTATCAGTATATCCTTCTTCAGCTTCAGCAAGGACTACAGCCATAACCACTGACATAATTTTCAAGACATGGTGATTACTCTCTTTTCTTCTTTTAACATACCTTTAAAGCTTCTATAACAAGATCCCTGGCTTCAAGCTCTCCTTCAAGAATGCTGAAGAGTGTCAGGAGTTCAGGCTTGCTTAGTTTTTCCAGATTCATCTTCAAAGTCTAAAACAAAAATGGTTAACAATCAATCTCTAGAAGACACAGTTAATGTGTTAACTAAGGAAGAGAAGACCAACAATTACAGTATGAAATGTTATGCTGGATGACAGTGGCTCACGCCTCTAATCCTATCTACTCAGAAAGCTGATATCTGGAGAATCCTGGTTCAAAAAAGTTCACTAGACTCCAGCTCCAAAATAATTAGCAAAGATCAATTTTCTTTCATCATTTTTCTTGAAGGCATATTTATAAGCAATCCAGGTTTTTGAAGTAATTAGTAACTAAGAAATACTAAGAATTACTTTTCACTAAAACATTACTAGCACATAAAAGATTTCCCAGTTTCAAATAGCCTATAGGTAATCCAATTCTAAAACTAAAAACATTTTGGTACCAATTAATTGGAATGAAACTTTAACAAAGATAATAGTTGATGGAATATAGTGGAGATTTTTTTCTTCTACTGTCTTTCAGAGAACTATAACAGAGTATACACACACATACTTTTTTTTTTTTTAATGTTTTGGTCCAAGACTAGGCTTCAAACTCTGTAACTGATACTTTTGCTCATTGGCATGTTCTCTAATAACTGAGCCACACCTCTAACCCTTTCTTATTTCATATAGTAAATTTAACAGGGTGTGTGTGTGTGTGTGTGTGTGTGTGTGTGTGCGCGCCACACCTCTAACCCTTTCTTATTTGTGTGTGTGTGTGTGTGTGTGTGTGTGCCACACCTCTAACCCTTTCTTATTTCATATAGTAAATTTAACAGGGTGTGTGTGTGTGTGTGTGTGTGTGTGTGTGCGCGCGCGCGCGTGCCACACCTCTAACCCTTTCTTATTTGTGTGTGTGTGTGTGTGTGCGCGCCACACCTCTAACCCTTTCTTATTTCATATAGTAAATTTAACAGTGTGTGTGTGTGTGTGTGTGTGTGTGTGTGTGTGTGTGTGTTGCCAGTGTTAGGGCTTGAACTCAGGGTGACGAGGGCATTTTTCCTTAGCTTTTTCACACAAGGGTGTTACTTTATCACTGAGCCACAGCTCTACTTACAGCTTTTTGCTAGTTACTTGAAGAATCTTGATGACTTTCCTGCTGGGCTAGCTTCAAACCTCAGATCCTCAGATCTCAGCTTATTGAGTAGCTAGCATTACAGGCATAAGCCAGGGGCACTTGGCTCAACTATGCTCTTAAATGATTTTCAGTATATTAATTAGCTAGGCTACTACAAACTGAATTGACTTAACTTCACATTTCTATGACAACTGCAGCTCTTGAAATAAGTTAAATGGCAAACTACATGACAAGATTAATTTCTAACAAAATACTCAGCTAGAGAGGCTAGTCTGTTAAATAATCCTTAAAAGATCTTCTGATCAGTCTGTATGGTAGATTGCATTTTGTAAAGGAGAGAAAACACTATTTTCCCTCTCTTGCTTTTTATTATTGTCACTCTCATAGTTTTCTTCAATGTGAATCACAACATGAATGGTTCAGATACCCTCCAGTAATTCTTTACTCTTAATAAATTTGAAGGGGCACACACGTGAGTTACTGATCCTGTCTTTGAAGATGTGTAACAAGGTACACTTCAGTGTGTGATTAATGTGCTCCAGGTACACACTGTACAAATCTCTTACCACACAGTGAAATACTGTCAGTGTAACCTCAGTTCTGTTTACTTTCTAGCTGGTAAATTCTAGCAACTACTGAGTCTCACTTTAGAATTAGGGATATATTCAACAGTGACTTACTTTCTGCAGCCATATTAGGGAAGATGGATTTGGATTTTTTTTTTTTTTTTTGGCCAGTCCTAGGGCTTAAACTCAGGGCTTGGACACTGTCCCCAAGCTTCTCTTGCTTAAGTTAGGGCTTTATCACTTGAGCTATAGTACTACTTCCAGCTTTTTCTGAGTAGTTTATTGGAGACAAGAATCTCACAGGCTTTTCTGCCTGGGCTGGCTTTGAACTGTGACCCCCCTCAAATCTCAGCCTCCTGAGTAGCTAGAAGCATGAACCATCAGCACCCAGCTGGAAATCCAGTGCCATTTCAAGAACTAACTCCTGATTTTCAGTTTTCTCACGTGTTGAGGAGACAATGATATCTAACCTGTACAGATTCTGTGAAGATTGAGTTAATCAATGTAAAGCCCTTACCATCTTGCTGATAACATCTAAAAAATAGTTTAAGAATTTAAAGAAAGGCATCAAAATTGGTAGCAGCCAAAATCAATGATTTTAGAAATAACTTCAGCTGTCCTTGTGTAGTTGAGAACCAACCACACAGGAAGAAAGGAATGTTGTTCTGCAGTGAGGAATGGTATTTAAAGGAATTTAAAAGTCACATTGATTTATTAGACGAATCCCTCCTAAATAGATTGGTGTTTGTACCTTCCTCAGAGTGAGATTACAAGGCTCTTCCTTCCCATACTCATGATGTAAGGAAGAATAATAGGCAAGTATTCCATAATTCTAACTTCACAGAGTAAACCAACTGGCCATATAGGCACCCAGGTAGGAAGGTAGGAGTACAGCTAAAAAAATGACAGTGTTCTACATATTGGGCTCTTTTATTCAATAACTTTCTAGTCAGTAAACATTCTCATTTAGAGATCCACACTTGTGGCTTACAGAAGTAAGTTAATTATGTTTTACGTGGGGTAAAGGAAGCGTAAGGTTTTGGTCTAGCTTTGGTTGACACACCGAACAGCTAGCTATATGGCTTTGAGAAAGAAATTTGCCTATTACTCTGGGATTCTTAGTATAAAGAATAAAACAAGTTAAATAATCTCCAAAGACCTTAGTTTTATCCTAAGCTTCTAAGTAATAAGCATTTGTTAGAGAGTATAATCAAATATAAGGAATAGGGAGTAGCTCAGTGGGGGCTTGCCTACATGAGAAAGCCCTGGATTTGATCCCCAGCAACACACAACACACACAAACACACATACACGAGCTAAATATAGAGAAAGCTAAATATAGAGAGAGAGAGCTAAATCAGATTGTGACTAGATCAAAGACTTTGATCTATTATGATAATACACAGCTTCATAAACGTTGATAAAATCTTCAGAGCCACAGCTCAGACCAGAAAAGAAAAAATTCTGAAACTGTTCTATGTTAATGATATAAAGAAAATATTTACTTGTTATATTTTTATGCGCAAGTCATTTCTGCACATTTCTTATTTTGTTTCTGACATTTAAACAGGGGATTATTTTAGTATACCAGAGTTAGTAAAAAGAAATAGAAAATGAAAGAAACATTCATATCTCTGTTCCACATGCAGGATATGGAAGTTAAGCCCAAACACACATTTTTAATATCTGGAATGTAATCCATAGCAACTCATTTAGATTTGTGTTTAAATTAAGTGAGTATAACACAAATACTCAAGAGAAAAAAAAGGAGCTGAGTACTGGTGGCTCACTGCTATCATCCTAACTACTTAGGAGACTGAGATCTGAGAATCAAGGTTTGAAGCCATCCTGGGTAGTAAAGTCTGTGAGTCTGCTATCTCCAGTTAACCTCAAAAAGGACAGAAGTGAAGCTGTGGCTCAAGTAGTCTAGTGCTAGCCTGGAGCACAAAAGCTCAAGGACAGCCAGACACTGGTGGCTTACACCTAGCCATTCAGAAGGTTGAGATCTAAGGATCGAAGTTTGAAGCTACTCCTGGCAGAAAAGTCCTCATGAGACTCTTATCTCCAATTAACCATTCGAAAACTGTTAGTGGCACTATGGCTCAAATGGTATAGTGCTAGCCTTGAGCACAGAGGCTTAAGGACAGCACCCAGGCCCTGAGTTCAAGTCCCACAACCAATCAAACAGAAAAAAAAAAAAGGTCAAGAATAGTGCCTACACCCTGAGTTCAAGCCCCAGGACAGGCACAAAAAAGGGGTGTGGGAGTTATTGCTATCTACCTCAAAAGCCATATTCTAGTAACTTTATAAATATTAAAATTTAGCAACTCTTTGCTATACATTTGAGTCTAATCTTCAAATACAGGACATTATAATTAACTTTTATCTGATATATAAAGTGAAATGCCATTACAGTTTAGGGTGGCAATGATATTTTTATGGGTAGGGGTGACACTAACCTGATAGCTGAATCACACTTTAATTCTCAAGTATAAACTCTTCAAATCTCTTCAGTCAAAATTTGGGAAAATGGACAGATGTGTTCAAAATGCCATTAACATGGTGAGAAAGTGTTCAATGCTGCAAAAGAAAAACAAATTTAATGTCCATGTGACCACACCATACAACCTGGTAAATCTCATTAATGTCAATTGCTGTAGTGGATAAAGCCTGATAGACAGTGGTTGTTACTGACAAGAAAAAAAGCCAGTTCTTTACGTTGAAGCAAAATAAGTAGTAAAAAATACAAAGCTAGTGCTGGTGGTTCACTCCTGTAATCCTGGCTACTTAGGAGGCCAACATAGATCTGCAGCTTGTGGTTTGAAGCCATCTTAGGAAAAATCCATGAGGCTTATCTCCAATTAACCGGCAAAAAGTTAGAAGTGGAGCTATGGCTCAAGTGCTAGAGTGCTAGCCTTGAGCAAAGAAGCTAACAGGCAGCATCCAGGTTCTGAGTTCAAGCCCAAAAACCGGCACAAACAAACAAGCAAAACAATCTGAAATCTGACCTCTGTTCTGCAACAATAATTAGAAAAGGTAAGGGGTTTTGAACTCAGGGCCTGGAGTTCTTTTGCTCAAGGCTAGTGGGCACTCTACTACTTGAGCCACAGTGCCACTTCCAGATTTCTGGTGGTTAATGGGAGATGAGTCTCACAGACCATAATCCTCAAATTTCAGCTCCAGAGTAGCTAGAATTACAGGCATGTACCACCAACACCTGGCTACAAACTTTTTTTGAGACAGGGTCTTGCTGTGTATCCTGGGGCAACCTCAAGCACCTGATTCTCCTGACTCAGCTTCCCAAGTGATGACATCTTTTTTACGTTACATCATCTAATGTAATTTCGAAGACTAACTTCTGAATGTCACTATAGGACTTTCTTTCCTGAATTGACAAAAAACAAGACAAACAAAAAAAAAACCCTATCTGCTTAAGACACCATGACTTAAGCATACTACCCACAATGCATTCAGACAGAAAAATACCAATTATAATTGTTCAACCTGTCAAATTTGTGTAAGGAAAACTGTTATTTCCTTACTTTTTTTTGCAAATTATTTATTGTGATTAAGTGATTACATAGTTTCACAAATTTCACAGTATTGTGGGATAGTGATGTTTAAAGTCACGAACACATGCTTACTTTCATGGGGCAAATTGTCTATCATGGTCTATAAAGTTTCTGAGTTCTATGAGCTTTGGCAATACAGTTATTTCTTCCACACTGGGTAGTATGTACATTTCTTTCCTTTTGCATAGCATCAGCTGTTCCCTTTTTCCCACTCGTTCCCTCCTTCCCATCACTGCCATGAGTTGCTTAGTTCTTGATAATCACAAATCAACTTGTGACCAATTTTACTTTGTAAGTCTAACTAGGTATCTCCAGCTGCTTCTTCCCCTGGTTAGATCCAAATAGTAAGTATTGAATTATATATAAACCTTTAATGTTTTCCTAGCAGTTAATTAAATTCAAGAAATTTTTTAAAAAGTGGAGCTGGGTAATATAGCTCATGCAAGACCTTGGGTTCAACCTCCAGAAATGGGCAAGAAAAGAGTGAGAATGGTGGTTCATGTCTGTAATACCATTACAAGGAAGCGAAAACAGGAAGATCTGAAATTCCAAGCCAGTCTGTGCTACATAATGAAACCCTGTGTTAGCTGGCAGCTGATGGCTCATGCCTGTAATCCTAGCTACTCAGGAGGCTAAGCTCTGAGATAGTGGTTCAAAGCCAGCAAGGGCAGGAACGTTCATGAGACTCTTATTCTAACAAACTACTCAGAAAAAGCCAGAAATTGTGCTGTGGCTCAAGTGGTAGAGCACTAGCCTTGAGTATAAAGAAGCTCAGGGACAGTGCCCCGGCCCCAAGTTCAAGCCCCAAGACTGGCAAAAGAAAAAGAAAAAGAAGGAAAAAAGGAATGCTGTGTTAAAAAAAAAAAGGAGAAAAAAAACTATCCATCTCTTAATTTAGGAAAGGGTGGGTTTGCATACTTGTTGTATAACATAAAGATAAACCACTGAATGAACTATTCCAGCAATTCCTACATAAGGCAGAATTATGTGGCCCAGAATTCTCAGGAAAAGACTGTTTTTAACCCAAGTCATTATTAGAAATGACTGTAAGATTTTTGGCATGTCGCATGGTAAAGACTCATTCTCCATTTATTTCTAAATGAGATGTTAACTTGTCATTGTCATCATTCATTACATGACTTTGAAAGACAAGTTCATTTTAGCCAGATGTGCAACTCTTTCCATTAGAGTCTCTCTAACATGCAACTTTCTTTAAGAGTTTACAAACAGATATTTCTGTCTGAGGAATTCCATAGTCTATAAATTTAAGATTAAAAAAAAAACTTGTAGACAAGTTGTCTGGATACATTATCATACTCTCTGGTATGGCCAGCTGTAGCTATATTAAGTTTTAAAGTTTTTTAAATTAAAAAATATATATGGGGGCTGGGAAGGTGGCTCAGTGGTAGAGTGCTTGCTTTGCATGCCTGAGGCCCTGGGTTCGATTCCTCAGCACCAGCAGAAAAAGCCGGAAGTGGCGCTGCGGCTCAAATGGTAGAGCACTAACCTTAAGCTGGGGGACAGGGCCTAGGCCCAGAGTTCAGGCCCCACGACCGACAAAACACACACACACACACACATATAAATATGTACAAATAAGAAGTTAGACATATTTCAAAACCTGAGAAAAAACCCATTATGTGAAACATTTTTATGTTAATATATGATTTTAAATGGGCATTGCTCAGCATACCATTTTGTCTACTCATAGGCTACAATCCCACCAAGTTAGGGCCAATGTCCAGGACAACAATCAGAAGAGTTACATGCACATGTGAAAAGAAAAATGTGTGCTCATGGGCAAACATATCCTTCTTAACTGCAGTGCTATTTTTTTCTAGGAAATGCTGCTGTTTTTTAGGCTCTGCTTTAAAAAAAAAGGCAGTACTACTAGGGCTTGAACTACAAGTTCCACTTGCAGCTTTCTGGTGGTCAATTGGAGATAAGAATCTCAATAGATTTTCCTGCCAGGGCTGGCTTTGATCCACAATCCTCATATTTCAGCCTCCTGAGTGGCTAAGATTACATGAAGGAGTTTGTAATCTCAGTGCCTGGCAGGACTCTGGGTCTTTTTATTTTGGCCTTTTTCCCTCTGGAAAATACCCAAGCTCCATTCATTCTAGTTCTAACTATTCTTCCTTTTTAAAGAAGAACTTCTGCTTTGGAATATTTTTTTTTTTTTTGGTCCAGTCATGGGGACTGAACTCTAGGCTTGGGTGCTGTCCCTGAGCTCCTCAGCTCAAGGCTAGCCCTCTACCACTTGAGCCACAGCGCCACTTCCGGCTTTTTTCTTTTTTCTTATGTGGTGCTGAGGAATCGAACCCAGGGCCTCAGGCATGTAAGGCAAGTGCTCTATTACTGAGCCACCTTCCCAGTCCTGGAATGTTGAATTAACTCTATAGGGTAACAGCTATCATTGCCTTTTTACCATGAAACTGGGTGGCAGAAAAAGAAACACCCCAAACAACTTCTAAAGCCATGTAAGCAATAGGGCAGGGCAGGGTGGAGTACAAGTCAACTGTTTGTCTAGTATCTGGGCGTGAGTATAATTTTGTGTGGAACTAAAGGTGAGGGTTCTTTTTTCCCAGGTTGTAGGTGACATAAAACATGAAAGAGAGAAAACATTTTTAGGAGCCTTAGGTGGTTCCTCAAAACTCAAAAAAACTATACAAAAATCAATCCATAGTCTTAAAATTCACTTTACTAGATTATTCTAGCAAAACTGAATTAAAAATCACTATTACAAACTTAGATATCAAACAAGCAATTTATACTTTGGCTACAACTAACTCATAATTCAGGCTATTCAGTAAGTTTTTAGTATTAGTAAACAGAAGCAAAGATGAAAAGCAAATTTGTTCCATTTATGCAAAAATTTTCACATACATATAAGCAAACCCCAAACATGGATCAGTTACTTCTTACAACTCTGACTGTAAAACAACAATTTAGACAATGCTTCTGACAGCTTTCCACTAATACATGGTCTTAAAAACTCAGTGTATGTAGGATAATAAATGAAAAATCACATTTATAAATACTAAATCTAAATATGGATAAAATGCATTATTATTTTTAAAAATGTATCCAACCTGTATCAGAAGATAGAAGTGTTGATACACTCACTACCCTAACTGTCTGAAAAGAGTTAAGATTCCCCATCTCCTGTCATTTCAGTTTTCAGAAGGATTTTTCATGCTTTGGGGATGAAACAGTAACAATACTCTAAAATGGTCCCTTTCTCCTCTCCTGGCATTTTAAGAGTAAGACTAGGGGACTAAACATGATTTTAGGGAATGATTTTTCTCACCAAGAAAACATACCTTAAAACTGAGTGCAGTGGTATGGACTTTTATTTCAACACACAAGAGGACTGAGTGTTCAAGACAAGGGTTACATAGGGAGACCTATTTCAAAAACAAAAAAATAAACTTGTCTACTGTTATTTACAAAAGTCAAAGTAAAAATCAATTTTACTTTACAGAATCCTTTGTTAAGCAATATAAGCTTCATTACTGATATTTTAAATCAAGCTTTTTCTTCGTTAGGAAGGTAAAAGAAAATACTAGACTATTTTTTTTGCTGGTAACCAGTTCAAACTAGGCGGAACACTTGCTCAGCTTACTTGCTCCACTTGAGCCACACCTCTAGCCTAGCTTTTTGTTAGTGAATTTAGAGATGGTGTCGCCAAGGCTTTTCTGTGCAGGCTGGCTTGAAACTATAATCCTCCATATCTCAGTCTCCTCAATAACCAAGAATACAAGTATGAGCCACAGGTGCCCAGCTCAGCTCCCAAATTCTTAGGTTGACATCCTAATTTCTAATACCATTAGGTGACTGAATTTGGAGAAAAACGTCTTTAAGAAGAAATTAGGTTGAAATGAACTCATTACAGTAGGCCCCAGTTCAATATGACTGGAGAACTTTTAACAGGAAATCTGGGTCAGGGTAAAACAATGAGAAGATACAGGGGAAAGTTTTCTATAAGCCAAGGACAAAAGTCTTGGAAAAACTAAAACAAAAACAAAACCACAACCAACCCCATCAACATATTGGTCTTAGATTTCTGTACAAAATTTAAGAAAAGACTGTAAGAAAATACATGTCTGTTATTTAAGCCACCTTTTCTGTTGTATTTAAAATCCACAACTAAGCAAGATAATTTATTTCGCTTACCACTTCATTACCTCTTTTTTTTTGGGGGGGGGAGGGAGATTGAGGGTTGAGGGTTGGTTGTGGGGCTTGAACTCAGTGCCTGAGTACTGTCCCTGAGCAATTTTGCTCGAAGCTGCACTCTACCACTTTAAGCCACAGCTTTACTTCTGGCTTTCTGGAGATAAGAGTCTCACAGACTTTCCTGCCTGGGCTGGCTTTGAACCATGATCCTCAGATTGAGTATCCTCAGATTGAGTAGATAGGATTATAGGTGTAAACCACCAGCACCCAGATTACTTTATTACTTTAAAGAACATTAAAACTAGATCTAAGCCTTGCCTTACCATGAGCACCACAACATCTAATTTCTCAGAATGTCTTGGCTTATCATCTTTTTATAGACAACATTATATAAAGCAGAATGGTTTGGACAGATTTTTAGAGACTGATTTTCAGGATCCTTTGAGGAAGGATACTTTGTGCAATTCTGAAATAGGAACAGTACACTTACGAAGAAATTACAGTGGTGGCAATCAAGATTACAGTGGGAAGCAGGTTTCAAAAGACCAGCTCTGCAGTTATGCTAATGTTCAAGGTTAATATTTATAATACTGTAGTACTTTATTCAAATATGCAATACTTGGTGTCAGTGGTTTATGCAATCCTAGCTACTCAGGAAGCTGCTGAGGGCTGCAGTTCAAAGCCAACCTAGGCAGGAAGCTCTAGAGACTTTATATCCAATTAAGCACCAAAAAAGCTGGAAGTGGAGCAGTGGTTCAAGTGATAGAGTGTGCCAGACTTGAGCTAAAAAGTTCAGGAACAGTACTCAGGACCTGAGTTCAAGTCCCAGGACTTCCTTGCGTGTGTGTGTGTGTGTGTGTGTGTGCGCGCACACACACACACACACACACACACACAAATATACCATATTCTATTTAAAGCAGATTCTAGGATATTAGACTTTCTGGATTTATGCACAATACAAAAGTGAGTAATGAGAGCATTAATCACCACATTTCTATAACATAATTTTCCAAGAAAAAAACAATAATAGTATTAGTAATGGAAAAGAAAAATATTTATTTAACTAAAAATTATTGTATGCCAAGCAGTATTCTAAATATGGCTAATTCTCACAAAAACCACCTTAGGTACTGTCATAATCAACAAATTTGTCATTACTACCATCCTCACTTAAGAGCCAACCAAGCTGAGACACAGGCTAAAAAACTTGATTAAGGTCTCATTACTAGTACATAGTAGAATGGGATTTGAACCCAGGTAAATTGACAACTCCTCCAAAGGTTTCCTCAGTAGCTGCAACTGAAGGCTGATCTCATTTTATCAGCTTTAGGAATAGTGTGACATAACAAGACAGCTAAAATGTGATTGGAAAAGGTAGAAGGGACCTCAGAAATAATCTAATCCAGCATTCACAACTTACAAACCAGTAATGAATATGTAATTACAGAACTTACTCTATATAGGTTCAGTACTCAACATGTTTGTCTTGTTTTTTAAGATTCAGTTTAATCTACTTTCTGAGATACCGTGACAAGTATCAAGTTTTTGTTTTGCTTTATTTTAAGCCTCACCCATCCTCTCTGTGCCCTAGTACACACTTCTTTCTCACATTGTTTTCATTGTATGGTGCCAGCAAAATTTATATGAATATTGAAGAGAAGGAAGTAGTCTTCTCATAAACAAACATTTAAACATCTCTCCCTTCACAAGGACATTAGTACAAAGCTATTAAAAACAGATCTGTCTACCAGGAGATATGTTTCCAAAATTCTCACTGAGAATATGTGTAAGACCAAACACGAATGAGTTGAACTATTAAGAAAAAAAACGAGGGCTGGGAATGTGGCTTAGTAGTAGAGTGGTTGCCAAGCACACATGAAGCCCTGGGTTCAATTCCCCATTATCACATAAACAAAAAAAAAACAGAAGTGGCACTGTGGCTCAAGTGGTAGAATGTTAGCCTTGAGCAAAAGAAGCTCAGAGACAGCATCAGACCCTGAGTTCAAGCCCCAGGACTGGCAAAACAAAATAAGTTTCACATTTCTTAGAAGTAAAAAATTATCTTCTAATACAGCATACTAATAAGTTCAAATTATTTCAACATTTGTTAGTTAGCTTTAAATTATAAAGTGGCTTCAACTGTCCATATTCTATCTATCAAGCCCCTAAAATTTTGTTTTTTGGAAATAAAGCCACAACAAAGAAGGAACAATAACATTTTATTTTCAATAAAATGATTCATGAGCCACAATTCTAGAGGCAGTCTGGATGTAAGAAACCCTTCAAATGCTAATAATGTAGGTTGAAGTCATGGGCTCCACTGGGATACCAAACTAGGAAGAAACTCCACAGTTGAGTATCATGGAAATTAACCATAAAATAGTAAAAGTACCTATCAAAAGCTTCTAACAAATATATAACAGGTAATATATAACAGGTGATGTAGTTTTGCCAATCTGATTAAAAAAAAACTTTAACAATTTGTTATCAGTTGAATGTTACCAACAAACATTGCCATTGTTCTTGATCCAAGATTTTCAGGAACAATAATTTTCCAGAGACACAGTATATTTGACATGGATTTGGGAGTCTGAAAGGTCCAGGTTTCTATCCTAGTTCTACTACTTCATATAGTTCCTGGATCCAAATAATCTCTAAGCTTTAGGTGTGCACCTGTAAAATAGTGGTAACAATAAATACTAAGAGCTTGGATGGTTTAAATGAGTTAGTGACTGACTGTGACTAGTCAGCTATCTCATTTCTGATCCTTGATAAACACCCATTTAATTTCATCTGGAAGTATAATAAAGTTGTCTCTCCACCAAAGGAGCATCACTGTCTATCACAGTGTCTAATTTACGAATAAAAACAAATTTACTCCTTCTGATTTGGCAGGTTCATCTGCTACTGGGAGGAGGAGATGGCCTGGCTAGTTCATGAAAAAATCAGTGTAGGGACGTGTTCAACACATGTCCAAACTAATGATATGTCACATTATTTGGGAAAAGGTAAGCACATCTTCCTCCCCCACCAAAAAAAAAAAAAAAAAAAAAAGCACACTAGCCTTTTGTGCCTTAGGCAATGTAAATGAGAAGCATGTCTTTGCTCCAACTTTTTACAAAATTTAATCGAGTCACAATTTCAACTTGTAAATAACTGAAAGTAGATTCTTCTAAAAATTTTATGGCTTTTATATCAAATTAAATGCACACTGGGTATGTATCCATATTTGTAAGTCAGGAGCAGTTATCACATTGTTTTATCAGTTCATCTTACATATTTCTTTTTCTTTTTGCAGTGTTGGGAATCAAACCCAGGACCTCAGGCATACTAAGCAAGTGCTCTACCACTAAGCTACAGCACTATAGCCCTAACATACCTGTTTTCTTCTTTTTTTGCCGGTCCTGGGGCTTGAACTCAGGGCCTGGGCGCTGTCCATGAGCTGCTTTTGCCCAAGGCCAGTGCTCTACCACTTGAGCCACTGTGCCACTTCCAGCCCTTTTTGTTTATGTGGTGCTAAGGAATTGACACATCTGTTTTCTATGTCACAAAACTCCAAACTACTCTGGACAACTACTCCATCTATTCAACTTGAAAACACTAAGCACCTAGCAGATCTTGGTTCAAAATGATACACCAAAACAGTTTTAGGAGAGTTATGGCTCAGATAACAGTAACTAATTTGACAGAAGAGAAATGAAGCAGAAAGAACAATTAAAAGATATAGATTGGTGTAAGGCAAAATGTGTAAAACAGAATGGTGGCAGTAAGAATGGATAAGACAGATGCAAAACACACTGTACAGAAAGAATTTACTTATAATAATCTAATGACTGAATTCATTCAGGAAGGTTAAGAGGAAAAATAAGACTAGATTAGCTCAAGTTTTGAGACTGGATGACTAGACAGACTGATGATGCCATCCACAGAAACAGATGTTATAGAAAAGGAACTTATTGGGGGAAATGATGACTGTGATGTGAGACATGCTGAATGAGAAGTAATTAAACCCCCAAGAGGAGCAAGTGAGAGACAGCTAGTGAGGTAAGGGCCAAGGGCTTAGAAGTGAATAAGTCTTTGGAGTTGGAGCCTTTTAAAGAAAATCTCAGCCAGCTGCAGTGGCTCATGCCAATAATCCCGGATTAAGAGGAGGCAGAAATTGGAAGGATAATGTTTAGAGGCCAGTCCATGCCAAAAAAAAAAAAAGACCCCAATTTCAAACAACAGCTCAGCAATGGTGACATGCATCTGCCATCTTAATAACATGAAAAGAGTAAATAGGAGGATTCAGCCCAGCCCAAGTGTAAACACAAAACCTTATCTTCAAAATAAGGAAAGAAAAGGCTGGGGGCAGAGCATAGCTCAAGTGGCAGAATTTGTGCCTAGTAAAAACAAGACCTTGAGTTCAACCCCTATCGCCACCACAAAAGAAAAAAGAACTAAAAAACTTCTCTGTGTCTTCAATTTAAGGACTAGAAACAATATGATAAAGCTAGTATAATACACTAGACCAGACCACATTTTGGTCATCAAATATTGTTACTTTTAGCACCTAGTATAACAGAAAAAGGAAATTGGCATAATTAGCTGTAAAGTACAACCTCTCTCAAGTAAGCCAGGGCTTTTCTCTTTTTCCTTCCACTTACCAGTTTTCCTTCATTCTTCTCTTTTGTATCTTTCAATTCCTACCTCTTCTTAAAACAATTTATCCTGCTTTTCTTCTCTGCTCTTCTCTGGCTCTCACCTTTCTATGGTAACAATCCCCCTTCCCAACCAGCACATTTCAACATAGCCTTTTCCCACAGCTCTACAGGCAGAATCTACGCAGATGCTCTTGAGGCTCAGGACCAGGAGTCCTTTCTTGTCTGCAACCCCCATTATCTTGTATTCCCCCATTTATCCTGTCCAGATTCTACTAAGCTTACAAGCACTTATAGGTTCTGGTCTTTAAACTCAGTAACAATTAAGGATAACATTATTTGTGGTTCTAGAAAGGGATTCAGCCAGTAGCAAAGGACACATTGAGAATAGAAGTTTTGGCTTTGAATCTGAAGTACAGTTTAAATATACTTGGCAGGGAGGAACCATATTATTCTCTTCTACAATGCCTGTTTGAAGTTCTGTATTCATTCTATAAACCCCTGTCCTAACCATCCCTCACCTTCACTCTTAACTCCCCTATCCATAATTTCTTCTCATCTCAGCAGGTTGTCCCGGTAATTAATTGCACTTTACTTTTTGACAACAGTCACTTGAACAAAAGTTAAACAAGAAAATCCCCTAAATCACAAAGAAGGTACAACCCTGTAAAGCAATCAAGACTATGTACTGATATTTAGGGTGTCAGCATACAACAGAGAGTGGAATAGCTGGTAATTCAGAAATAGGACATCATCAGCTGGCTCTGTCCTTTGCTTTTCTTTTCCCTCAGGCAAAAAAAAATTCTAGAAATGTAATTTATATAACAAAATTGTTAAACACATATACTCTAACACACACACACACATACACACAACTCCTAAGAATCTTTGACTCAAATGTTTGAAAATCATGAAATAGGCAAGCTTTGTTTCATTTAACTTAGATGCTTTAGTTATATATTGGTAAGTCAAACTATAATCAGACACGACTTCACCTTTAGCTAAAATGCTAAAGTAGTAGCATATTACATCTCTTCTTTCTGCCCCTCCTTATCTTTTTCTCCTCTCCCTCCCCTTCTTTTTCACACACAAATACACAGGCTGACCCAAGCTGGCCTTGAATTCTCAATCGTGCTTCAGTGCTGGGAATACAGCACTTACTAATTTAACACAGCACTAATTTCTTTAACGCATATAGCAAGTGCTAATAACTATGAAAATAATAAATCTATGGGCCGGGAATGTGACTTAGTGGTAGAGTACTTGCCTAGCATACATGAAGCCCTGGCTTGGATTCCTCAGTACCACATACATAGAAAAAGCCAGAAGTGACACTGTGGCTCAAGTGGTAGACTGCTAGCCCTAAGCAAAAGAAGCTCAGGGACAGTGCCCAGGCCCTGAATTCAAGCCCCAGGACTGGAAATAAAAAAAGTAATAATAAATACTATCAAACATTGAGTGTTACGTTACATATATTCAGACACTTTAAGTGTCTGAATATATGCAATCCTTTAAAACAAATGGTCCTCTAAGCTATTTCTACCTTACGGATGAAAACAACAACAATAACAACAAGGTCTAATGAAGTTAGAAAGCTGTGTTCTTGCCCTGCAGGGTGGCAAGGTGAAAAAAGGTAGTAGAGATTTGAAGTCTGTGCTTTAAATAACCACACTCTATATACCTTTGTGATAAATCATTTTCTCACTCAAAAGCTTTGAACTGAAAGTTGGAACTTGGTTTTTAGTTACCAGCTGAAAACATGCAGGAATTAATAGTGGCCTCTACAAACAGGCTGAAAATCCTGGTGGAGGGAGAGTGGAAGGGAGGGAGAAAAGAAAGAGAAAGAAAGAAAAGCTAGCAGTGTGGCTCAAGTGATAGAGCCTGCAGGATTAAGGTCCTGAGTTCAAACCCAGGTAACTGTCTAAATAAATAAGCAAACAACAAAAATAGGGTCATTTCTGGGGGGTCAACTGTTATACACTGGACAAATTTCCTCTCAGAAAAAAGTTTCTGTTTTTAATCTCATGCCACTAAACACCAGTTCAATCTCAACCCTGAGAAACACCATTCTACTTCATTCCCCAAAGTCAAGAACTCAAACTCTGTACAGCAATTTAACTGGTAGCACATTTGTAAATGTGGTTCTGACAAAACACAAATACTGTACATTATAGCAAATCAGTCTTTATCAGTCTGTATGATTACTGTTAGGAGTCCAATTCTGTATGTAGTATTACCTTAAAAGCACAGATTCAGAATTAGGGTTGTGGCTCAGTGTTAAGAGCATTTGCCTGCCTACCAGATAAGTGGACCTGGGTTCAATCTTTAACACAGAAGAAGAACAAAAGAGCAAAGTATAAAAGCAACTAAAAATACATTTAAAAAATTCCAGCCAGGGGCTGGTGGCTCATGTCTATACTGGCTACTCAGAAGGCTGAGATGTGAGAATCATGGATCAAAGCCAGCTCAAGCAGGAAAGTCACCAGACTCTATCTCTAATGAGCAAAAAGACCAGAAGTGGAACTGTGGTTCAAGTGGTAGAATATTAGTCATAAGGAACGGAAAAAAAAAAAAAAAACAACAACTCAGGATAGTGCCCTGGACCTGAGTCTCAGGACTAGCACATACAAATAGTCAAAATCCAAAGTAGATCAGTAGTGTGTAAAAACCAAACACTCAGAAACTAAAACAAAAATCAACAGTTCCTAGTATGGTCTTCTAAATTTACTTTATTCCTATCAGGTCAAACTCTTAGAAATATTAAACCCTAAAATAACTACTATTGATGTTTGTAAGTCTGGTTCAAATTCATGACAGCAAAATGGTATTATCTAAGCAGCAGGTATTTTCTTATAGAAAATTTTAGTTTTTTAGTCACTTAAGATACTTTGGTTTCATAGGCAGGGATTCATGACATCTCAAACTTCATGAGAGATGTTGACTGGATACATAAAAACCCTGTGCATACAATGCTTTTCTTCATCAAACATGACCAGAAACACATTAAGAAAGTTAGAAAAAAACATTTCCAAGATCCAAAAAAAGGTGTATCAAACAGATCCTGCTTACTGTGCCACATAATCAAAGAACATCAGTTGCTTTTGCTTCTCTGTTTATGAGAGCCCTTGCAATCCACCACTACTTTGGTTTCCTTAGTCCTTACCTCAGTTTATTTTTTGTTCTCCGCTCATGTAATAGGATATATCTTTTGGGGATTTCCTGTTCTGCTTTTAGATTTTTCGGCTGTTCCTGGGGGCCCATGTCTTACCCTCATATGGCAATAAACTTTGTGTGCTACAGAGACCAGTTTCTTCTTTGTGCCTCCTCAGTAGAGATCTGGAAACAATCACTGAGTAGTATATATGCGAGTACACAGTGGCTCCAAACCCTGGCCCCTAACTATTCAAAAATAGTTACCTCCAGGAAGTCTATCTTTAGGAAGTATAATCAGGAAGGTAAAAGACAACAGCCACTACAATCACCTCTGTGATCCTAACTCTCTGCATCTCAAAGCTATCAGCTTTGGTTATAAACAGTAATGAGATAAGACTTGAGGTTAAAAGCTAAAGAAACAAAGCTAAAAAAGATGGCAAATTTTAATACTAGGGATAGGTCATTAAATGCTAGCAACAGACCGTTTACTGGGGTTCAATGACTTCAACACTAGGTCAAAAATCAATACTAAGGCTAATTTAACAAAATACTTATGAATACATAACCGAGACTTTTTTTTAAGTCATACACATGAATAGCTAGAGTTTAGCCATGCCTTTATTCAAAGATTTAAAGCTTGTTCTTATTTTCATACTGCAAATCTTCATAGATGACAAGTGGTGTTTAAAATTAATTAATGTTATTTATTCCTATTACCAATATTTATTAGTTTCCCTGGGGGTAACTATAAAGAGGGGCTAGGCTACCGTTCCAACCAAAGGCCACAGGACCAGCTTAATCATAAACCTAGCCAAACGAACCTGAATTTTCTTCCAACAGTTCCTGCCTTTTGTTTCAACCAGCCGCAGTACACCTTCAAGGTTAACTGCCATCTCCTCCAGCAACAGACCATCCCACCCCAAAGGATGAGGTACAGATTCTCAATAGAAGGTTATTTACTTCGCTACACGCGTTCATAGGAAAAACATGCTGTTATTCATTGACTGCCAAGCAAGATGGGCTTCATTTCTATCCACACCAGGCCAACTGCAGGAATCCAACACACCCACCTCACCGCGGAACACGAGGACAGCTTTGCCTAAAGTTCCGAGGAGAAGAAATGGGGTGAAAAGCAGAGGCAAAACGAAAACTCAAACCTAAAAACACAAACAAACGCCCACAGCCTTCCGAACCTGGATTCTCATCAGGAATCGGTAGAAATGAGAAGGTACAAAGGGTGAGAAGAGAGGGGCGGTTGGCGATTTCTCCCTCCTCCGGAGTAGGCAAAGTCCCGAGGTCAGGCAGCTCGGACCCCCGCGCCCCGGAGCCCGGAGGGCCGGGGGGGGGGGTCCGCGGGAGCGAGGCCGGGCATCAAGGCGTGGGGGCGGGGAGGCGGCGGAGGAGGGGCCCGTCTCGCCAGGAGAAGGTGCCGGCTTACGTCGGGTCTGTGGATTTTTGCTTCGCCCCATCCCTCCTTTTACACACTTACACACACCCCAAACACTAACGCTCGTCTTATCGTGTGGAAAAATCTAGCTCTGTCCCAGCCCAGCGAGCAGGGCAGGTGTAGGGAGGGGTGCCTCCCCGGGGTACAAAATGCGGCGGTGGGGAGAACGGGAACCCGTCTGCCCTCCGCCGAGGCCGAGGCGCCGGGGAGCGGGCAGCGGCGGCAGGGGAGCCGCCGCCGAGGAGCTGGGGTCGGGCGGGGGACAATGAACTGCGGCAAGGACCCCGAAGGATGCGGAGCCGACTCCGCGGGGATCACCGTGGGGGAGGAGACGGCCCCGCCCCCTCGGGGACCGGCTCGGCGGCCGCCAGAACGATGGCGGGAGGGTATCGCCGCTCACGCCCCGGCTATTTTTCTCTCGAAACCCCGGTCTTGTAGCCACCGCCAGCGGCTCCTACCTTTCCGTGGTTCTCGGGGATCCGCTCCCAAGCCGCCTCCGCCAACCCGCTCCCCATCCACAGCCTCTCGAGGCCCCGCCCCCTCAGCCGCCGGCGGCAGCATTGACATTCACCAGGGCCAATCATTGACTCGTCTCGGCGGTGCCGGCACCAATCCGTACCGACAGGAGGCGGGGCTTCTCCAATGTCATTCAGGCTCCTCCCGGAGCCTCAGGATCCCTTTTGTTTGGAGAGAGCCAGGCTGGGATTGAGTTTGCGTCACTTCCGGGGGAAGCGCCCTCCTGCGGCCGAGGCTCGAAGGTGGGCTTGCACACTTGACCCAGCCTCTGCAACTTTCCGTCTCCTTGGAGGTTATGGGCCCGGGCGTGTGGTCCGAGGCTTACTGACTTCATAAGCTTAGGGATGGCGGACTTCTGGTGACCTGCCTGACTAGGATTTTTATTTAAAAATGCCAATAAATAGAGTTTGGGTGTCTGCTTTCGACGTAGCTGCCGGGAGCTTGGTAACCTGACTTCCTTGCGCCCCCTTTTTCCTGAATCTGCTTGTAGGTGTGGGGCGGGAAGCAAAGGCGCAAATGGAGCAGCTCCTGGAGACATCCACTGTGCACTTCCTGCGGAGAGGGGGAGGCCTGCCCTGCAGCCCCAGGGGCAGAAACAGAACAGCATCCTGGAGGGCCTAGACCCTGTGAACCTACCCTCCAGGCAGAAATCAAATACTACAATTGCCAGCCACTGGGGGCTCAGCCCTGTAATCCTACCAGCTCTGGAGGCTGGGGGCTGAGGATCACCGTTTGAAGCCAATCCAGGCTGGAAACTGCGAGACTCTTACCTTCAGTTAACCAGCCAAAACTTGGAGATGAGGTATGATTCAAGTGGTAGAGCACCATCCTTGAGTGAAAAAGCGAAGGGAGAGCACCAGGTCCTGAGTTCAAGACCCAGTACACACACACACACACACACACACACACACACACACACACATTTGTAACCTGGACCTCCAGTGGCTATTTAGCTTCTTCGGAGGATCCCAATCTGAGGATCACAGTTCCAAGCTAGGTTGGGCAGGAAAGTCTTATCTCCAATTAAACACCAAAAAAATTAGAAGCGGAGCTATGGTTCAAATGGTAGAGCACTAGCCTTGAGAGAAAAAATAAAAACCTGAGTTCAAGTCTCAGAAGTGGCACATTAAAGAATTTACAAATTTGGGCTGGGAATGTGGCTTAGTGGTAGCATGCTTGCCTCGCACACTTGAAGCTGTGGGTTCAATTCCTCAGTACCCCATATGCAGAAAAAGCCAGAAGTGGGCTCTGTCGCTCAAGTGATAGAGTGCTGTATTGAGCAAAAGAAGCTCAAGGACAGTGTTCAGGCCCTGAGTTCAAGCCCCAGGACTGGCACCCACAAAATAACAAATTTGTCTACATTATGCATGCCAGTTGAGGGACTTTTGCGGGGAGCTTGACTCCATTAACATGTGGGACTCCTATGTTTGTAAAAGAACAGTTGGATAAAAGAAATGCCTTCCTGACAATTTTTTGGGTGATAGCAAACAGTAGCCAGGACCAAATAATGCAGAATGAAGATGTATCTCAAGCTGGATCCTTACCTGAGGCCAGTGCTTCTGGTTTCTTTTCCCACAGGCTGGGCTTCCCTAAATTCACAAACACCACATAGCTTTTAAATAAAATATGATAAATACATGGAGGGCAAATGTTTATAATGCACATGTAATGTGTTACTTTTTTTTTTTTTTTGCCAGTCCTGGGGCTTGAACTCAGGGACTGGACACTGTCTTTGAGCTTCTTTTGATTAAGGCTAGCACTCTACCACTTGAGCCACAGCACCACTTCCAGCTTTTTCTGTTTATGTGGTGCTGAGGAATTGAACCCAGGGCTTCATGCATGCTAGGCAAGCACTCCACCACTAAGACAAATCCCCAGCCCCATGTATTACTTTGAATACATTAATCCTAATCTTCACAGACATTACTAGCAAGATAGTATTTGTCAGGCCGCTGGAGGGAAAAGGCTGAAGAGAAAAGCCACTTCCAACCAAGGAAGGCCACCTTATCAAAAACATCTGACTCACCCATTCTCAAGAAGGCTCCAACTGGCAAAACAAGCTACATGCTAATGGTACTCCCCGACCTCCAGTAAAAGTTCTGCTTTTACCCCACCTATAAAAACCCTGCTTTCGGGGGCTGGGAAGGTGGCTCAGTGGTAAAGTGCTTGCCTTGCATGCATGAGGCCCTGGGTTCCATTCCTCATTCCTCAGCACCACATAAGCAGAAAAAGCTGGAAGCGGCGCTGTGGCTCAAGTGGTAGTGCACTAGCCTTGAGCTGAAGAGCTGAGGGACAGTGCTTAGGCCCAGGGTTCAAGTCCCACAACTGACAAAGAAAAAAGAAAACCCTGCTTCAATTAAACTTAGCGCAACCTCTCTGATCTGGAGCAGGGAGTTCACCCATCAACGTACCCAATGAAATTTTCCTTTACCACCTTTACCTCTTTTTGTGTAGTTTTTTCTTGCCTAAAACCTTCCAGTATTAGGACTAGCCCTCACAGAGGCAAACACAGGTCTCAAGGCAGATGCAGTTTACAGGTTGGTGGGAGATGGCAGACCATGTATTTATGGCTTGAAGGCAATAAAGCAGTATTTTTTTTTAATGTTGCCACTGTATCATGTTGCTTCATATAACAATAGTCTACAGTACGGACTGAAAAATCTATCGCACTTTAAAAGAGTCATCAGAATGTCAAATGAAGGTAAAGATTCAGAGAAATCAAGTGAAGTCACAGAGCTAGTGTATGTGTATGCACACGTGTAGTTCCAAGTCAGATCCCGATGGCTTATGCCTGTAACCTAGCTACTCAGAATGCTGGGAACGGAAAATCATGATTTGAAGCCAGCTCAGGCAGACAAATCTGAGAGATTCTTAGCTCCAATTAACCTGCAGAAAGCTGGAACTGGAGATGTGGCTCAAGTGGTAGCACACCAGCCATTTGTGAAAAAGCCAAGTGAGAATGAGAGACCCAGAGTTCAAGCCCAGTATTGGACCCCCCACAAAAAATAGCACCTTCCAACAGGGATATCCCAACCTACAGCTTCAAACCCCTACAATATGCTGCTCATATCACATACTGGCTCTCAAAAGGAGGATGAGCTAGAAAAGGGACATGGATAGCTATAAAACCCGCCTTAAGAAAATGGCTTGTGTTGGGGCTGGGAAGGTGGCTCAGTGGTAGAGCACTTGCCTTGCATGCCTGAGGGCCTGGGTTCGATTCCTCAGCACCACATAAGCAAAAAGAAAAAAGCCGGGAGTAGCGCTGTGGCTCAAGTGGTAGAGCGCTAGCCTTGAGCTGAACTGCTGAGGGACAGCGCCCAGGCCCAGAGTTCAGGCCCCATGACCGGACCCCCCGCCCCCCCAAAAAAAGAAAGAAAATGTCTTGTGGCCTGGGAATGTGGCTTAGTGGTAGAGTGCTTACCTTCCATGCATGAAGCCCTGGGTGTGATTCCTCAGCACCACATAAACAGAAAAAGCTGGAGGTGGCTCAGTGATTCAAGTGGTAGAGTCCTAGTCTTGGGCAAATGAAGCTCAAGGATAGTGCCCAGAGCGTACGTTCAAGCCCCAGGACTGTGAAAGAAAGGAAGGAAGGAAGGGAAGGAAGGAAGGAAGGAAGGAAAGGAAAGGAAGGAAGGAAGGAAGGAAAGAAGGAAAGAGCTAGTTCCATGTCCATGACTCACCCTTTGACTGTAGGCTTCAGAGGGTCATTTCTACAGTATGTATGAAGGATGGGGAGACTGGGGAGCTAAGGTGTTCCACAGCAGCTCACATGGTTTGGAGTAATGACATAGGACACAGAACTCAAGGTAGGGCTTTGCGAGACCATATAAAAGAGTTTCACAATAGGTGCTTATTATAAACTAGCAACACAGAATCTCTTAAATGACTAAAAACACACAGTGAGTGCTGGAAAGGCCCACCAGCTTGTAAAACTCCCATTTCCTCTTCTTCCCTTTTGCTTTGGCTTTGGGTGTGCAATGAGGAAGTGCCTCATTGCCTGACAATGAGGCAGATGTGGGACAACAGGCTATTTTTCTGCTGGCATGTGAGTCATTCTAAGGTTTATTCTAGTGAATCAGCTTCTCCCTCCTCCACTTCCCTCCCTTCTAGAGCTCCTAATCCACCACCCCACATTGTACTCCAAAGCTGACCTGGTGAGTGCCATACCCAGTGGCCTACTTCCTTTATGGCTTCCTTAGGCTACTTATCTGACTCCCCAGGTTCTCTTCTGCCCAGTTCTGAGCTAGTTGGGAAGCATTCGACAGGCATGACATCATCCTAACTGTAGGATTCAGATTCCAGAGAGTGTTTGTTTTCCTTTGAATGTGTCACCCCCCAAAGGTAATGAGCAAGCTGCTAACCTTCAGGCTATAGCAGTGGAGGCCAGTTCTGGGGTCCTGTCATTCTTCAATTTATAAAACTTGTAAATCAATTTAGAGTTTTGACATATTGAAGTAAAATATGAGCTTTTAAGAGTAAATACGTATGCATATATATGCATATGTATATGTATAATTTGCACTAGTCTTGAGGCTTGAACTCAGGGCCTAGGAGCTGTCCCTGAGCTGTTTTGCCCAAAGGTAGCCTTCGACCACTTGAACCACAGCCCCACTTCCTGCTTACTGGTAGTTAATGGGAGATAAGAGTTTTACAGACTTATTGTCCTAGCTGGCTTTGAACTGCAAATCTTAGATCTCAGCTGGTAAAATAGGTAAGATTACAGGTATGAGGGAGCCTCCAGAGCCTGGACTCTTCTTTAGCTTTTTCACTCAGGGCTGAGCCACAGTTCCACTTCCAGCTTCTTACTAGTTAATTGGGTGCAAGAATCTCATGTATTTTCTTCTTGAGGATGGGATCTTCAGAGCTCAGCTTCTTGAGTAGCTAGAATTATAGTTGTGAGCCACCAGTGCCTATCTTCTTTGTAATTTTAAAACCACAAAACTTGTGCTCCAGCCTTCTGAGTAGCTGGGTTTATAGGTACCTACCACCATGCTAAGTGACATCATCTTTACTATTACATCAGCAAAGATCCTATTTCCATATAATTCTACATTACAAGGTCATAGGTAGATATGAATTTTGAGGGGATACCATTCATAACTCAGTATACAAACAGGATTGACAAAGAAATCTCCCCATTTGGGCTGGGAAGGTGGCTCAGTGGTAGAGCGCTTGCCTTGCATGCATGAGGCCCTGGGTTCGATTCCTCAGCACCACATAAGCAGAAAAAAAAGCCGGAAGTGGTGCTATGGCTCAAGTGGTAGAGTGCTAGCCTTGAGCTAAAGAGCTGAGGGACAGCGCCCAGGCCCAGAGTTCAGGCCCCACAACCAGATGCCCACCCCCCAAAAAAAGAAATCTCCCCATTTAACTCTATCAGTGGAAAATGTCATGAAAATAGTGAACTAATGCCTAAAAACCCTATCAGTCTATGCTTATAAAATAATTATCTACACTACATGCATTTATTGTAATATGATGTGACCAGCATCATGTTAATTACACATGACATCTCTTTATCCTTGAATGAATCTCTTGGATAAATGTAAATATTCCCATTTTACTGACTTGGAAGGCAAGGCACAGAGAGTCCATTACATATGGGACTCCTGAATGATGAATATAGATGTAATTAGATCTGATTCAAAATGCACCCTGATACTTCCTCTGCTCTACTCCGTGCCATGTTCAATAGGTTAGGAAAAGGCAGAAAGGGGGAAAAAATCTGCAAATATAACTTTTAGACTGATTGGAGCTGAGTAGCAATTTGCTTGAAGTTATGAATGTAACTTGAACGTCTTTTAAAACCAAAGAGGGCTGGGGGTGAAGCTGAGCAATAGTGCTTGCTTTAACGCATGCAGGGCTAGATTAGAGATTTACCCCAAGTGAAAAATGAAACAAAACACAAGGGAAAACAAGGGAGGAGCAAATAGTGAGTGTAATCAAGGCTTAGTAGGAAAAAGCAGAGCTATCGTGGTCCAGGGAGCCCTGAAACGAGGAAATCAAGTGGCCTGTCTGCTCATCTCTTCTTTCTGGGTCCTCTTGAGGGAGGAGGGAGTGTCACAGTTCACTTTTTAGCCAGGGCCAAAGCTAAAGAAGGGAACGCGTGCTTTTCCCAATGCCCTGGGTTTTCCCCCATCATCTGTTTCCACGAAGGCCTTTTCTGGGTAGTTCTTAAATGATCATTTCCTGCTGGGACTTCGGCGGTAGTGGACATGGGGGTGCGGTGGTGGGGGTGGAGGGGGTGGGGAGTTCCGAGAGTTTTGGGTGTGGCCCGAACTGCTTTCCCGAGCTTATTGCTCCCCCTAGTGTTGAGAGATGCATCCTGCAGCTGGCAGTTTCCTTCCGAGCCATCTTTCTCTAAGGTTGCCCTCTGGATAATTTCTCCTTTTATGGATGTGGGCTGAAAGTCCCTCAGGTAGGGGATTTCAAACACAAGCAGTTCTGGAAACCAACTTTGAGGGACACATTCTTTCGGTTTTTAGTTCATTGCTGGGACCGGGTTGGTTGAGATGAAGCAACCAAACCCTTATCTTGGTAGTCCCGGAGGAAGAGGGCAATAAATTGAAACATTGCCTGTAACTGTAATAGGCATTGTGTAACTGGCCTTGGGCCAGGTGGTTTGCATATATTCCCTCTATAATTCTTGTAGAATTGACATGTGTAATTCTTATAACCATATGGCGAAGTAATTATTACTTCTAGCTTTTCAAGAGAGAAAGTTCAGAGAGATTGTCTTGTTCAAAGTCACAAAACAACTGCTTCATCAGCCAATTATTTACTGTCTATTTCATACCAGGCACGTTATTTCTTTTAATCATCACAATAACACAGTCCATTTTGCTCCTCATAGAACTGAGATTTAGATAGTTTAAGAAAGGAATAGTTGGGTTGGTAGTATGGCAGAAGCAGTAGAGTGCCTGTCTAGCAAGAGCAAAACCCCGAGTTCAAACTATGGATTATTATACACTCCCCTCCCCCCAAAAAAAGGAGTAACTGAGAAGCTTGCTTGTGGTCACAGAGCTTTGGTCCCTGACTCCAATTCCTCCCTTTGCATCATTGGTGGTAGGTGGTAGATAGATGAGACCTTGTCTCAAGCCAGTGTAACTGGTATTTTTGACATCCTTCTTGAGGACTAAGAGTCTAGGGTCATGTGGTCCTTTGGATCTTCCAACTTCAGGTAGTCTGGTAATGAAAAACAACAACAACCAAGGCAGAAGTTTATGGATTCCTAGGGACAACTCGCTAGGAGAAACAATAGTAGTATATGCTAGGAATTTACAATACCACTGTCAGGTTCTAAGGGAAAGCACCTGGAGAAATCTGAGCCCTGGCTCCCTCAAATCATCTCAACTGAAACTTACATGTTCTCCTGATTTTGGTAGGCCAACACCGGCATTTCAGAACTCACAGGGGCCTAAAAAGAATGGTGGATGGAAAATTACTGGGTGAGTCTGTCACCGGTAGCTCACACCTGTAATCCTAGCTACTCAAGAGGACTGAGATCTGAGAACTGAAGTTTGAAGCCAGCCCAGGCAGAAAAGTTCACAAAACTCTTATCTCCAATAAACCACTCAGAAAAAAGCCCCAAGTGGAGCTATGGCTCAAGTAGTAGAGCATTGAGCACAAAGAGGCTCAGAGAGTGTCCAGGCCCTGAGTTCAAGCCCCATGACCGGAAAAAAAGAAAAGAAAATTTCTGGATGATGATAAGGTAAGCCATGGAGTTCCCAAAGCACCCAGAAAAGTTTCCAAGAACCTGGATTATTATTTTTTGGGGGGGATCCGGTCGTGGGGCTTGAACTCTGGGCCTGGGCACTGTCCCTCAGCTCTTCAGCTCAAGGCTAGCACTCTACCACTTGAGCCACAGCACCACTTCCGGCTTTTTTTTTCTTTTTGCTTATGTGGTGCTGAGGAATCGAACCCAGGGCCTCATGCATGCAAGGCAAGCGCTCTATCACTGAGCCACCTTCCCAGCCCTGAACCTGGATTATTTTTTTAACTCTTCTCCACCCCCTCAAACTACAGACTCATCATAAATTATAATAATGCTCTATGTCCCTTGTGATGAGTCACAAATTTTCCTTTCCATTCTAATGTTTGAAAAGGTTCAGTAATGATTGAATTATTGTGATTAAATATACTGGGTAATGGCACATGTGCATTGATATTAAGTTTGTTATTTCCAAGTGTAAATTTCATCCTGGCAAGTGGGAAAAGTTTATAATTCTTTAAAAATTCATCTCTAAGTTACTTTGTTTCACACACACACACACACACACACACACACACACACACAAATGAACTCCTTCTGTCTCTTTCAGCCTCCACATCCCAGATGCCTTCTGCGAGCTAGGTTTCTTTCTAGCCCTGCTGGCTGTTCAGCTAAGTAAGTATCCTTACCAGAAGAGCTGAAAATGACCCAAAGGCTGTTCCTCTTTCTCTGTCCTCTCTGTCCCTGTTTCTTCCCCGACAGATGGCCTGACATTGTAGGCAGAGAATCATTTCTGTATGAGAGTCAGAGACAGCTTTTGCTGGGCCAGGCTACCCTACAATTTCAATTTGATAAAAGCCAATTATACATTTCCTTTGGTCTGTTATTTCAGCTGAAGCGCCACACAGTTAGCTGAATGGGTCCTTGTTGCTCACAAAATGGAGAAGTATTTGCAGGGAAAGTAATGCACTAGTTATGTCTGTGCCCGTCATTTTTAGGCAATTTCCTGGTAAGTGGCCTTTTGCAGTAGGCTGGTGCTGGAAGCTTTTTATGCTTTCATTTCCTCCTTTGTGGTTCCTACTGGGCTCTCTCTCTCTCTCTCTCTCTCTCTCTCTCTGTGTGTGTGTGTGTGTGTGTGTGTGTTGTCCTCTGCCTGAAAAATGTGACCTAGGATTTCTGCTTCTCTGGAAGGAGTTTGCAAACTTCCTGTTCTCCCTTTCCCTCTCCTACCTTGCCTCTCTCTTCTCATTTTCTCCTTCCTTCCTTCCTTCTTTCCTTACCTCTTCCTCCTCCTCTTCCTTTCTTTTCTTTTCTTCTTCCCTCCCTCTCTTCCCTTCCTTCCCCACATCCTTCCTTCCCCACATCCTTCCTTCCCTCCCTCTTCCCTCCTTCCCTCCCTCCCTCCCTCCCTCCTTTCCTTCCTTCCTTCCTCCCACCCTCCCTCCCTCCCTTCCTCCCTTCCTTCCTTCCTTTCTTTTTTTGGTGCTAGTACTGCGACTTGAACTCAAGGCTTGGGTTCTGTCCCTTAGCTTTTCTACCATTTGAGCCAGTTTCACTTCTTGCCTTTTGGGGATAATTTGTTGATAATGTTTAATGTAAGATAAGAGTCTAACCAATATTCCTTCCTGGGCTTGTTTTGAACTGAATTCCTCCGATCTCAACCTCCTGAGTAGCTAGGATTACTGGCATGAGCCACTGGGGCCCAGTTTTCTTTTCTTTTCTTCCTTTCTTCCTCTTTCTCTCTTTTAAAAATTATTATCCTTAGTTGTACAAAGGGTTTCAGTTTCTTCCTTTTATCTCTAAGACAACCCTTGAATGCCTATTACCATTACAGATTAGGACCACAGGGCATTTACAGCCTCGAGGGGTTGTAGACTTGTGTAACTCACTGATCCCCAAACTCCTATTTTCTTCCAGATACATGGTCCAAGTAAAATACCTCAAACTACTATCTTACACCACGATCAGGACTCCTGTTTCCCAGATAAAATAACTCAAACCACTATCTCGCATCACAATCGGAACTCCTCCGGATGTGAGGGACAGAGAGCCCCATCCAAACTGGCCAAAGCAAGGAGTTTTTATTGGCTTTTCTGATGGAAAAGTCCATGAGGAGTCTGACTTCAGATGAGACTTTAGTCTCTCCATAAAATCCTACCAGGATCAAGGTTTTGCCACTTGCTCCGTGTTGCTTCTGTTTTCAGATAGGCTTCTTCTTCAACAGGCAATAGCACAGTTGCTCTGGTTTTATAACTTGTCATATTCAATAGAAAACTTTACCTGCTTCTTTCTCCGACTCTGAGAAAGCCTCTTTGTGTCTCTTTGGTAATGCATGCTTGGTCCCTGTATGCTATTTTTCTTCTTAAAATCTTTCCTTCCTTTCCTTCCTTCCTACCCTCCCTCTTTCCCTCTCCCTTTTTCCTCTCTCTCCCTCTCTTCCCTCCTTTCCTTCCTTCCTTCCTTCCCCTCCCTCCCCCCTCTCTCTTTCTCCCTCCCTTCCTCCCTTCCTTCCTTCCTTCCTTCCTTCCTTCCTTCCTTCCTTCCTTCCTTCTTTCTTTCTTTCTTTCTTTCTTTCTTTCTTTCTTTCTTTCTTTCTTTCTTTCTTTCTTCCTTTCTTTCTCTTTCTTCACTAGGTAGCACAGGTTGGTCTCAGACTCTCAGATCCCTTAGTCTTCAAGTGCTGGATTACAGGCATGCACTCCCATGCCCACTCAATCCATGTATTCATTCTTGAATTGGTTGCTGTGACCAGGGGATGTTGCTTTCATTGATTAGAGTTAGGTCATTGCCTCTGGAGGCATAGATGAAGAGGGGTGAAAATATGAAATGGAGATCTACATATCCATCAGTCATCCATCTTTCTATCACCTTTTTATTAGTTTATTTTTACTTAATTACTACCAGAATAAGTAAAGATACCTGCTTGGGAAGCAAACTATAGGTGGCTGCTACACATTTACAGGTTTGTTTCATATTTACTCTCAGGTCAGCTTGAGGCAAGTCTGATGCCACCTCACTTTGCCCCAACTCTGCTTGGCCTGGATTTTTCTTGTGACCGATCCTTGTTAGAATGCCTTGTTCTTGACCTTTGTTTTCAAAGTCTGTGTGTGTACATGCACATCCCCGCCCCCCCCACAACCCCGCCACACTGCTATAGGAAGTTTTCATTGAAGGGTTGGGGTCCTAGATATGCTATAGGAAGCATTAAAAAGGTTTCCAGAGACTAGATTCTCAGACTTGAGGGTATATCAGAATCACTGAAGACATTCTCATTAAATCACTGATCAACGTCCAATTCCCAATTCGTAGAGCCCGTATCATGCACATATCAGTGTTTGTCAAAAACTTGCTGGAGGGCTGGGCGCCGGTGGCTCACACCTGTAATCCTAGCTACTCTGGAGGCTGAGATCTGAGGATTACGGTTCAAAGCCAGCCCTGGCAGAAAGCCTGTGAGACTCTTATCTCCAATTAACCACCAGAAATCCTGAAGTGGCACCATAGCTCAAGTGGTAGAGTGCTAATCTTGAGCTGAAGAGCTGAGGGACAGCGCGCAGGCCCAGAGTTCAAGCCCCATGACCGGAAACAAAACAAAACAAAACAAAAACTTGCTGGAGGAAAGAGATTGAGATTAGATATACTAAAAATTATCTCTTGTTAGGGATGACAGATGGTTCAAGTGGTAGAGTCCCTCTTTGTAAGTGTGAGGTCTTAAATTCAAATCCCAGAAGTACTGCTCACCTCCTATATACACATATGTATGCTTATATGTATATATATATGTACACACATGTGTATATATATGCACACACATATAAATATATGCACATATACGTGTTTATGTATGTATTTTTTGCTAGTGATTTTATAGGAAGTGAAAAGTTTTGATATTCTTTTTAAAAAATAGCTAAATAATTCTTAATCAACAAAATACAAGAGAAAACAACAAAGATCTTCTGTCCAAAATGCTTTAGATGTTTGCCTGAGGGTCAGCTGACAGCTAGCTAAAAACTAGTTCTGTAATCTAAAAGAAAGCTTTGCTGCTGGGGGCCTGTGGCTCATGCCTGTAATCCTAGTTTACTCAGAAGGCTGAGATTTAAAGATCATGGGTTGAGGCCAGACCTGGCAAGAAAGTCTGTGAGACTATTACCTCCAATTAACCATAGAAAAAACCAGAAGTGGCACTGTGGCTCAAGTGGTAGAATGCTAGCCTTGGGCAAAAGGAGCTCAGGGACAGTGGAGTTCAAGCCCCAAGACTGACAAAGTAAAGAAGGCTTTGGCTTTATCCTTTATCAGACAGTTGTCTGAACATTTGAGCATGGATTTATATGATTTGCATCATACAAAGAAGTTTATTTCAGCCCAGTTTTACAAAAGTTTTTTTCCTTAAAAATTTTGATATTGCGGGGCCGGTAAGGTGGCTCAGTGGTAGAGTGCTTACCTTTCATGCATGAAGCCCTAGATTCGATTCCTCAGCACCACATAGGCAGAAAAAGCCAGAAGTGGCGCTGTGGCACAAGTGGTAAAGTGCTAGACTTGAGCTGAAGAGCTGAGGGACAGCGCCCAGGCCCAGAGTTCAGGCCCCACAACCAACCAAACCAAACAACCAAACAAAAAACCAACAATTGATATTGGTTGTCAGTTCATACTGTTCTGAGACAGTTGTATATCATTTCTGTCAAAGAATTCCATGTTGACTTGGTTAATTTTTTTTCATCTTATTCCAGCTCCTTTTCTTTTGATCCTATATCTTATCTTCTCCTTTTTCTCCTCCTCCTCCTCTTCCTCCTTGTCCTCCTTTAAAGACAAAATTATATTTCTTATTATCTTTAGGTAGTTGTGCAAAGGGCTACCATTTAACCAATCAGTTTATAAGTACAATACATCTTGATTGATATCACCCCTTTCGTCATTCTCTCCCATTTATTTTTCTTTTTGTGTTGGTATGAGGGCTTTAACTCAGGGTCTCAAGTTCTCACTGCTTTCTTGCTCATTTGCTGGTAGTCTACCTCTTGGGCAATACCTCAGCCTGGCTTTTTGCTCATTAACTGAAGATAGAATCTCTCAGCCTTTGCTTCTCAGACTGACTTTGAACCTCATTCCTCAGATACCAATCTCCGAAGTAGCTAGAATTACAGGTATGAGCCACTGCCTGGTACCTGGCAATTACTCTGTGTTTGCTTTTGTCTTTTGTTTTTGTGCCAGTCCTGGGGCTTGCACTCAGAGCCTGGGTGCTGTTCATCCTTGAGCTTTTTTACTAAAGGCGGGCACTCTACCATTTGAGCTACAACTTCACTTTGAGGTTGTTTTTTTTTTTTTTTTGGTGCTTATTTGGAGATAAGAGTTTCACAGACTCTCCTTCCAAGGCTGGCTTCAAACCTCAATTCTCAGATTTTAGTTTCCTATGTAGCTAGGATTACAGGCATGAGCTACTGGTGCCCCGTCATGGGGCTTGAACTCTGGGCTTGGGCGCTGTCCCTGAGCTCTTCAGCTCAAGGCGAGCACTCTATCGCTTGAGCCACAATGCCACTTCCGGTTTTCTAGTGGTTTATTGGAGATAAGAGTCTCACGGACTTTCCTGTCTGGGCTGGCTTTGAACCGAGATCCTCAGATCTCAGCCTCCCGAGTAGCTAGGATTACAGGCGTGAGCCACCAGAGCCCGGCAGTCACCCCATTCTTAAAGCACCATTCCTTCAACAAATGAATATTTGAGTACCAGGCACCAAGCTTACAGTGATGAATGTGATGGCCACAGCCCTTGTGCTAACAGCTCTGCAACTTGGAAATTATATAGCAATTTGATTTCTTTAATGCCCAAACATTTCTCATTTCAGTTCTACCCAGAGACTCTCACATTTCATAGGGAGAGAGGCCTGTGAATTCACTGTCTTTAACAAAAGACTTGGTTTGTACTGTCCTTAGAGGTCAATTGGCTCAAGCTGCAGTCAGCCTCTGTGATAATGTTTTTGTTTTCCTGATGCATAAGTGAATAGCTAATGAAAGCACTGTGGGTGACACGCCATACTAGAAGCATGTGCCAGCTGTAGCTTTCAGTGGCACAAAAACGGGAAAAGAACCAAGGTGAGCTGCATCACTCCTGTGTAATATATTACATACCTGTGTGTAATAGAGGGGAAAGAGAGCTTGTGTGACTAGGTAGGTCACTTAAATATTTGGGATTTCAAATCCCTTATCCATAAAATGGAAAAAACAGTGTGTTTCACAGTGTGATAGTAAAGATAAATGAGATACTATGAGGCTTATTGATAACTGTTTTCCTTTACCACTAATCTATCACCAAATGTGTCAATGTTTACCTCCAAAATATCTCCAAAACTTTATGTCTGTTTCTATCACCATGATCACCTTGCTCTGTCCTGGTATCTCTCTGTGGTGACAGCATGGGCCTTCTAGCAGTATTCATGCTCATGAATATTGTAAATTGTGGTGAGAACATTTAACATGAGATCCAGTCTCTTAACAGATTTCTAAATATATAGCGCATTCTGTTGACTGTAGATACATTATTCTGCATCTTACCAGTATTCATCCTAGTCTCCTCTGCTCCACCACTCAGGAGTCTGAGGAAATTTTTAAGGAAACAGTGTGATCATGTATACCCTCTCCCCACCCAATAAAAACTTTTCAGTCCTTTTAGACTAACCTGATTTACCAAAGCTTCATTATTTGGCTTTCTGCTTATCTTTCTAGAACCATCTAGTGCCACTCTGACCTTTGTAGTCTTTGCCTCAATCAACTGGTGACAAAGACCTTCCCCCTTGACCACACTTAAGTGAGCTTCAGAGTGGAAATAAGCTGGTCATAAGAAGACAAATTGTGCAATGTCATCCATATACTATGTTCCAAGTAGTTCAATTCATAGAATCAAAGAATAGAATAGTGTGGGGAAAGAGAAAAGGAGAATTACTAATCAATGGGCAAAACATTTCAGTTAAGCAGGGTGAATAGTTGTAAAGATATGTTGCAGAATAGTGTACCAATATTCATCAGTAATGCATTATCTATTTAAAAATCTGTTAGGAGACTAGATCTCATGTCAAATATTCTCACAATTTTAAAAAATGAATAAAAAGGTAGCAGGGAGTGGAGTGTTGTGTCTTTGGATCTGTCTTCCATTTCCGCCTTTCACAACACCTATATTTCCCATCTCCTATGCTTCTTGCTACCCGCCCCCCTAACCCCCCTCCAAGTCCTGAGTGATTGGAGCCAGGGCCTTGTGCTGGTATCATTTGAGCTATGCCTCCTCTCTTCCTTTCAATGCTGATTGCTCCAGGACCACTCCATGTTCCCTGTCCAGCTTCTCCTCATCCCTTTGCACTTCTTACTCAGATTTACAATGGGAAATGCTCCCCTGAGATTTCCCAAGACCTCCTAGGCCCTAACTAATGCACCTCACAGCCTTAGATGCTTCCTCCTCTTTCTTTCTTCCCTTGGTGGCCACAGTGACACTAAACTCTCTAGGTTGGCCTCTTGCCTCTCTGAGTCCCCTTTCCCATTTATTTATGTATTTATTTATTTATATTGTGGAAATACCATACAGAAGGGTTACAATTACATGAGCAAGGTAATGAGTACATTTCTTATCAAGCATTGTTGCCTCCTCCTTTGTTTCCCCTTCCCATACCTTCCCATCTCCCCCCAGAAATCCCCCCTTTCCCATTAAAAAAATTATTTTACTGTAAAGAGGCGGTATAGTTACATGAATAAGGTAATGAGTACATTTCTTGTCAAACATTGTTACCCCCTCCTTTTTTTCCTACTACTATCCCTTTCCTCCTCCACCTCCCCAACTCCCATTTTTAAAAAATATGGCCCTGGGCAAGTGACTTCTCCATGCCTTGGTTTTTTGTTATTTTAGAAATGCTTTTTCTTTTTAACTTCACGATGGCCTTGAGGATTAAAATTAATTAATGTTTCTATGCCTGACTTAAAGTAAATGTCATGTAAATAGAATAACGGTCTACTTTGTGACATACACAAATGAGAAAGATGCGATTAATAAATAACATGGTGGGAGAGCAGCTGTAAGTTGGAGTTGTCCTGAGCAAGGAAGGGCATGTGATCACCGGATGTAGAAGGCCTCATTAGGCAAATAGATGTCTTCATCTTTGTTTATTTTGTTATTCTTATTTTCCTGCAGAGATGAGTAATGAAAGCAAATAGTCTTATTTGTATGGACAACAGAGAGAGAGAGAGAAAGAGAGAGAGAGAAAGAACTGGCGAGACAGTATCTTAAGGGACAGAGTTGGTAAGATAGCAATAAAGGAAACATGATGTTGTTGGATATTTAGGGTCTTCTACAAAAGAGGAGCCTTCTCCATCCCCTGAAGCGGAACAGCCCTGGGTACGTGGCCAGTGGAAATTACCTGCTGTCTGGATGGGTCGTTGGGTTTTGTTTTCCTCTTTGGATATAGTTGGATTTGGACTCAATGCCTTGTACTTGCTAGGCAGGTACTCTGTGCTTGAGCCCAGCCTCCAACCCCCTTTTTCCTGTAGTTATTTTTAGAGTAGGGTCTTAGGTTTATGCTTGGGCCAGCCCAGTCAGTGATCCTTCTATTTTATGCTTTCTACTTAGATGGGCTGATAGATGTGAACTGAGAGGCCCAGCTTTTATTAGTTGAGAGGGGGTCTCACTAACTTTGTGTGAGGGTTGGCCTTGAACTCTGGTCCTCCTACTCTCCTGAATAGATTAAGATGACTAGTGTGAGTCACTGAACCTAGCTGGGTGGTTAGGTTTCTAACAGTCCAGGGCTCCCTATAGCCTTGTCTGGTCAGGGTTTCTGAGTGTAAGCAGTCTGTGTTGATCCTATTTGGCATGCATTTTCTGTCTGCTTGTCGAACATGCTGCTTTCCCTCAAACTGTTCAGAACCACGTGGTTCCATTTGCTTTCCCACTAGGGAGTGCTTTTTCATTACCTTAAAATAGTTGTTTTTATGAACTGGAATAAACACCTGGTGGGCAGGAGTTTTTATCACATGGTCATTCCAATTTGAGTTTCATTATTTCTCTTGCTTACCTGGGGAGGGGAAAATATACCTTCTAGGCACAGTTTTCCTTTTATTCTAGTTTCCAAGACAGATGCACCATCAGATAACAGCACCTCTGCAGCTGGTTGCATCTGTCTGGAATACCAATTGCAAGTTGTTCGAGTGGTAGCTAAGATGCCAGAGAGGAAGGAGAAGGGAGAATCTCTCTTACCTTGAGATGCTGGAGCCTGCCAGTGTGAGGTGTCATTTAGAGTATGTGCCAACTGGATTCTTACCCCCTCTCCTTCTGGGGAGGGAGTAGATTAGCAGTGGGGAGAGAGAAGGTAGAAGGGAAAAAGATAACACTTAATGACATTGCCTGTGTGCCAAGCAGTGGCACACTTTGTAAAATTTATTATTTGTATTATCTGTTTATTTATTTTGCAATGCTAGGGATTATGCATGCTAGGCAAGTTCTCTAGCATTGAGCTTTAATCCTATCCCTTTCCATTCTAGTTAGCTTTTTCTGCTCAAGGCTGCTTACTCTACCACTGGACCCATAATCTCACTTATAGCTTTTTGATGGTTAATTGGAGATAAGAGTCTTATGAACTTTTCTGCTTAGATTGGCTTTGAACCACAGTCCTCAGATCTCAGTTTCCTGAGTCGCTAGGAGTCACCAGTGCCTGGCTCATTTTACAGTTTTGATACGTCTGTTGACCTGAGGTTAATTGGGATTCTTGAATCTGTGGGTTTATGATCATGATAAAATTTGAAAATTTCTTATTTCTCCCTCTTTTTAGTCTTTTGTCTTTAGAAGTTGTCTAACAGGTCTAGTGTTTTCCGTGGATTTCATTTTTCCCTGTCTTCATTCTCTTTATATTATTGCTGTTGCTATTTTATTTTTTACTGTGGCTTGAACTCAAGGCCTCATACTGTTACTTGTCTTTTTCACTCAACCCTGGCATTGAGCTATGCCTCCACTTCCAGCTTTTTTGCAGCTTAAGTGGAGATAAGAGTCTCACTGACTTTCTGTCCAGGCTGGGTCTGAACCATCATCCTAATGTCTTGGATTTCCAAGAAGCTTGGATTATAGGTATGAACCACCAGCACCAGCCTCCTTTATTTTCTTCATGGCAAATTACAGAGATGAATTTTCTCTGAATTAATCTTATAGACTTGAAAAACTCTACTGGATCATGAAATATCATCATTTTGAATATTCTTTATACATATTTCTTGTTCTGCTTGTTAATATTTATTAAGGATCTTGCATTAACATTCGTAAGAAGTACTGGTCCACTTTATTTTCATATATATTTGTTAGGTCCTGATTAGCCAGGCAGTATTGGTAGTAAAGAAAGCTGGTAAGAGTTACTTCCTCTTTTACTTTCTGAATAAGGTTGCATATAATTCATAGTATATTTTTCTTCAGTAACAGGTAGAATTAATCAAGAAACTGTTTGGCCTATAGTTTTCTTTGTGGAAAGGTTCTCTCTCTCCCTTTCTCTCTCTTTCTTTTCATATATTTTTATTACCTTTAAGTAGTTGTACAAAGGAGTTGCTATTAAACAAAGCATTTTATGAATACAATGGATCTTGATCAATGACACCCCTTTCAGCATCCTCCCCGATCCATCCCAAAGTCATCCCTAAGTTTCCTTAATGTTATGCATTGACTTTTATGACTGCATTCGCCTCACCTTCCTTCCTTCTCTTCTCTACCCTTTCCCTTGGACATCCCCTTTCTAGTACTTGTTTCCTGGCATTTATTTTGTTGAACTGTGAGTCAGCTTTCCTAAGAAATTACACCATTTGGGTTCCCCTGAGTCTACTTATTTCAGTTAATAAATTTGTGTCTTTCTTTCTTTCTTTCTTTCTTTCTTTCTTTCTTTCTTTCTTTCTTTCTTTCTTTCTTTCTTTCTTTCTTCCTTCCTTCCTTCCTTTCCTTTCGTTTCTCCTCCCTCCTTCTCCCCCCTACCCCCTCTAGCCTTGCTCAACTTGCTTGCTTGCAGCTGAAGCTCTACCATCTGAGCCACATCTCCAGCCTGACATTTTTGCTGATTAATTGGAGATGTAGTCTCATAGACTTTCTGCTTGGGATGATTTTGAACTATGATACTCCAGGTCTCAGCCTTCTGCGTGGCTAGGATTATAGATGTAAGCCACTGGTGCCAGGCTTGTAGAAAGCTTTTGCTTTGGGGGTTGGAGATTAAATCCAGGACTTTACACATGCTGAGTGCATGTTCTGTCATATATCTACACCCCAGCTTCTTGTGAACGTGTTTTAAAAATTGAATTTAAAATTTTTATTTCATTTCACTTATAATATTTATTTTATTCAAAAAATCCAAAACAATTGTATTAGTTGATAAATTGCTATTCAGCTTTTCTCTTTCTCTTACGTCAGCTTTGGTAATTTTTGTTGGTAATTAAACCTATAGAAAAGCTCTATTTTTTATTCCTAATATTTCCAATTTGTGTTTCTTCCTTAAAAAAATTAATTTGGCTAGTGACAGGCTAGTTAGCTTTTGCTGAATTGCCCAATTCTGCACCCTAAAGGACTAATACCACTCATCCCATATCGGTGTCTGTGTGGGCTGTCTCTGGTGGCTCTGGCCGTGGGCTGTGTTCAGGTCTGATTCATGTGACTGTCATTCTGTGACTCAGACTCATGGAGCAACAGCTAACGTGGGGCTTTGCTCCACATGGCTGAAGGCTAGAGTGCACAAAGGCAAATGGAAACTTGCAATGTCTCTCAGAGCCTCTTTTGAAAACTGACCACATTGTCAGTTCAGTTCCTATGCTGTTTCCCACAGCGAAGTCCAAAGTCAGAAAGGGCAGGGAGTATTCTCTGTCCCCAGTGAACCATGACAGGACCAGAGGGAAGGAGGATTTTGAGCAAATAGTGCAATCTGCTGCAAGAATTTCATAGAATCCATGCAAAGAGACAAGAGTTGTTCTCAGTGTAGAATACCATTTAGGTATCAAATAAAAAAGGATATAGATTAAAAATGATTCCTAGAATTTCATGGAGGTATTTGCTTATGAAAAGGCTGCAGAGATTGGTAGTTGAGGCTATAGTTGATGCTATAATGGAGAAAAAGAGGGAAGGGAAAATGGAGGAGAGAAAACAAAGTAGCGGTGACTTTTTTTTTTGAGAAGCGTGGCTTAAAACAAATGTCATAATTACTGGGGAATGTAATGCCTAGAAATGAATACATATATATTTAGATAGTAATACGTGCACCTCTTCATAATCTGCAAGAAAGGAGGTGGGAAAGCATTGGAGGCTGCAGATATTAATTGTGCCAATTTACAGCCTTTGATTTCCTTCCTTTCTTCCTTCCTTCCTTCCTTCCTCTCCTTCTTGCCTCCTTCCTTCCTTCCTTCCTTCCTCTCTCTCTCTCTCTCTTTCTTTCTTTCCTCTGTTGTCAGTTGTGGGACTTGAACTCTGGGCCTGGGTGCTATCCCTGAACTCTTCAGCTCAAGGCTAGCACTCTACCACTTGAGCCACAGTGCCATTTCTGGTTTTCTGATAAGAGTCTCACAGACTTTCTTTGCCTGGACTGGCTTGAACCATGATCCTTACATCTCAGCCTCCTTAGTAGCTAGGATTACAGGCGTGAGCCACCAGTGCCTGGCAATCCTTCGATTTTCAAATGCTCTCTCTATTCATTGCCTGCTCTGTGGTGGGGAAGCTGTACCCTGCATACATTTCCTCTTTACCATCTGGTTTAATGTTAAGCTTTGTCAGTAGAGGGCACTGAAGGGACATGGGAAGGAAAGAACTTTTCCAACGTGTTCTTGGTGGGCAGACTCCTGCAGTGAGCACTGACAGCATGTATTAGCCAGCCACACACGTTGGCCAGCAGCCTGTGGCCTATACCTGACACATGGCTCCTCCCTGTGGGCAGCTTCTCCCAGCATACTAGAACATGGCTTTCCAATGCACTATTCTTGCGGGTAAGTTTTGGCAGTAAATGTAGCATGGTGGTCCCCTCAAGGAAGTCATTCAGCACTCCAAATGCTCTCTTGGCTGGTGCATAGTGGCTTTAGCACATTCCACAGAATAGAACTTCCATGGGACCCTAGAGGTACAAGATGCTTTGGGTGTCAGACATTCTCTGGCATCTAGTAGGTCACAGCTGTACTCTTTCCAAGAAGGGCTGGGTGTTAGCATAGGGGATATGGCCTGTCCCTGAGTTACCTCTTCTTTTGGTGTCTTGGTTCAGCTTTAGAGGTAGAGAAGCTCCCTATCTTGGGGGTTTGTGTATTTCATAGGGGTCTTCTGTTCTCATTAGGAGATCCCTTGCTTAATAGTTAATACTATTATGATACTATAATTCTGTCCCATTTAGGCTGTAGTTGGTGTCTTTTGAGTAGATCCTGAATGCTACCCCAAGAAAAGAAAGCCGTGGCTAGGTGTGGTGATGTATGTCTCTAGTCCTAGCACTTGGGAAGCTGATGTAGGAGGGTCATGAGTTTAAGGTTTGCTTGAAGACTTTGAACATAGTGAAAACCTGTCTCAACACAATAGCATCCAGGCACCAGTGGATCACATCTGTAATCCTAGCTTCTCAGGAAGCTGAGCTCTGAAAGTCACAGTTTAAAGCCAGCTGGGGCAAGAAAGCACATGAGACTCTTGCTTCTTGACTAACTAGTACAAAGTGGGGGTGTGGCTCGAGAGGACTAAGCAGCAGTCTTCAGTGAAAAAGTTAAGGGATAGTGCTCAGGCCCTCCTTTAAGCCTGAGTATTCACACACACACACACACACACACACACACACACACACACACACACACACACACACCCCAAACAAAAAACCTAACAACAACCAAAAAGAAAGAATAAAAATAAAGGAATAGCAATTTCAGAGATGTGGAGGGCATAAAAGAGGAGGATTTATGTGCATCCAGGTGGACAGGCTGACTGAACAGGGAGAGGAACATGTTTTGAGCTGGAGACCAGAGGGAAGGACAGAGATGTATAGTGTGGCTATATTTATGAACGAAGCGGATGAAGAGTTAAAGGAGCTCTTGGCTTTGGTTTTTCTCAGAGAAGTAGAACAGCCTGACTGTTGAGGGGTTGGGGAAAGTCAGACAGGTTTGTAATAGTTTTCGTGAAACTTGCAAAAGACCACTGCATGTCAGAGCACACAGTTCTCCCTCTACCCAGAAGTCCCAGCTCAACAATAGGGACAGCAGCTCAGACCCAAGGTCAGGACTTTCCAAGTATGAGTGGACGGAAGAGGGAAGAAGGGAATTGAGGTGGCTGGTGAGAAACCACTCAAGGTTTAAAAGACTGAGGGCTAGGGTTTGGAGAGGGAGGAAAGAGACTCTGTAGCACAGAGACTGAGTTAAAGTACTAGACCTCACTGAGGTCATGGGTGGTGAAGTGGCCAAAGAGCAAAGAGTTGGAAGGACTGTGATCTGAATGGAATGTTGTGTTCAATCTCCACCCCCACCCCAAACATAGAGCCAGTGTTTGTTTGTTTTTTTTATTGGTCCAATTGTGGCCTTGAGGAAGGGAGCTGAAAGAGAAGTTTATTTGAAATGCTCAGGACAGTAAGGGGTCCGATAACTTGACTTCAGCAATGTGTCTCAAAATGGTGGCAGGGAGGGAGGGAGGGAGATGGGGAGAGTTGTCAGTTGGTGTGGCCCAGGGGCAGTGTGGGTAGCCAAGAGCAACTAGTGGGGAAACTGGGAGATGGCTGACCCCATGTACTCTCTCTTGGCAGGAAAATAGAACTCATGTGGGAGGAAGAACAGCTTTCTCTAGGAGGGATGCAGGGGGTGGGGGAAACCCTTATCCTTGGGGGCAGGCCAGGATGTAATGATGGTGTAGGAGGATATGGGGAAAGTTCTCAGAGGGTGTTGTCCATGTAGAATTTGCTTTTACTGGAAGGAAGGTTACCACGGGCACTGGGGACAGTTTTCAGAAGGAAAATGAACAAGATGCTGGACGGGAGAAAGGGGGTGAGTGGTCCAGCCAGGGGACTTGACATTTCACAGATGGAGATTTTATCCACGTAGTAGGTGCTCCACTAACACTTCTGAGTGAATAATAGACTAGATCAGTGTCTTTCTTGTGTTGCTTTATTTGATTTTTGGATACTTCATGTCTTCCTCCAGTTACTGGGAATGCGACTTTGATCTCCCTAGTTCTGCAACTTCCTCTCCACGGTTACAATTCCTTCCATCTGGCAGAGTGGGCGTCTTGTTATTTATCCCATTTCACCCTGGCAGGGCAGAGGCAAGCCAGGCCTCCTCAGTTTCTGTCTGGTTACAACTTATGTGAAACCGAAGTTCAGAAAGATCAGCAGTTCACTCAATATGGTAGGTTAGGAGTTGTTAGTAAGGTGGGTTCCAGTTAGAGGACCTCAGCTTGCACGGTGAATCCCCAAGTTGCCCCAGCAGGGTGGCTGACGCCAAGGGGAGAGCAACAGTCCTAGTGGACTGATTGTCCAGGGTGTGTGCAAGGCAGTGTCCAGCAGGTGGCGACATGGAGTTGTGGAGGGCTGAGAACTGAGCTTAACTGGAATACTGGGAAGTTCGGCTACTGACTGCCACCCTCTGATTTGGATAGAATCGGCCTTGCAGCACCAAGTTTAGGAGTTGAACTTCAGCTTCCTCTCATTCTTCAAGCATGACTCCAAAGCCCTGATGCCTTAGGGCAGGACAAGATAGGGATAGGATCTAGATGTCTCTCGCTTCTTTCTCTTTTCTCCTCAAGCTTGGAGTTCAAAATATTGATGAGGGGAATTTCCCCTCATGGAGCATGTACATGGTTTGTAGGTTCTAGGTCCAGTGCCCTCATATTCTTGCCGTGCACCACAAGCTATTCCCCTAGTTAACAAATATATTCTAATTTAAACAACCCAAACAAATAAAAACAAAAAATCATAAGATCCTATTGAAAAGATGAACAAGAGCAAAAAGCAAAAGAGGCCAGGATAGCAAATTCAGGGCCACGAGTTCAAATCCTAGTGCTACAAAAAAAGTAGTGATGACAGGATTTAAATCTATTAGTTTATGTCTTTCCCACTGTAATTTGTGGCCTCATACTTTACTCAATCTCTATAAACTCCTTCCCAAAATGGTTAAGAATTGCCTGAGGCCAATAATGAAGCTACATGCCTGTAATCCCAGCACTTGGGAGGCTGAAGTAGGAGGATCACAAATTTGAAGCCAGCCAGTCCTTATCTCATAAATGAAGGGCTGGGAATTGTAGCTCCGTGTTGCAGTGCTTTCCTATGATACACGAGGCCCTAAGCTGGTTCTGCCACACTGACTCCTAAGTTTACCCAACAGAGAATTATGTAATCGTCATGTCCCTTTTGTCCCCTAAATATACTTTTATCTCTTTCATTCTGCAGGAGGTGCAGGAGCTATTCTTCCCAATACTGTGGAGACAGTTCTACCCTAGAAGGGGAGCAAGGTAAATGTCTGGGGTTTTATTTACCATTAGGTAATAGAAATCATGAAATCTTTACAGAGTTCTCTGTGCCAGGTGTTAGGCTAGCTGCTGGGAATGAGGTAAAACATGAACTAAATAAAGTCTTTGCTCTGATGGTGTTTTAGAAAGTGGACAGAGAAGGCTTTTCTTGTGAGGTAGCATTTGAGGAGAGAAAGATGCATTTCTGAGGAAAACTTACTAGGCATAGGGAACAGTTAATGCAGAACTCCAAGCAGAAGTCTCTTGGAAGAGTATGAGAAACTGCAGGGTGGCCAATCAGTTTTGGAAAAAGGTGGGAGTGGTGTGTGCTTGAACAAACAAGGGAGGAGATGAGGTTAGAGAACACCCTTTTGGGCCCTTGTGAGAATGCTGGTTTTTTTTTTCATTGGGGAGCTTTCTGTAGGGGAGTGGTATGATTGAAGGTAGGATTTAATGGCGCCACTCAGTGCTAGGTGGAGGATCTGCAAGAGACAGGGATGTGGCTGGAATTCTGAGATGGTTCTGTCTGTCTGCATCTCGTCATGGTGGCCAGATGCAAACCAGAGGCCAAGTGGTGATCATCCATCATCACTTCCCCTCCTGCCCACTCACTCCTCATGCTCTGATTCTCCACATGAATAAAGATAAAACACCAAACAGGAGAGGTGACTGGATGCTAGATCCACCAGGCCAGCACCCCCTTATTACACCAGAAGCAATATGGCAAGGCTACATTTACTCACAGGCTCAGTCACTCACTCATCCAACGCCTGTTAAGCACATTCCTCAGGCAAAGGGCTGCATGAGCCAGAGAAATGCTAGAAACAGTCCTTAAGACAACAACTGACTAGGTGCTGGTGGCTCATGTCTGTAATCATACCGACTCACGAGACAGATCTAAGGGTCTTGGTTTGAAGCCAGCCCAGGTTGACAAATCCAAAACTCTTATCTTCATTAACCAGCAGAAAAGCTGGAAGTGAAGGCAAGGCTCAGGTGGTAGTGTTATTCTTGAGTGAAAAAGCTAAGCAAGAGCACTAGGTTCTGAGTTCAAGTTCCTATACTGGTGCTCTCTGTCTGTCTGTCTGTCTGTCTGTCCCTCTCTCTCTCTGTCTCTCTCATTCACACAAAGATTTTTAACTCTGCCCTATAGAAAATTCTCCAACTGATCGCTAGTACTTATCAGTCACTTTTAGTGTGTCATACAAGTGTTTTAATGTATTGCCATATTTAATCCTTAAAATGAAGTCTACAAGCCAGTCTGGTACTTAGCATTTTATACATGAAAAAATTGAGGCACACAGAGGTTAAGTAACATGTTCAAGTTCACCTTGCTATTAAGTGAACGACAGTCTAACTGCAGATAATCCAGTGCTAGAGTCCTAATACTCTGCTTCTTAGCCTAGAGAGGAGATAGAGAAACACATAATTATAATGCAACGTGATCAGTATTTGTCACAGCTGCCTGGAGCTTTTGACATTATTGAGGGGCAAGGCCCAATGCCATTTCCTATTTCTAGTTCTGTTAATGTCACTGTAGTATTTAACTTCTCCTCATAAAATGCTGTAAAGTACAACTAAGATTTTTAAGTGATTCTTTATAAAAGATGAAAGTAATTTATAAAGCTATTTTCTGGCTAAGGGCTGATTTTCTTTCTTGGACTGATTTACTTACTCATGCCTATCACTAGCTGATAGCTCTTTTGTGAGCAGTTTACTTTTTCATAAAGGAACAAAGCTCGCTGGTACTAGGGGTTGAATTCAGGTCCTTCCACTTGCTTGACTTGCTTACTCTTAGGTGGTGTTTTACCATTTGAGCCAAACCTGCATTACTTGAATATTAAATCTTGAAGACTTTTCTGCATGTGCAAACTTCAAACCTGCAAGAGGTCTCAGCCTCTTAGTAGCTAGGATTATAGACATAAACCACTGGTAACATCACCTAGCTTAAGAGAAAACTTTTTTTTTTTTTTGGTCTGGTCATGGGGCCTGAACTCTGGGCCTGGGCACTGTCCCTCAGCCCTTTTAGCTCAAGGCTAGCGCTCTACCACTTGAGCCACAGTGCCAATTCCGGCTTTTTTCCCCCCTGCTTATGTGGTGCTGAGGAATTGAACCCAAGGTCTCATGCATGCAAGACAAGCACTCTACCACTGAGCCACCTTCCCAGCCCAAGAGAAAACGTTTTGATATTAATTAGAGACCAACCAAGCTGTGTTGGGTGATGAAGGCTTGGGGAGAGCACATCAGCTCAGCTACTCCACAGGGACTTTGTCACTAGCTGGAATGAAATCTGTACCTGGGAAGAATGACAACTTAGGACCTTTGGAGTCTTTTGGGAACAGTGGAAACCACAAATTTTATGTCATAGAGTAGGGAGGGATTACATTACTGGATTCCTAGGTGCTAGTAAAGAATAGATGGAGCCACAAACAAATTAATTCTGTTTTAACTCGAATGTTCTTGTTTCAATGTTGGGAAGATTCATTGACTTTCCCCAGGAAATAAGGCTCTTCTTGTTCAAAGTTTGTAACTGGGTACCAGTGGCTCACTCCTGTAATCCTAGCTACTCAGGAGACTGAGATCTGAGCATCTTGGCAAAAAAAACCACCCTGGGCAGAAAAGTTCAAGAGACAGCATCTCAAATTAACCAGCAAAAAGCCAGAGTGGAGGTGTGGCTCAAGTGGTAGAGGACCAGCCATGAGTGAAAAAACAAACAAGTAAGAAGATAAGGCACTGAGTTCCAACCCCAGTAGTGGCATAAAAAAGAAAAAAAAGAAAAAGTTTGTGTAAAGGATTTGGGGCAGAGTTAGCTTTTGGGATAATCCCACCTACACTCCTGAAAGTCCTGAGGGTAAGGAGATTTTTGAGCTGGTGTCTCTAGCAGTCTTTTCTCAACTTGTACATAACGTAAGTTATATTTCCACTCATAAATACTTTGGTGTGATTCTACCTTCTCTCTCTAGCTGTATTATGGCATAACTGACCTACAATAAGCTGCACATAAAGCTTATAGATTTTTTTCAGTACTTGGATTTGACTCTAAGGCCTTTTGCATACTACCTAGGTACTCTACCACTTAATCCATGCCTCCTGCAGTTTTGTGAGTTTTTAACGTTCCCACAGAACCAATGCCAGCTTTCAGAGAATGAACACAGCCAGCATCCCTGCATTTTCCTTAATGCCTAGTCACAATCTCCCTTTCTCATCTTCTGCACCTCCCATCAGCTTCAAGTAACCACTGGTCTGTCTTTTGTCACTACAGATTATCTAGCATTTAAAATATTTTTGGTTAATCTGGGTGTGGTGACTCATGCTCCAATTCTAGGTATTTAGCATGCTGAGACCAGGAGGACTGTGATTTGAGGCCAAAATCCACGCCTGTAATATTACCTACTTAAGAAGTCAAGATTGAGGGCTGGGAAGGTGGCTCAGTGGTAGAGTGCTTGCCTTGCATGCATGAGGCCCTGGGTTTGATTCCTCAGCACCACATAAGCAAAAAGAAAAAAAAAGCCGGAAGTGGCACTGTGGCTCAAGTGGTAGAGCGCTAGCCTTGAGCTGAAGAGCTGAGGGACAGTGCTCAGGCCCAGAGTTCAGGCCCCACGACCAGACCCACCCCCCCTCCCCCCAAAAAAAGAAAGAAGTCAAGATTCAGGTTTGAGGCCAGCCTAGGTAGAAAAGCCCAAACCATTATCTCCAATTAATTACAATAGATGACAGAATAGAGGTGTGGCTTAAATAGTAGAGCACCAGTGATTAGCAAACAACCTCAGATGGCTTGAACCTGGGGTTCAAACCCTGGAACTAGCAAGACAAAACAAACAAAACAAAACAAAAATAAAACAAACACCTAACTGAGAGTAGCGGTACACTCCTCTTATCCTAGCTAAGAGGGAAGAGTAAATAGGAGGACCACTGTCCAGGCCAACCCCACTAAAAAATAAGACTCAATTTGAAAATTAACGAAACAAAAGAGGGCTAGAAGCATGGATTAAGTAGTTGAGCACCTGCCAAGCAAGCACAAGGCCCTAATTCAAACCAAAATAACACCAAAAGTGGAATTGAACAATTTGCACTTTTTGCCAAACTTACTTCAGTTAGTGTAATAATTTTTGAGATTCATACATTTATATGTATACAGTTTTTCTAGTTTACTGATAACAGATATTGGGTTGTTTTTAGTTTGGGGGTATTACAAATAAATTTGCTATATACATTGTTATACAAGTGTTTTCTGGACTGTATTATCTTTACTTTTGAATAAATATCTTGAAATATGTTAATATGTACTTAACTTTCCTTTTTTTTTCCCAGTAGAGTACTGGCAGTTTGAACTAAGGGTCACACATGAGTCAAGGCCCCCACCATACATTGAACTTAAAAAAAACAACTGCCAAGCTGTTTTCTAGAATAATTGTACTATAGAAATTCTTACCAACACTTGTATGATAGTTCTTTTGATTTTTAGGCATTTCATTGGTTATGCAGTGATACAATTATCTACCTGTCTATCTGCCTATTTATCTATCATGTCTGGCAGTGTTGGGGTTTGAACGCAAGGCCTTACACATGCTAGGTAAGTACTCTACAACTGAGCTGTGCACTCAGCTCACCCTATGCTTTTAACGACAAATTTTATTACACATCTTTTCATGAATTTGTTTTCCATATGTTTATCTTCTTAGTCAGTGACCTTTCAAATCCTTACTTCATCTCTAAAGTTGTGTCTTTGTTTTCTTATTGAGTTTTAGAGTTTCTCATATACTTTAGACACAGGCCTTTATCTGTCACATGTTTTGTAAAAAATTCTCCCAGTGTGTTGCTTGTATTGTTCTCTTGTTTTCTTTTTCTTAATGCTGGTGCTGGAGTTTGAACTCAGGGTCTTTTGCTCTAGCTTGGATTTCTTGTTCATAGTTGGCACTCTATCACTTGACTCATGCCTCCTATTCTTGCTTTTTGCTGGTCTCATGGAATTTTCCAACCAGGCTGGCTTTGATCCACAATTTTCAGATCTCAGCTTCCTAAATAGCTTTTAGATTACAGGCATAAGCCACTAACACCTGGCTTTTAACAGTGTCTTTTAAAGAACAAAGCATTTTAAATTTGATAAAGCCAAATTTAAAGCTGGGTGCTGGCTGCAATCCCCTGTTGTCCTAGCTACTCAGGAGGCTGAGATCTGAAGATCACAGTTCAAAGCCAGACCAAGCAGAAAAGTCCATGAGATTTTTGTCTCCAATTTACCACCAAAAGCCAGAAGTAAGATAGTGATTCAAATGATAGAGCACCACCCTTGAGTAAAAAGCTGAGACAATGCCTAGCCCTAGTTCTTGCGTGCACATGCGCACATGCGTGCACACACATACACACACAAAGCCAATATATTGATGTTTTTCTCTTGTGGATTATGTTTTTGCTGATTTATTTTAGAAATATTTGCCTATCCCAATATCATCAACTTCTTTTTTTTTCCGGAAGCTTTTATACTTTTAGATCTTACATTTTGATCTATGACTCATTCTGAGTTAATTTTTTGTATATGGTATGAGGTAAGGATTGAAATTCATTTCTGCATATATATATCCAACTACTTCAGAATCGTTTGCTGAAAATTGTCTTTTCTGTACTGAGTTGTTTTGTACTTTAGTAACAGAATCAGTTGTCTAGGAACTGGAGGTGGTTCAAATGGCAGAACACCAGTCTTTAATGGAAAAAGAGTAAAAGTTTGAGGCCCTGAGTTCAAAGCCCCAGTCTCAACATAACCACATAAATCAGTTGCCCAGGTAGGTATGAGATGTATATGCCTGCAATTCCAGCACTTGAGAGGTTGAAACAGGAGTATTACATGTTCAAAGTTAGCCTGTGACTCAAAAAAAAAAAAAAGAATCAGTTGTCCTTTCCTTTGGTGGTACTGGGATTTGAACTTAGAATTTATAGTTGAGTCAGTTTACAAGTTGGACTGGGCTTTGACTTAGGAGCAGGATGGCATTGACCCAGAGATGTTTTGCCTCCTAAATCCTGGGGCAAGCTGTCATTTTATGACATAAAGGGACTACTAGAATTTTTGCTTTCTACCTGACTGATCTCTTCTAATTGTCCTTCATGTCATATCCAACTTTTTACTGGGTCCGATTTAGTCTTCTCCATCTCTCCCCTAAACTAAAGCGTTAATGACTCTAGTCAATCTAGGCTCTGTCCTCTGGGCTGAACTTGTCTGAAATATGAGCCTCTTTTATCAAAGACCATGGACCTGGCAGGAGGAAATCAGTCAAAGGTCACATCATCAGACACCTTAATTGAAGTGGTTTGGTCTCCTAAGAGAAACATAAAATACTCAACTTATTGGATTAAACTTTTTTATTGAGATATAATTCACATATCATAAAATTTACCCTTTAAAAGTGCACATTTCAGGGACTTTTACTATATTCAGAAAGTTGTGAAACAATCACCATTCTCTAATTTCAGAACATTTTTGTCACCCTAAAGAAACCCCAGGAATGGAGGTGTGGCTCGGGTGGTGGAGTGCCTGCTGAGTGAACAAGCTAAGCAAGAGACAGATCTTGAGTTCAAATTCCAGTACTAGAAAAAAACAAAAACAAAAACAAAAATGAAAGCAAGAACTGTAGTAGGAAGACCCCTACTCATGCAGGCAAGCCCACCTAGTCGTCTGGAGTGACAGAGCCCACCGCAACAAAGTTGTTAATAAAGAAGCAACTTTATTGAGAAGGTTCCTACACTGACCAGCCAGGGCCGCAGCACAGGCTCGGGAGCTGATACTGCGACCCCGAGCAGCCCACGTACTTAGGTTTTTAAAGGCAAAATTCACAAGGTCGCGCCTGGTCACGCGCAGGTGACCAATGGGATCGTAACGGTAACACACACACAAGTTTGTATGGTCATACCACACACAGGTAGCCAATAGGTGGAGTCAATAGTTGGAGCCAGATTGTTCAGTCTTTAACTGAACAATCAAGGTGGGTTAGGTTGTTAAGGGGAGGGGGACCTAGAGCCATTCTTTCCATTCCAAGAACTGGGCTGGTTGGAGCCAAGGTCGAGTTAACCTTGTTTAGGTTTTTTTTTTTTTCCCTAAAATCCCTAAAACAAAAGCAAAGCCTGGAAAGAAGCTGTACCAGCTCGAGTCTCCTCTCAGCGCCTACTTCAGAACAAACTAACCACAACAAAAAGCTCATACCACTAAGTAGTAACTCAGTCTTCCCCTGCCTCCCAGCCACTAGCACACATTAACCGCTTTCTGTACATAGGGATTTGCTATTCTTGGTATTTAATAAAGTGGGATCGTGAATTGACGTCTGACTTCTTCAATTAGGAGAATGTTTCAAAATTCTGTCTTGTTGTCGGGTCCGAGGAAAGGTAAGTGTGCCACTTGCCCATTCCTCAGCCTCCCTTAGCCCGGGAGACAATCAGACACAGCGGGGAGTCAAGTCAAGCAGGAACTCCTTTATTAACACACAGCAAGCACTTTCTAAAGCAAAGGAGACCAGGGTGGCATGGGGAGGAAAAAGAACCAATCACTGTCAAGGTCATACCCTATCATGCACCTAGGCTTCCACTAGCTGTTTATGCACTAAGCGTAAACAAATCAGGCTCTGCCCACTCAACTCCCTCTCAGCGCCATCTTGGCTGCCCATGTGCTCTACATGTTATCACATTGTGTGGCTGAATGGTTCTCAGTGGGAGTCAATCTACCTGCTCTGTCCGATCATCTGGTGATGGCATTTGAGTTCTTTTGACTTGTGGATCATTATGAATGTTGCTGCCAGAAATACATGTGGACACATGTTCATTTGGGTTTAAGTTTTGTATATATACCTAAGAGTAGACTTGGTAAGTCACATGGACACTGCATATTTAACTTTATCGTGAATTGCCAAACTTTTTCCAGAGTGGCTATGCTACTTTGTAATCTAATCAGCAATGCACAAGAGTTCCAATTTCTACACATCCTGTATAAAGCCTGTGGTTATCTTATTTATTTATTTTGTATTTTTGTGCCAATACTGGGGCTTGAACTCAGGACCTTAGGTTCTCACTTGTTTTTTTTCACTCAAGGCTGGTGCTCTGCCTCTGAGCCATACCTCTACTTCTAGCTTTTGGTTAGTTGGAGATAAGAGTCTCTCAGATTTATTTTTCATGGGATAGCTTTGAACTGTGACCCTTTAGATCTGACCCTTATGAATAGCTAGGATTATAAGCATGAGCCACTAGTGTCTGGTTTATTATTATTATAGCTGTTCTTCTGGGAATGATATATATGTAGAGCATATTCTTTTCTTTATTTCTTTTCTTTTTTTTTTCTTCAGGACGGGAGATAGAACCCAAGGCCTCATATATGCTAGGCAAGCACTATCCTGTAAAGTCTCTCATATATTCCAGCCTCTCATTGTGGTTTTGATTTCCCTAATGATGAATAATGTTGAACATTTTTTCATTTTCATATAGATCATCTGTATATTTTATTTGAACTTATCTGTTCAAATTCTTTGCCTATTTTCACTCAGTTGTCCTTTTATTTTTTATTTTTTTATTTAAAAAAATTTTTTTTTGTTGGTTGTGGGGCTTGAACTCTGGTCCTGGGTGCTGTCCCTCAGCTCTTCAGCTCAAGGCTAGTATTCTACCACTTGAGCCACAGCGCCACTTCCATAAATCTCGACTTTTTTTTTTTTTGCCTATCCTGGGGCTTGAAATCAGGGCTGGGCCCTGTCCCTGAGCTTCTTTTGCTCAAGGCTACCACTCTACCACTTGAGCTACAGTACCATTTCTGGCTTTTCTGTTCACGTGGTTCTGAGGAATTGAACCAAGGGCTTCATGCATGATAGGCAAACACTCTACCACTAAGCTGAGTTGTCCTTTTATTGTTGAGTTGAAAGGAACTATATGAATATTTTGGATAGAACTTTCTTATTAATTATATAATTTGAAAATACTTTTTGCATTCTATGGTTCTTTTCTCTCTCTTCTTTCTTTCTCTCCTTCTCCCTCTCTTTCCCCCTCTCTTTCCTCCTTCCTTCCTTCCTTTCATTCTTTCTTTCATTCTTTCATGGCTTTGTGCTATGAAGCAAGTATTTCAAGTATTCTATCACTAAGCCATGTCCCATGTCCCTGGTTTTACTTTCTTGATAGTATTCTTTAAAGCACAAAAATTAAATTTGAATGGAGTTCAAGTTATATGTATAGTTATATAGACTGAAGTTCAAGTTATATAGTCATATACAACTCTTGTCTACTAGTGTCCTCAATCATTGGCTAGGGGATATTCCTAAGAAAAGCATGGCTGTGCTCAAAGCTGAGATGATCCCATCACTGTATATGTAGCTCTCCCTATATATAGTTATATGTGTATATAATTATAGATATAACTCTCTATGGAACTGTATAATTATAGATAAAAACTATATAACTATATATAATCATACACATATATGCACACACAAACATATAGTTCCTAATATACATCTGCTTTTTAAAGGTAAACACAAGAATCAAAACATTTTCCCATTAAGCAAACCAATAATGAAAGTGCATTTCCAATTTCATGTTGTAGCAGTTGAAGAGGAGGAATGGATACGTGAAAAGGGAGGAAGCAGGGGAGACTCTCTAATTGGACCTCAGATTTCTATGCATGATTGCATGTTAGCCGCCATCTTTGAGCAGGAGAGTTGAGTCTTTGGGAGCTGCCTTAATCCTTCCATGTTCTGGTCTAAGTAAGACACTCCTGATTGAAATAGAGCCATGGCTATCACTCAGGAAGTCCTTTTTCTGGGCTGCAGCAATGGTACCTAAGGACAAGTGAGAATGAGGATGAAGTATCAGGGAGAGGGAGACCTTTGGGACCAGACTGTTGCACAGCCCAGCTGGGGCCTCTGAGCCAGCGGCTGAGACAGAGTTAGTAGTGCACAGAATTAGGAATGGCAGCTAGGGAACCATGGTGAGGCAGCGGTTCCCCAGTGGGAACTCTCAGTCTATGAAGCAGACCTGAGCAGGCTCCTGGCAGTTCAGTGAGGCACCAGGAACATAACGGTTTGTTAGAGTTCCCTGTTGGTAGGAAAGGGCTAAACTCTTGTCTGCCCTCTCCCTGTCTAGAACCATTGTAAAGAACAGCTGTGTCTCAAAACCTGAAGGAACTAACTGCTGGGAGCAGCTAAAACCAAGTCTAGAGCAGACCAGCAAGTCCTTTTTTTTTTTTTTTTTAGGTCCAGTTGTGGGGCCTGAACTCTGGGCCTGGGCGCTGTCCCTCAGCTCTTCAGCTCAAGGCTAGCGCTCTACCACTTGAGCCACAGCGCCACTTCCGGCTTTTTTTTCTTTTTGCTTATGTGGTGCTGAGGAATCGAACCCAGGGCCTCATGCATGCAAGGCAAGCGCTCTACCACTGAGCCACCTTCCCAGCCCTGCAAATCCTTTCTTAAAGGGACCATATACACCTGGAATCTTTATAGTCCCATACCAACAAATCTGAGGTCCAAATTCCAACAACACAGGGCCATAGGAAACCCAGCCTCAGTTTCTCCATTGGTAAGATGAAGAGTGCATTTCCTTACTGAGTTGTGGGAGGATTAAGTAAGACTAGGATGAAGACAGTTCCTGATTTAGTACAGGCGTTTAGTAAGTTGAGTTCTTCCGTTTTGCCCCGATGGAGATAGGCCAAGGGAACATTGTGTTCTGCAAACCACTTCCCACCCTTGCTGTTTTTCCAACTTCATTTCCTCTTCAGTTCGTATGGCAGTTTCCTGGCCTTCTGGATGTGCCCCATCTGTGCCCTGGGGCCGGTGGAGTCCCCTGATCTGTGATTCTCCCGACTTTCTTAACCTGGAGACTCAAGGGCTTTGGCTGTTGGTTCTTCCAAATGGGGCCTGCTACCCCTGTTCAAATGAGATCAGGACAGTAGTTCCTGGAACGCCCCCAGAAAAGCAGGGAGCAAATGCCACCCTCTCTTTAAACTTTGAGTACATTCCACAGAGTTTTCCTACAAGGAGAAACCATCGTGCTTCCCTTTCTAGGCGCCTGGTTGTGGGAGGATTGATCTTCCCACAGGTCCTGCTTCTCTTACCCTAGTAGGCACACCTGGGCCTGCGTGGGAGAGAGACAGCATTACCCTTCAGCAGGTGCGCGGACCACGGGGACGCTGGTCTCCGAGGTCCTGTTACAACGTGCATGTTTGTAATTGGGTCCAATTTATTCAGGAGCCTCAACCCAGGATAAACACAAGGCAGTTTTATGTTTTCCAGTAACGGCCCTCGCACAATACCTACACAGGGCCAGATCTCTCCTTCCTGCGGAGGAGCAGCTCCCTTAATGATGTCTTGGTCTGCTTCTATAACGTCCCAGCCACTTTGACTCACGACAACTGTCCCATTCCGGTACTTAAGGCACATTCTTTTACATTTTAAAAACCTTTACTGCAAACTCGATCCAAAGCTCTTCTCGTCCTTTCCTCCCAAATAGCAGTGGGGCCTGGCTCTTTGCAGCAGTGGAGAAAATGTGGGAAAGTGTTTCAAGCTTCTCCTCTCCCTCCTCTTCCAGGCCCCCATATCCCTGTTTGTGTAGAACAGGAAGATAGGGGAATAAGAGGCTTCTCCCTTTATAGGGACAGGGAAGTATCTTTTATCCCTTCCTGGTGCTGTCTGCTTCAGTTAGGTACTAGAGATTTTCTCTAGCTTTCCTCCATTACCAGGACTGCTTCTTTCCTCTGCTCTTTTGCCCCCTAGCTCAACTTCTTTTTGGCCTCACTAGTGATACAGATTCATAATGACCCATCTCTTAATTCAGCAGCCACCCAGGCCTCTGCCACTGTGCTGACTTCTGCGCATCTTCCCAGGGGATGTCAGGGCCTGTGGGATCCTCCTCCACAGCTCTTCTAAGCCCACACAGAGCTGGAGGGGAGAGCAGCCCATCCTCTTCCTACTCATGCTGCTGAATGGTCACTACAGTGGCCTTTTTGCTTTGGAATCCTCAGGACTAGCTGGGGGGCCAGCCACTTATGCCAATAATCCTAACTACTCTGGAGGCTGAGATCTAAGGATCTCAGTTTGAAGCTAGCCTGAGCAGAAAAGTCCTTGAGACTTTCATTTCCAATTAACCACCAAAAAAACCCCCAGAAGTTGTTTTGGTAGTAGAGCAGCAGCCTCGAGTGAAAAAGGTAACAGACAGTGCCAAGGTTCTGAGTTCAAGCCACAGTGCTAGCACACACACACACACACACACACACACACACACACACACACACACACACACCATAAAGATATTGTCTAAAGTATGCTATATAAAGGAGAGGTTTGCAATGTTGTAGCTTTTGAACAACTAACTCATAGTTCAGCTAAATTAACACCAGGAAGCAGAAAATGTTGTCAGGAGGGAGGGCAAAGAAATGGAGCAAGAAAGGGTGGACAAACACAGTCACCATATTCTATGTCCATATGTGAAAATGGAACTGGATAACTTGAGGAGATGGGTAGGGTTGAGATGGGTGTGGGGAGAACAGTGAAAGGGGTGACATGGGTCAAGATGTATTGGACTTATAAATGGACATGTTGACTTGAAACTCTTTTGTATAACTACTTAAATTTTTAAAAAAGAAATCAGTCAAGGAATTAAAACATAAAGCCTCCCCAAGCCTCCAGCGGTACCTGTTCTACATTCAAGTGCAGCCTTTGACTTCAGGGTAGCTTCCGCAAACACTTTGTCCTTCTTTGCCATCATGGGGTAGTATGGAAACAAGACAGCCAGATTGGTGTCCTAGGCCTCCAGGAGGGCAAGACTCTGACAATGTTGTGGGCCTCTGACACACTGTGGTGAGGCCAGATTTCTTCTCCCTTCACTTTGGGGGCAGGAAATAACCCCATCTGCACCACCAGGGAAAGACTAAGCATCTTCCTCAGTACTTACACCACTTATACCATGCTCCCCACAAACCATCCTAACCAGCTGGTCTGAGTGCTGGGGGCCTCCATCAGCCCCATGTGTGGGGAACGGGCTCCATCTGCTGGTGGCTTGCTGGTATGTCTAATGTTGCCGGGCTTCTGGCTGCACCTCCAGTGCCATGGGAAAGGAAGTTAGGGCCCAACCAACTAGCACTGTGTAGTGCTATCTTTGTCTGTCTCCCATCCCATCCTGGGGCTTGAACTCATTGAGATTTTTTTCCTCAAGGGTAGTGCTCTACCACTTGAGCCACAGTTCCATTTCCAGATTTTTTTTTCTGTTTAATTGGGGATAAGAGACTCATGGACTTTCCTGCCCAGGTTGTCTTCAAACTGTGATTCTCAGATCTCAATCGCCTGAGTAGCTAGGATTATAGGTATGGGCCATTGACACTTGGCTGCCCCCTGCCCCTGCTGCCTTCCTTCCTGGAGCTGAACTCAGGGCTTGGGTACTGTCCCTAAGCTGTTTTACTCAAGGCTAGCAATCTATTACTTGAGCCACAGCTCTACTTCTGGCTTTTTGATGGCTAAGTGAAGAGTCTCACCAACTTTCCGGCCCAGGCTGGCTTTGAACCACAATCTACAGATCTCAGCTTTCTGAGTGGTTAAGATTACAGATATGAGCCACTGGTGTCTGGTCTCTTCTCTTTTAAACCATATTGCAGTTGCTCTTTCTCCTGGAAAGGTATCTTGATTACATTCCACCAGACTGGAATTGTCCTTCACTGTTGTAGTTGGAAGATTGTATTCATGTAGTGTCTCTTTATGTGAGTTTTTAGTAGTGTTTATGCATTACAAGAATGGCTAGTGTTTATTGAGCCCTTACTATCTGCCATCTCCCATCCAGAGCACATATTATACCTCATCTCACTCAATTCATAAACCACACCCTAATGAGTGAGGTACCATGATTATCCCCATTTTACTAGAGAAAACTAAATTGAGATGGAACTATTAGATAGTATGTCTAAGGTAAATAGCTAGAAAGTGGAAAAAGAGGCAGTCTGACTTCTCAGCTCACTGTATCAGTATTTTATGCTGGGCTTCTTTTCCCTCACCCCACTTACTCCCAGATCCCTAATAAATGTTTATAAACAAAAGTGGAATACTTCCCACAGAAGTTTTTTTTGTTTTATTTTTATTTTTATCAGTCCTTGGGCTTGAACTCAGGGCCTAGGCACTGCCCCTGAGCTTCTTTTGCTCAAGGTTAACACGCTACCACTTGAGCCACAGCATCACTTCCTGTATTTTTTCTGTTTAAGTGGTGTGGAGGAGTCGAACCTGGGGCTTCATGCATGCTAGACAAGCACTCTACTGCTAAGCCATATTCCCAGCCCCTGTTTTTGTTATTTTGAAGTACCAGCTAGTATTTGAATTCAGGGCTGCTTGTGTGGCTGGTACTTACCACTTGAACTATGCTTCCAGCCAAACCTTTTGCTGATTATTTTGGAGATGGAATTGTATGGATATTTCTTTTTTTTTTATTGTGAAAATGCCATACAGAGGGGTTACAATTACATGGGCAAGGTAATGAGTACATTTCTTATCAAGAATTGTTGTCTCCTCCTTTGTTTCCCCTTCCAATCCCTTCCCATCTCAACTCCCACCCAGCCAAAGTTGTAAAGTTCATTTTTTGACATAGCATCTTGTATATCTCATTGTTGCAATGGGTCCACCTGTATCCCTATTTAAATAATTTGTTTTTTCCCTTTCCCTCCACAAATTATACCAACATCAGATACAGTGAAAACAGGGCTTATACCGTGGGGGAGGGACATACAAAGCAACAAAGAAATCATCTTATAAATGTGTTAGAAACAATAACAAGCAAGACAAAACATTTGAGTCCTTATCTTGGGGTTCATTTCACCTAACATCAACTTATCTGACCTTTTCTGCTTGACTCAGACATATACTAGTTATTGCAAATAAGGGAAACCATGGGACCTATGTTTCTTTGGGCCTGGCTTACTTCACTTCATATAATTTTTTCCTAGTCTTTCCATTTCCTAACAAATGGGGCAATGTCATTCTTTCTGATGGAGGCATAGAATTCCATTGTGTATATATACCACCTTTTCTTGATCCATTCATCTACTGAGGGGCATCTGGTTTGGTTCCATATCTTAGCTATGGTGAATAATGCTGCAATACACAGTTGTGCTGGTAGCTTTAGTATGGTCTTGTTTGTGATCATTTGGGTAAATGCTCAAAAGTGGGATTGCTGGGTCATAGGGAAACTCAATGTGGATTCTTTTGAGGAACCTCCATACTCCTTTCCAAAGTGGCTGAACAAGTTTACACTCCCATGTGTGGATATTTCTTTTCTTTTGTCTTAAAAAAATTCGGGCTGGGAAGGTGGCTCAGTGGTAGAGCGCTTGCCTTGCATACCTGAGGCCCTGGGTTCAATTCCTCAGCACCACATAAGCAAAAAGAAAAAAGCTGGAAGTGGTGCTGTGGCTCAAAGTGGTAGAGCGCTAGCCTTGAGCTGAAGAGCTGAGGGACAGCACCCAGACCCAGAGTTCATGCCCCATGGCCGGACCCCCCTGCACCCCCCCTCAAAATTCATGCCATCAACTGCTCACTCATTTCTTATGAATATTTTGTCTTTAAAAAAGTTTCATGCTATCAACTGATCACTCATTTCTTGTTTTCATTTACTGCATATTTGGATTAATTTTTTTTATTGTCAAGTGATATACAAAGTTGTTACAGTTACACAAGTAAGGTAATAAGTACATTTCTTGTCAAACTTGTTACCCCTTCCTTCATTTTTCTCCTACTTTCCCTCTCCTCCAAATCTCCCTTAAGTTATACAGATCATTTTCATCATATTGTTTTGAATATCACTGTTGCATTGGTTCCCCTTTGTCCTTTGTCTCACCATTCTGTTGTTCCCCTTCCCTTCCCTAATTCAGCTAAATGAATATACAATATCAGGGTACTAAATTCAAATACAATGAGAATAGGAGATATACCATAGGGGGAAGAACATTCAAAAGAAACAAGAAATCATATAGTACATTAAAAACAACAAGAACAAAGAAAACCTTTTGTGGTCCATGTCTTAGAGTCATCATCTTAGATGTTCATATGTACATAGCTATTGAGTTATTGGTTTTTTGTTTTTGTTTTTGTCAGTCATGGGGCTTGAATTCTGGTCTTGAGCGCTATCCCTGCGCTCTTCAGCCCAAGGTGAGCACTCCATCACTTGAGCCAAAGCCCCACTTCTGGTTTTCTAGTGGTTTATTGGAGATAAGTCTCATGGACTTTCTTGCTCGGGCTGGCTTTGAACCGTGATCCTCAGATCTCAGCCTCCTGAGTAGCTAGGATGACAGGTGTGAGCCACTGGTGTCTGGCGCTATTGAGTTATTCTGCTCATCTGCAGAAGTATAATATTAATTGCAAGTAAAGGAGACCATGGGACCTATGTTTCTCTGGGTCTGGCTTACTTCACTTAATGTGATTTTTTCAAAGTTTTTCAATTTCCTTACAAATGGGGTGGTGCCATTCTTTCTGATGGAAGTATAGAGTTCCTACACACACACACACACACACACACACACACACACACACACACACACACACACGCACGCACACACACATCATATTTTCTCAATCCATTCATCTACTGAGGGGCATCTGTTTTGGTTCCATATCTTAGCTATGGTGAATAATGCTGCGATAAACAGAGTTGTGCTGGGTAGCTTTAGTATGGCCTTGTTTGTGATCATTTGGGTAAATGCCCAGAAGTGGGATTACTAGGTCATAGGGGAGCTCTATGTGGAGTCTTTTGAGGAACCTCCATACTGCTTTCCAAAGTGGTTGAACAAGTTTACACTCCTACCAACAGTCTAGTAGCATAGCATTCCCTTTTGGCCACATTCCCTCCAGCATTTGTTGTTATTAGATTTCTTGATTTAGCCATCCTAACTGGAGTGAGGTGGAATCTCAATTTTGTTTTGATTTACATTTCTTTTTATGGCTAGAGAAGTTGAGCATTTCTTCATGTGTCTATTGGCCATTCTTTTTTTTTTAATTTTATTTTATTTGTGAACATGCTGTACAGAGGAGTTACAATTACATGGGCAGGATAATGCGTACATTTCTTACCAAGCATTGCAGCCTCCTCCTTTGTTTACCCTTCACATCCCTTCCCAGCCTCCCCCCTCCCCCCCAATCCCAATCCTTCTCCTTCCCCCCTCTTCCCCCCCCCCCCCCGCACCGACGTTGTAAAGCTCGTTTTGGACATGACAACTTGTACTTTTCATTGTTGCAACAGGTCCACCTGTATCCTTAAACAACTGGTTTTTCCCCATCTCCTCCACAAGTTATACTGACATCAAATATAGTGAAAGCAGGGGTTATACTGTGGGGGAGGGACATACAAAGCAACAAAGAGATAATCTTATAAATGCGTTAGAAACACATACATGAAAGAAAAAAAACATTAAAATACACATCTAACGGTTCATTTTCCTGACATCACATTATCTGACCTTTTCCGCTTGACTCATACATATACTAGATATTACAAATAAGGGAAACCATGGGACCTATGTTTCTTTGGGCCTGGCTTACTTCACTTAATATAATTTTTTCCAAGTTTTTCCATTTCCTAACAAATGGGGCAATGTCATTCTTTCTGATGGAGGCAGAGAATTCCATTGTGTATATATACCACATTTTCTTGATCCATTCATCTACTGAGGGGCATCTTAGCTATGGTAAATAATGCTGCAATAAACATAGTTGTGCTGGTAGCTTTAGTGTGGTCTTGTTTGTAAACATTTGGGTAAATGCCCAAAAGTGGGATTGCTGGGTCATAGGGGAGTTCTATGTGAAGTCTTTTGAGGAACCTCCATACTGCTTTCCAACGTGGTTGAACAAGTTTACATTCCCACCAACAATGAAGTAAGGTTCCTTTCTGTCCACATCCCCTCCAGCATCTGTTGTTGTTAGAGTTCTTGATTTTTGCCGTTCTAACTGGAGTGAGTTGATATCTCAATTATTGGCCATTCTTGTTTCCTCTTCTGAGAAATCTCTCTTTAAGTCTTTAGCCCACTTATTAATTGGGCGGTTATTTCTTTGAGGATTTGTTTTTTTGGGATTTAATTTTTTGAGTTTTAAATATATTTTAGATATGAGCCCTTTGTCTGTTGTATGGCTAGTGAAAATCTTCAAATCTGTGGTTATCTATTGATCTTGCTAGCTATGTCTTTGCCATGCAGAAGTTCAGCAGTTTATTGCTATTCCTATTTGTCTAACCTTTCTTTGATTGGATTTTGAAGATGGAGTTGTATGGGTATTTTTGCCTAGGCTGGCTTTGAGCCATTATCCTCCAGATCTAAGCCTCTTGAATAGTTAGGATTACAGGTATGAACTACTGTTACCCAGCCCCATGAAAAGATTTTGTTTGGATGACCAGAATCTGCTTAGGTAGGACTTGTATAGAAGCCAAACTAAGCTTGGAGAAATATTATTGCCTTGTAAATGGGTCAGCCTATAGGGTCAGGTTGAAGTCATCAGCACAGACTCTGTAGACAGAAGGCTAAAACTTACCTATCACAACCTTTCTGTAATGTGTTAATTTTTTCTGAGCAGACCTGGAGTATTCTAGGACCATGTATACTAGAAGAGTCCACCTGATACTTCTGTTCCTCTGAAATCTGAGAGCTTTTATTGATTGATTTTAACTTTAATGATTATTTTAACTTCCATTGTCTCCTAGATACATTTGCAACCATTCTGAACAGGAAAGTGTGGTTATTATTCTCCTTTTACACACAGGGACACTGAGGTGGAGAGGTGAGCAATCTACCTGAGATTACCCATCATAGTTTGTATCTGCTTGGACTGGGACTGGAGCTATGTCTTTTGCCTCTAGTCTGTCTGGCTACAGATGCATCCTTAAGGACTTGCACCAAAACCCTCAGGCTCTAATCCCCTGGCTGTGGGCACTTCTCACCAGGGGGCAGCTCTTCTCTTCATCATTACCTGTGTCAGTGGTCCTTGGTCCTGTCTCTTCCTCCAGCCTCTTCCTATGGGCCACATCCTTCCTCTCTCTCTCCCAAGAATTGGAGGCTCTTTAGATAGGGGGAACCCAAGCTAGTAACGCCTTCTGATTGTAGCTCCCAAATCCCTGGAGGGACTGTTTATTGCCTTTATCATCCCTAGTCATGGTATAGATGTTATTTATTGTCAGATGAATGTATTTCCAAATAAAACTGAAAATGTACAAGTAAATGCAGTGACAGAGCTGTAAAAAAAAAACACAAAACCAAAAAAACCCTGCCTACTCGCTCACTTGAAGAAAAGCCTGCACAACTAATTAACCCAAGCAGGCCTCTGCGGTGTTTGGAAACAAGCTTGGAATTAATATTGCCTTTTTCAGCGGCAAGAGATCTAAATCTTTTATTGGGCAGTGGTAGGAGAGAGAGAGAGAGAGAGAGAGAGAGAGAGAGAGAGAGAGAGAGAGAGAGAGACATGCTGAGTTGGAGAAAGAGGGAGAGGCCACAATGGAAAATAATAGAGAGGAAAGGAAGATGAATACAGTTACCCATCTGTCTCAATACCTGTGCAGACCATTTTACCGAGAGTCTAGAGTCTGGACAGACAGACAGGCAGGCAGACAGACAATCTTTTTAAGAATGAGAGGGAAGAGGAGGGAACGGGGCCTTTGTCTAGCTCAGACATTTCCTTTCTGTACCACTGAAGTCAGACAATCAGAGGCTCGTGGACTGGTTGAGGTCTTGAGAGAGGTCATCTAATTCAGTGGTTTTAAAATTATTTTTAGCAGCAAACCCTTTTCTTGAAATGAAATCATGCGCAGCAGCAGCAGCGCATACAAGGCAGATGAAAGCAGAGCTGCTTTGGGTTGAGCCCTCCCGTCCTTCTCTGCAGGGCAGATTTTTCTCCTTTGGTCCTCAGGGACAGAGAGGGCATCATTGGGAAGCTCAAGCTCCCTGGCCTCTGGGTAACGAGGCCTGGGGAGTGTCCTTGCTTTTCCCCTGGATTCATGCTGAGCTGAATGTCACCGAGGGAGCCATGGAGGAGAGGATGTGGCAGTTGGTGGAAGAAATGGGTTTCCAGGGTGATGCTTGCTTCCTCACTTCAGAACGTGTTAGAGTTTTAAACATAGCTGTTCTGTCTCCCCAGGAACCTTTATTGCTGACAGCCAAGGAAGGCTGTCCTGATCCAGACTTTTTATTGGTTGCTGTTTGTGTTCTTTTGAGATAGGAGAACCCTCCTTACCCCTTGCCCCTTCCCCCTCTGCCCCCTTCAAATTCACACCTCCTGCCTCAGTCTCCTTTGTGCTGGGAATATATATATATATATATGCAGTTCCATACCTGGCCCACCCAGACTCTCCCTCAGTAGGGATGTCATGGCTCTACCTGAAGTGGAGGAGGAGAAAGGACCAAGAGTATGAAGACGTGATCTCCCTTCTCTGAAAGAGTATGGACTGGCTAGAAGGGATTTCCCTAGTGACCGTCCAGGTAGCCCTATAGGGACAAGAGCCGCTGTGGGGGAAATGACATCACATACATTTTCTTCTTTGTGTAGAGGAAGGAAAGGCAGCAACCTGAAGCAGAAAATCACCTGCTGAGCGACACTGTAGAAATCGTCTGGTCTCAGGGAGGTGGTCTGTTCTGGCCATGAAAAGCAGAAGCTGGAGGGTGGGTGGTGGATGGGGAGGAGGAGGGAATGCTGCCAGGCCCTGAGTGAGGAGCCTTCCCATCTCCTGTTAACCCTGAGTGTCCTTGGCTCAGGCCTAGTCAACAAGCGGAGCGCAGTAAGGAGGGGAAAACACAAATCAAGAAGTAATGCTTTTTTTTTTTTTTGAAGGAGAAATTATAAATTGCAATTTAATCACATAATCACTTTGACACTCTCAAGCAAGCTAATTTCTTCCCTTGCCTCATTTCATCCACTCGGTGAGATGAATCTTAATGAATAATGTCCTATGAATATTTAATTTTTGATCAATTTGAATTTTCTCTGGCATACCTGCTAGAGACATAAATCAGTCCCCTTCTACCAAGCAGAGAGAATTTGGACAGTGCCTGGGTTGATCTTTGGATAGATCTCTGCCCAGGTTCACAGAATTGACCAACCTAAAGTGACCGGACTAAAGCCTAGAGGTTATACTTTGCCACCAACTCACATTATGACTCAGTCTGGGTTCTGGGGGCACAAGCCTGTAATCCTAGTTACTCAGGAAAATACTCCCCAAAGTAGATTAAAAGTATACGATTAAATAATGAAGTAGGCAAATGGCAAATGATATATTTAGAATAATAATGCATTTAATACTATTAAACAAACATTGTTATTATTCATTTTAAGTGCCTTATTCTAGCTTGAGGAGCTATACAGCAAATGATTGTTATCTATTATTTGACAGCACATCAGAACATCTCCCCATGTAACAATACCCACTGATGGAATGTTATTGCTAAACAAGATATCAAGTTAGAACTAAAATTATGAATGAAAGCAATGTCTGTATTTGTATAGAGATCAAGAATGGAAAAAAGAAATGACTCTCTTTTTTAAGATACACCTAGATATGTGATGAAACTATTAAAAAAGGATGGCTAGCACAAAATTTGGGCTAGTGGGTTGCTGGAGTTAGGGGAGGAAGTTAAATGAGATGGAATGGGGGTATTGGAAAGCATTGCACATGCTCTATTTCTCTCTTCTCTTCTTCCTCTTCTCTTCTTTCTCCCTCATCCTTCTCTTCTCTTTCCTTCTTTCTTCCTTGGTATGTATATGTGTGCTGATACTGGGGGTTGAAATCAGGGCTTGGCACTCTCCTTTAGCTTTTTTGCTCTATCACTTGAGTCACAGTTATACTTCCAGCATTTTGCTGGTTAAATAGAACTAAGAGTCTCATGGACTTTCTCCTGCACAAGTTGGCTTTGAACCTTGAGTCTTAGATTTCCACCTCCTGAGCAGCTAGAATTATAGGCATCAGCTGTCAGCACCTGGGTATTTTTCTATTTCTTAAGGTGAATGTTGAGTACTTGGCTGTTAGTTTTTTTAAAAAATGATCCTTAGTCTTCACATTGTAAGTATCTATTATTATTTGTATGTATGGTATACTTAAAACAGACAAGTTGTAAATAACCTGTGATAACCCTTACTTTATTCACAAAGTCAACTCTTAGACTTGGAGGAAAACCATGAACTTATAATCCTATGGCAGTACCAAAGAGGGCTCATCTCCTCCCACCTTTTCATGTACTTGCTTTCAAATATACTCCTATCTTTTGCACCAGCAGTGAACTAGGTCTATTTGAAGAGACTGGAGCAGAATGAACAATTTATGATGTAGGTGGCATCATGATTCTTTACTGAGACAGTCTTACAGCCCCGGCCTACCTTGCTTGCAATCCTCCGACCTCAGTCTCCTTCAGGCTGGGACTATGGTTGGTATCAATCCCATTTATTTTGCAAATAAGGAAACTGAAAGTCACTGAGATTGAATGACATGTCCAGATTGCATTTTGAACACAGTCTCTTCACTATACCATTTTTCCATCTCTCATTACTAGCCAAACTCCTTTGAAACTTTGTGTTGGGACAGTTTGCTACTGGACACAAAGACAATCTTTCCCAATCTTTCTCCAGTCAATCCAGGAAAGAAGGCAGGAAGAGAGTGTGTATTATGAGGGTATGAGTAGGGGTGCTAGAATGGAGCTGAGGGCAGGGAAAGTGTCAGCATTTATATTCTCAAATCTGAGGACCACTCACTTCCTTGGCCCTTATTACTTAAGCCTCTGATTATAAACTTGGAGGCAGAGGGTTGAAGAGCTATTTAATCAGCCCTTTGTCTGGCACATAGAAAGTTCTTATTAAATATTTGCTGGCTTTTGAATAAACTCTGGCTGATATTTTTGTTGCCATATATGGAGAGAGAACTGTCCCTTTGGCTGTATTAGGCTTCTTGCTCTCCATGGAGTGAGTCTGGGCCAGGGCAGCAGAAGGGATAAAGTTGACTTTGCAGCATTTCTTCCTGCTAGAAATACAAGAATTTCTCAGCAGGCAGGGCTGAACTGATCAGATCTACTCTCTGCATCTTCTGAGTTTCTTTCCTTCAATTGATTAGCTGGGAGATTGGCAGGCAGTAGTGGCAATGGAAATTTAATGTTCTGGAAACTTAGTCTTTTTCCCTTTCCTCCAAGGTTTTCCCTGGTGAGCTCGGAAAAGGTCTTGCCGCTTAACAGGCAGTCAGGGATGGGACCCAGGAGCGTTGCCATCAGAGCCAAGAATTTATCACTTGTGACACGAAACCCAGGCATGGCTGCATTTATGGGGGAGAAGTAGCAGGTGGTGAGGAGAACTACTGTCTAACCTGGGGACATTGTCCCTATCAGGGTAATGACACCCCACAGTGATCCTGAAGCTTCATTGGCTTAGTGCCTCCAGCTAGAATGAATGGAAGCAATTAGTCCTGCAGCTTTGAGTTGGTGCCCGATACCCAAGTATCGGTAGATCCCAAGTCCTTGTGCCTGGAGGACTTGATGGAGTGGGGACAGCTGTCAGGTTCAATGGTAATATTTGATCTCAGTTTTGTGTTAGCTGTGTGCTATGGGTACGCTTCTCTGTTCCTCTGAGCCTCAACTTTCCTTCTGAATAGGGGACCATAGATGGGGATAATAGTGACAAGTCCTATGGGTGCATTGTGATGATCAAATTAGCAGATATTCATGACATGCTTGAAGCTATGCCTGGCACATGATGAACCCTATACAAATGATTAAAATCAGTGAGTAACCAAGTTCTCCTCTATTCTTTTCACCCCTCCTCCCTTCCATTCTTTTTTGGCTAGTATGGGACCTGACCTCAAGGCTTGTGGACTGCAATCCTTAATTCTTTTGCTCAATGTGAATGCTCCACCACTTGAGCCAGCACTCCAGTTCTGGCTTTTTGTTGGTTGATTGGTGGTAAGAGTCTCATAAACTTTCCTGCCTAGGCTGGCTTCAACCATTACCCCTAGATCTCAGCCTCCTTTAGTAGTAGGATTATAGGTGTCAACCACCAGCACTTGGCTCCACCATTCCTTCTTGCTCCTTTGTTCTTTGGTAGTCAGTGATCTGATTTCTTAAGACTCATTTTCCTGATTTGTAATGAGTGTTTCTTGAAGGAGAGGGCTTTTTTTGTGTGTGTGTGGGGTTCTGGGGTCCCAGACAAAACTGAATACAACCAGGTCCTTCCCATTGGGAGTGGAGTCTGTCCCCAGGAGCTATGTTTTAGGCAGATACAATCTAGATGGATGTTTCCAGAGCCCAACCAATGTCTTTGTGATTCTAATCCCTCCCTTCTTCACACAAAGACCTCTGCTGCTTCCACCCAGGCCTCCCTCTGGGGTCAGGTGCTGCATTTGCAGCTCCATGCCTTTCAAGTGTTCTCCTGTTGTCTCCTGGCCAGTGCTGCCAAGGTCCCTGCAGGCCCCAAGGTTGAGCCCATGGCAAGGACAAATGGTATTTTTGATGGGACTTGGTCTCAGGTAGGCCAAAGTGGGCATGAACCCAGAACTTCCAAGCATTTATGATAACATTTCACTCAGAGCCTTCTCAATGCCAAACCTAATTTTCCTCTCCAGTATAAGAATCTTTTCTGATGACTTCATGCTTTTGCAAGACAGCCCATCTAGCTAAATAGTTCTAGTAAACAATTACAGCAAAGACTAACAATAACAGTAAGTTAGTAACAGCTGTCATTTATAAATGCATAAACCTATTTTACAGCAATTCTGTAAATGAAGCTTTTTCTCAATTTTAAATTAGTCTAATATTTATTGTATAAAATAATGGGTTTTATTATAACTTTTTTCATACAGGTACGTTGATCATATTTATACTCTCTCTTGTCCTCCTCCCTCTTTCCATTGATCTGCCCTCAAATCGTACCCCTTTAACTTTAATGATCCGGATTCTGCATATGAGATAAAACAGTTGAGCTGGGTGCTGGTGGCTCACACCTGTAATCCTAGCTACTCAGGAGGCTGAGATCTGAGGATCGCTGTTCAAAGCCAGCCCAGGCAAGAACAAGAACATCTGTGAGATGTTCTCCAACAAACCACCAGAAAACTGGAAGTGGTGCTATGGCTCAAGTGGTAGAGGGTTGGCCTTGAGCTGAAGAGCTCAGGGACAATGCCTAGGCCCAGAGTTCAAGCCCCATGACCGACAAAAAACAAACAAACAAACAAACTCAATTCCACCCCCCCCCAAAAAACCCCATTTGATATCTGTCTATTCCTGTTTAACAAAATGGTTTTCTGTTTCATCCATTTTCCTGCAAATGGCATAGTTTTATTTTTTTGGCAGTCATGAGCTTGAACTCAGGTTCTGGGTACTGCCTCTGAACTCTTTTTGCTCAAAGCTAATGCTCTACCACCTTGAATCATAGCACCACTTCCAGTTTTCTAGTGAATTGGAGATAAGAGTGTCCTGCACCAGGTGGCTTTGAAACACAATTTCAGTCTTCTTTTTGGATGAATAATTCTCCACTGGGTATACATACCACATTTTTTATTCATTCATTTATTGATAGGGTGACTCAATAACTTGACTATTATGAGTAGTGCCATAATAAATGTAGGCATGCAAGTATCTTTATTGTGTGCTGATTGGTTTCTTTAGGTATATACCTAAGAGTAGAATAGCTAGAGCATACAGTAGTTCTATTTTCAAATTTTTGAGGAACTTCCATACTGATTTCCACAGAGACTGGACTAATTTACATTCTCATTGGTAGTGTATGAGTTCCTACAACTTCATATCTTCACTGGCATTAGCTGTTTGTTTTCTTACAAGTGAATAGCTGGCAAAGATTTTCTTCCATTTTATAGGCTGTTTTGTCACTCTGGCCATTGTTTTCTTTGCTTCAAAAAAGCTTTAACTTTTTTTTTTCTCTTTGTGCTGATATTGGGGCTTGAACTCAGGTCCTGGTGTGCTTGGCTTGGCTTTTTCCTATCAAGGGTTGGTGCTCTATCACTTGAGCCACACTTCTACTTCTGGCCTTTTGCTGATTAATTGGAGATGGGAGTCTCCCAGACTTTTCTACTGGTGCTGACTTTGACATGTGACCATCAGATCTCAGTTTCCTGAGTATCTAGGATTACAGATATGAGCTACTAGTGCCAGCCTACAGTTTTTAATTTGATGCAATCTCATTTGTTAATTTTTATGATTATTTTCTGAGCAATTGGAATCCTATTCAGAAAATTGTTACCTATGTTGAAGTGTTTTCTTCTAATAGTTTCAAAGGCAGGTTTTACGTTAAGGTCTGTGACTAATGTTTAGTAGATATAGATATAGAGAAAGATCTAGGTTTAGTCTTCAGTATAGGAATATTCAGTTTTGCCAGAACTATTGTTTTAAGGCTATCTTTTCTCCAAAATACGTTTTTGGCAACTTAGTTGAGAATCAGAATAAAGTTAGTGTCTGGATCCCTTTATTGTATTTGTCTACATGTCGATTTTGTGCCACTACCAGGCTGTTTTTATTACTATGGCTTTGTAGTATAACCTAAAACCAAATATTGTAATACTTTCAGAATTATTCTTTTTGTTCAGGATTTCACTGGCTATTTGGAATCTTTTCTGTTTCCATACCAATTTTAGGGCTTTTTTTTTTAGGTTTCTGTATAGAATTTCATTGGAATTTTGATGGGGGAATTGAATTGAATTTGTAGATTGCTTTTGATAAGATAGCTATTTTCACAATATTAATTCTGGCAATCCAGGAACATGGGAAGACTTTCCAACTTCTATTGCTTTTTTCAACTTCTTTTTTCAGTGTTTTGTAATTTTCATTGTGAATATCTTTTACCTCCTATGTTGGGCTTATTTTTAGTTTCTTTCTTTTTTAAGACTATTGTATAAGGCATACGTTTTCTTGATTTCTTTCTCAATATGTTCATTAGTGGTATATAGAAAAGCTACTGATTTTTAGATGTTCACTTTATATTCTGCTATTTTGTTGGAAGTGTTATCAGATCTCATAGTTCTCTGATACAGTATTTAGAGTCTTTTGAATATAAAATTATATAATCTGCAAATAGGGATACTTTAACTTCTTCCCTTTCTATTTGTATCCATTTTATTTCTTTCCCTTGTCTTTATGCTCTAGCTAAGAATTCAGCTACTATAATTAATAAGAGAGAGAGGAGGGACATTTTTTGCTGGCAATTTTAGAGGAAGTGCTTTTGTTTTTTCTCTATTTAGTAAAATGTTGGCTGTAGTTTTGTTGTATACAGTCTTTATCATGTTGTAGTATGGTTCTTCTATTTATTCTTAGTTTCTTCAGGGCTTTTTTGATCATGAAGTCATGAATTTTTTCAAAGGCTTTATGCATCTGTTGGTAATGTCACTAGAAGCCATTGATAGCAATGATTGCCATTGATTATGTGTTGTATTATGCTTATTGATTTGCACATATTGAACCATCCTTGCATTCCTGTAATAAAATGAATTTAAGGTTTATGATCTTTCTAATGTGCTGTTGAATTTGGTTTGTGAGTCTTATGCTGAGGGTTTGTACCTGTGTGTTCATCAAGGGAATTGATCTCTCTCTCTATATTTATTGTGTCCTTGTCCAGTTTTGGTATGGGTAATATTGGCTTCATAAAATGAGTTTGTTAGTGTTCATTCCCTTTCTAATTTATGGGCTACTTTAAGGCACACTGGTGTTACTTCTTCTTTAAAGATCTAACAATAAATCAGCAGTAAATTCATCCAGCCCTGGAGCCCTGGGCTTTTATTTGTTGGAAGATTCTTTATTGCTTCAATCTTCTTGCTTGTTATAGGTCTGTATAAGTCTGTTTTGGTAGGTCATATGCACCTAGAAATTGATTCATTTCTTCTAGTCAAATTAAAGTTTCTAAAATATTTCTTAATAATCCTCTGGATTTCTTTGGTATCTGGTGTAATAGCATATTTTTATCTCTAATTTTGCTAATTGTATTTTCTCTCTGTTTCTTTTGGAAAGTTTGGCTAAGAGTTTTTCAAAGAACTATTTTGTTGTTTTATTGACTTTTTTTGTATTGCTCTTTTAGTCTCTACTTTCTTGTTGTTGTTTTTTTTGGGGGGTCCGGTTATGGGGCCTGAACTCTGGGCCTGGGCGCTGTCCCTCAGCTCTTCAGCTCAAGGCTAGCACTCTACCACTTGAGCCACAACGCCACTTCCGGCTTTTTTCTTTTTGTTTATGTGGTGCTGAGGAATCGAACCTAGGGCCTCATGCATGCAAGGCAAGCACTCTACCACTGAGCCACCTTCCCAGCCCAAGTCTCTACTTTCTTAATGTCTGTTCAGGTCTTTACTATTTCTTTCTAACAACAACTAATTTTGAATTGGCTTGCTCTTGTTATTCTAAGACCTTGAGATGCATTGCTAAGTTATATATTTGAGATATCTTTGCTTTTAAAATCTATGTACTAAACAATATAACTTTTGCTTGGTGCTAGTGGCTTATGCCTGTAAATCCTAGCTACTCAGGAGGCTGAGATCTGAGGATTGCAGTTTGAAGCCAGCCCAATCAGGAAAGTCCATGATACTCTTATCTCTAATTAATCACAGAAAAATCCAGAAGTGGTGCTGTGGCTCAATTGGTAGAGTGCTGGCTGTGAGTAAAAGGAGGCCAAGGACAGTACCCAGGCCCAGAGTTCAAGCCTTAGGACTGGCAAAAAAAAAAAGATATAACTTTCATCTAAACACTACCTTTGCAAAGATTGTAGTATGCTATATTTTCATTTTCATGTCAGTATTGGGGCTTCAATTCAACACCTGGTTGTTGGTGTTCCTTACTCAAGGCTGATGCTTTACCACTTAGCCATACCTCCCTCTCAGGTTTTGGGTAATTATTTGGAGATAAGAATCTCATGGACTCCCACTTGGGCTGGCTTTGAACTTCAGTTCTCAGATCTCAGCCTCTGAATAGCTAGTGATCTTAAGACTTCTAAAATGACTGATTGATCGTTCAAAAATATATTATTCAATCTTCATATGTTTTTATGGTTTCTGTCATTTTTCTTGTTCTTGATTTCTAGTTATATTCCATTATAATTTGATAAAACAAGTTATTTTCTTTTTATTTTTAAGATTAGCTTTATGTCTTAAAATATGATCTATTTTGGGTAAAATTCCATGGATCACTGAGAAAAATGTGCATTCTGAAGCTGTTGGATGGAATATTCTGACAGTGTCTATTAAGTTTATTTGATTGATGATTCAGTTTAACTCTGGAGTTTCTTCATTTATTGGTTTTCAGAGGGTTTGGATCATCTAGTTGTTGATGAGAGTGGGTATTTAATCACCCACTATTATTGTATATGGACTTGTCTCTTCACGTATGGTAGTTTATTTTTTTTTTGGTGAAATTGGGTGCAACAATGTTCAGTGCATATATAACTTATAATTGTTATACTTTTTTTTTTTTGGTCCGGTTGTGGGGCTTGAACTCTGGGCCTGGGCACTGTCCCTCAGCTCTTCAGCTCAAGGCTAGCACTCTACCACTTGAGCCACAGCGCCACTTCTGGCTTTTTCATTTTGCTTATGTGGTGCTGAGGAATCGATCCCAGGGCCTCAGGCATGCAAGGCAAGTGCTCTACCACTGATCCATCTTCCCAGTCCCTGTTATACCTTTTTAATGGCTTATTCCATTTAGTAGTATAAAGAGATTTCTTTATCTCTCTGACTAGTTTTGGCTTGACATCTACTTTATCAGATATAATTATAAATATTCCTGTTTCAGTTTTATTTGCTTAGGGTACTATTTTTTATACTTTCACATTTATTCTGTGTCTTTGTCAGTCAGATATGCTTCTTGGAGACAGTAAACAGTTGGAACTTTCTTTTAAATCCATTCATCCAGTCTGCATCTGTGTGTGTGTGTGTGTGTGTGTGTTGGTCTTGGGTCTTGAATTCAGGGCCTGGACTCTGTCACTGAGATTTTGTGCTCAAGTCTAGTGCTCTACCACTCTGAATCACAGATGTACTTAATTGGAGATAAGAATCTCATGGACTTTCCTGTCCAAGTCTGTCTTTAAACAGTGATTCTCAGATCCTAGCCTCCTGAGTAACTATGATTACAGGCATGAGCCACTGGCACGTGGCTCAGTCTTTTTTTTTTTGGTTGTGGGGCTTGTACTCTGGGCCTGGGCGCTGTCCCTTAGCTCTTCAACTCAAGGCTAGTGCTCTACCACTTGAGCCACAGCGCCACTTCTGGTTTTCTGGTGGTTTATTGGACATAAGAGTCTCATGAACTTTCTTTCCTGGGCTGGCTTTGAACCGTGATCCTCAGATCTCAGCCTCCTGAGTAGCGAGGATTATAGGCATGAGCCACCGGTGCCCGCTACTCTGCATCTTTTAATGGGAGAGTTGAGACCATTTACATTTAGAGTTATTATGGAAAGGTCTATATTAATTCTTATTATTTTATTTTTTGGTTGATTCCAGTTCTGGTTATTCTTTTCTTTTCCCCTTATTCACCATTTACTGGTTTACTGAGTTGATCATATTTAATTCTTTCCTAATTTTAATTTGCTTTTTCATTCCTCTCATGAGATTTATTCTTTCTTGTCTTTCTTCCTAATTTGTGCATAGAATTCCTTTAAGCATCTTCTGCAATGTTGGCTCAGTAGTTATAAATTGCTTTAATTTGTGCTTATCTTGGAAGGTTTTTATTTTACTACTGATTTTATTAGAGAGCTTTACTGGATTTAGTAATCTTGGTTGATAATTACTTACTCTCAGTACTTACATCATTCCATGTTTTCCTAGCTTTTAGGGTTTCTGCTGATGTAATTCTGATTCATTTGCCTTCGTAAATAAGTTGGCATTTTTCTCTTGCAGCTTTCAATATCCTTTCTTTGCTCTGCAGCCTTGACATTTTAAGTATAATGTGACATGGACTGTTTCTTTTCTGGTCATGTCTATTTGTGGTTCTAAATGCCTCCTGTATTTGGAAGTTCATATCTTTCCCTACCTAGGCTTGGGGAATTTTTCTGCTATTTTATTGGATAGTTTTCTTCTTTTATCTTCATTCCTTCCTCTTCCCTCCTTCCCTTCTTCATGTGTTCTCCCTCCCTTCCTCCTTCTTTTCCTTTCCTTTCCCTTCCCTTCCCTTTTTTCTTTTGTGGTACAGGGACTTTGAACCCAGGGCCTGGCACTTACTAGGCTAGGTGATAATGCTAAACCATGCCTCTGACCCTCTTTACACTGATTATGTTTAGAATAGTATTTCTTTTTTTTTGTCTAGTAGCTCACCTGAGCTGTCATTTGCCTCCTTTTAGGCTTCTATCCTAGTTAACATCATAAGTGTACATCATGACATCTACTTCCCTTGTGGCAGTTCAACATTACAGATTTTTCCCAGGCTGGCTGGGCACTGCAGTCCTCACAACCTTAGCCTCTCACACAGTTTAGGATGACAAAGCATGCCTGAGTGCTAGGTATGTGATTGGACAAGCCCAGGCTGGTCTTAAACCATGATCGTCATGTTCTCAGCCCTCAAGTAGCTAGCATTATGGTCTCTAGGTTTTTTTGTTTGTTTGAGACAGGGTCTTGTTCTATATCCCAGCCAGGCTTCAAAGTTGAATACTGGGATTATAGATGAGTGCTATGAGTATTGCTTTCATTTCATATTGAAGCTTCTTTTACCATATGGATTCTTAACTTCGATTTGTTAAAAAACTTTTTTGAAGTATATGTTTTGACAACACATATAGATAGATAAATTGATAGAAGTAGATATATTTAAGTAGGTAGATAGTACAAAAATAAGCCTGCTATGCTAAGCTTGTGTTATTATACCAATAGAGCAAGTTATTTAGAAGATCCAGAACTTTGCAAAAAGAACCTGAAGAACCTCTTGCTCTAGTTCAGATACTTACTAGACCTGTGACCTGGAGAATCTAGTTAGATGTTCTTGAAGAATATATTTGCAAGACCTTTGTAACCACATTGATCAGAGTAAATAAAATCAGTTTTATTATTTATTTATTTATTTCTTGGGTCCAGTCATGGGTCTGAATTCGGCCTGGGCACTGTCCCTCAGCTCTTCAGCTCAAGGCTAGCGCTGTACCACTTGAGCCACAATGCCACTTCTGGCTTTTTTTTCTGCTTATGTGGTGCTGAGGAATGGAACCCAGGGCCTCATGCATGCAAGGCAAGTGCTCTACCACTGAGCCACCTTCCCACCCCTAAAATCAGTTTTAAAATAAATATGTTCCCAGCCACAGTAGTTACCCAAACTGGAAGGTAATGTCAGAGCTAAGAAAGTGAAAGCACTAAAGAAGGCAATCACACACAAAGGAGAATCCCAAACCATCATGTAGAGAGGCAAAAGTTGTACATGGAGGTTGAAAACAGATCCCTTCAGAAATAAATTTTAAACCTGGGCACTGGTGGCTCACGCCTGTAATCCTACCTATTCACGAGACTGAAATCTGAGGATTGTGGTTCAAAGCCAGCCAGGGCACAAAAGTCCGTGAGACTTTTATCTCCAATTAATGACCAGAAAACCGGACGTGACACTGTGGCTCAAGTGGTAGAGCACTCACCTTGAGCTGAAGAGCTGAGGGATAGCGCCCAGACCCAGAGTTCAAGCCTCATGACCGACAAAAAAAAAGAAAAAAAAGAAAAAAATGGATTTTTAAAAAAAAAAATCCAGCAAGACCAAAAGAACCAAGAGAAAGTTTATGATGATGAGGAGAGAGACCAAAAAGAATAATCCCCCACACACAAACACCAGTGAATAGAATGACCATCAACAACAGTTACAGGTGGGCAGGAAGACTCATCTGTAATGGGAGTGGCAGTTGGAAGCACCATGGCATCTTTTACCACTAGAAGAGAAACAGGATGCAAACTATGGCCTTACAGGCCAGGAGAAATACTGAAACTGAAAACACTGCCAGGGAATGGGAGGCACATAGCCAATTCATACGACAAAAGGCATTTTTAGAAAGGCAAGTAACTAAACTAGATGTGGTAACATTGCCAAGTGAAGGAACTTGTCACACAACTTCAACCACCAGGGGAGACAGCCCACTAGTCTCATATTGATTTGTATAAAAATGAAGATGAACTTCCATGGAATATATTTTAAAAACAGACTTGGCAATGTCACAAGTTAGAGGTAACAAGAGGCCACTTTTGTAAATAAAGCAAAGGGAATACTTGCAGGAAAAGTGGAATCAAGGAATTTTAGTCACAGGGAGCTCAGCATCAAATATTGAATGGGAACATAACAGAGATCAGTGCCCAAAACAAAGTAATTCAAACATCATACCAAAATATCACGTGTGGGTGGATACAGAAATCCAAAGACATCTCTTAAGCTGCATACCTTTCACATTTGTTGTGAAAGATGGGCTCAGTTGTTCAAAAATATATTAATAAAAACAAATAAAATCTACTTGTGGTTATAATCTTAAAATGAAAAAGTTGCCTGAGCAATAAGAGTGAATGAATAGCTACTGTGGGAGAATATATAGGGATGATGGAATGTAGGGGTGAGGAGAGACAGGCTGGGGGCATCAGTGAGTATGAGGGTGTAGTTGTAGTGGAGCAACATTAACAGCCCAGAAACAGAGCAGGTCAAAACTCCTGTGCTGATCAGTAAGTAGTAGGTGACTGGGGGCTCTAAGGTCTGCTATCTATCAAACATGTATCAGTCTTGACTAGATTCCTAGATGAAAGTTTGCTCTTGATTCCAAATCCTGTTTGACAGCATCTGAAATGAAACAGTCAGGCTTTCATTATTGAAATGACGATCCAAGCTCTTTGTCTGTTATCCTCTGCTCAATTTTGGAATTACTGGCTTCCATTAAAATCTGGGGGGGGGGCCCACATATAACAAAGCAGAATGTATCAGTTAGTTTGGTCTTAGAGGAGAAGGGGTAGGAGTGCTGGAGGTTTATTGGAGACTAGTGATTTGTTCCCTCCTGGCCTCGCTTTCTGTGACATATTCTGTTTCTTAACTGCTGACATGAAGGCCCCAAGTTTGATCTTTTGGTCATGTTCCAGAGTTCTTGAAAGTTGTGGTCATGCTTGTGTATTACCTTTTTCCTTATTTTTTACCTGAATACAATGTTTATTTGAACACTTTCCACTCTGATATTCTTTATTTTGTTTGATATAGTCTATTGGCAATGATTTTCACTGTATTTTATTTGGTTCATTTTTTTTTCCATCCCTTCCCTCCCTACCTTCCCCGAGGTTCTTTTTTTTTTTTAATTGTGATTAAGTGATTACATAATTTCTCGAATTTCACAGTATTGTGGAATAATGATGCTCATTTAAAGTCACAAGTTCATTCTAACTTTCCTGGAGCAAATTGTCTATCACAGTCTATAACATATAACGGTGTACACATATACACCATACATGTGATCAGCAGCATGAGGATATTTAGTAGTGGTTCGACCAGGTGAATGGGAGTTCTTTGTTTCTTAAGTCCTGTTAGTTTTGTCATATCACCTAACATTTTGGATTTAGCATCCACTTATCAGGGAGACCATGTACCGTTTGTCTCTTCGTTCTTGGCTTACCTCGCTCAACATGATTCCTTCTAGCTCCATCCATTTCCCTGAAAATGCCATTATTTTGTCATTTCTAATGGCTGCATAATATTCCATTGTGTATAGATACCACAATTTTTGGATCAATTCATCTGTGGTGGGGCATCTGGGTTGTTTCCATATCCTAGCTATTGTGAACAGTGCTACAATAAACATGGGGGTGCACATGTCCTTGTATATTAGTTCCTGTTGTTCAGGGTAGATGCCTAGAAATGGTATGACTGGGTCGTAAGGGAGGTCAATCTTTAGCTTTCTAAGGACCCTCCAGACTGCTTTCCAAAGTGGTTGTATAAGTGTACATTCCCACCAGCAGTGTAATAGGGTTCCTCTTTCTCCACATCCCCTCCAGCATTTGTGGTTGGCTGATTTGTGGATGTGGGACATTCTGACTGGGGTAAGGTGGTATCTCAGGGTTGTCTTTATTTACATTTCCTTCACACCAGGGATGATGTGGTTCATTGTTTTTAATGTGTGTGTGTGTTAACTCTGAGGCTTAAACTCAGGGCCTGAGCACTCCCTGAGGTTTTGTACTCAAACTTGAGCTCTACAACTTGAGCCACAACTCTGCTTGTGGCTTTATGATGGTTAATTGGAGCTAAACGTCTCACGGACTTTCCTGCCCAGGCTGGCTTTGAATCTTGATCCTGAGATCTCAGCCTTCTGAGGATTATAGGCATGAGCCACCAATGCCTGCTAAGTTTTTCACTTCTAATATTTATGTATTTGTATGTTTTTCAGAATCTCAATTCCTTGATGAATTTTTCATTCATTCTCACTTTATTAAAACAGGTCTTAAATTGACTTACTTGTTTCATCTATTTGTTTGTTTGAGTCCTCTTTAAAATTATTGATTATTTTTAAAACTAGGCTTTTGAATTCTTTGGCATTTTACTATCCTTAAATTTGGCTATTGACAAGTTATTAGTTTTTAGTGGAGTCATATTGCCTTTCTTTTTCATATTTCTTTTGTTTCTACATTTCAGTTTCTACATTTCAGTTTTTATTTTTTTAATTTTTAATTTTATGGGGAGAGACTCATCTTAGGTGACAGATTTTTTTGGGGGTTATAGTCCTTGCTACCACCCAAAGGACAGAAAGAAGGTAGCAGTAATAAAAATGACAATTCAGAAACAAATCAGGTATTTAAATCATAGTAAAAAAACCCAGCAGGAAATATCAACAAAATCCCCCATTAATGTTAGGAAAAAGGAATACTTACAGGAGAAACTTGGAGTTTAAAGACTATTGAAACTAAAGGCATCAATGATTAAGTAATAAAAAAAAAAGACAGGTTGGGAAAGGAAAAGAGAAGCAAACAGATAGGAAAGTTAGGAAATATTTGTGGGAGACAAGTATAAGAAAACTTCATAAGGGAAAGCATAATAAACTAAGTACAGAGGAAGATAACATAATTAAGCTCCCTTGAAAAAAAAGAAGAAAATCACCAGTTAGTATTTTTTGCCTGCTGAGAAGATAAGATTTTTTGGTCCTGTTTTATCTTGCTTTTTTTGTCTTGTTTTCTCCTCACACTTGACATTTGCAGTTACTTTGTGTGTATGGAAGGTATATTTTCCTCCTTAAAATCCAAACAAGTTAGACCAGAAAGGACTATCTGGAGAGGAAACCACACTCTGCCTTCCCTAGTGGACTTATTTCTGTCAATATTTTTCCAATATAGGCCAGCTAATGTGATGGCAGGAGCCATTCCCAAACTGCTCTTCCTATCTGGTCCTAAGGAACCACACCACCAAGCCTGTTCATGTTAGAAGCCTCTGCCTGTGTGGTTTGGGATAGGACACTTCTGAATGGCAGGTGCCTTCCATCCATCTCCCTGGCCCTCTGAAAGCACATAGCAATGTACACTGGGTGGGTGAGGGAGAGACTTCTGACTGGTGCTGTGTGCTGTGGCCTGGAAGTTCTCTGCCCCAGCACTCCTGCTTGTAGTACATAGCTGTCTCACCCTTACCAGATTTAGAGTGACAGCTCTGTTCATGTGCTTGTCCTCAGTTTCCCTCTTTAGTGTGCCTTGCACTATCCAATCAAGTAGATCTCTGTTTATAAATTTACTATAGCTAAGATATGGAACCAACCCAGATGCCCCTCAATAGATGAATGGATCAAGAAAAGGTGGTATATATACACAATGGAATTCTCTGCCTCCATCAGAAAGAATGACATTGCCCCATTTGTTAGGAAATGGAAAGGCTTGGAAAAAATTATATTAAGTGAA
>NW_012267294.1:1266684-1269050 GCF_000151885.1 Dipodomys ordii | reverse complement strand
CACAGTGCCACTTCTGGTTTCCTGGTGGTTAATTGGAGATAAGAGTCTCATGGACTTTCCTGCCCAGGCTGGCTTTGAACCTTGATCCTCAGATCTCAGTCTCCTGAGTAGCTAGGATGACAGGTGTGAGCCACCGATGCCCGGCAGATCTCTCATCTTAAACTATGTTTTTGCAGAGTGCCAGATTTTCCCCTGTAGATATCCCTGAGTTTTTCCTTTTCTCTTTTGCTTTCAGTCCAATAGGGAGTAGGGAGGATTCTCTCTTCCTTACCATTGTGTAGCACTGTGTGTTAGTTAGGTACAATGTTTCTCTTATAAATCTACAGTTCAATATATCTGGATTTTGTCTACTGTTTGCTGTTGCCCTTCCTTACCTTTTCACACCAATCACCTCTACCTGTAGCAACACATCTGATGTTTTGTCTCAGATTCGCGGAGGTGTCAGAAAGGGCTGGGTGTTTCTAATTCATCATCTTCACTCTTCTCAGATGTTCAATTTTTTTTTATTGTGCTAGAAGGCACATAATATAAAAGTTACTATCTTAACCATATTTTTGGCATTAGGAATTGAACTCACATCTCCCTGCTTGCTAAGCACGTGTTTGATCACTGAGCTGCACTCCTAGCCATATCATAATGATTTTAAATATATAATTTGATGATGGTGAGCATATTTATTTTGTTGTGTAACCACTACCCAGTTCTAGAACTCTGTTTGTGTCTCTGTACTCATGAAACAATTTCCTATTTCTCCCTCCCCTCATCCCTGAAAATCACTATTCTACTTACTATCCCAATGAATTTATTAAAAATACATTGTCAAAGTGAAATCACAGTGTTTGTTTTATCCCTGGCATACTCCATTTAAATAGTATTGTACTATGGGACAGAAACACTTCATAAAACTGAATTATATTCCATTGTATGTATTAACATGTTTCATTTATTAGTTCATCAGTTGATGAGCAACTAAGTTGCATCTACATTTACGCCATCTTAAAAATGCCACTCTAAACATGGATATACAAATATCTCTTGGCGACCACACTTTTGATGGCAAGAGAAATCTTGTCATCTTCATTTTGAAGATGTGGAGCCTGAGGCCTGGAGAGGATAAGTAATTTGCTTAAGGCTGCAACCAGTAGGTGAGCCTGTTTTGTCTGAATTGAAAGCGTGTATTCTGCTGTCTGCACCAAACTTCTGCCATGGCCCGGAACCTGCATGTATGTCTCTTTTATCCACTGAAGGCTACAAAACACATTCTGTTTCTTCTTTTCTGTGTTCACTCTAAGGTATTTGAAAAAGGCTGTCATGCTACTTTAAAGTTCTGTTTTCCTTAGGCTTTCTATCTCAACTGTTTGTTAAATTATAGGACACTGTTTCCAAGCATCTCAGCATTTTGGTCTCCCTTTACAGGATGTTCTTGTTGGTAAATGATTCTCTGATGTGCTGTGTTCTATATCATAGACTAGTGTGGCTTTATCTCACTTGGCAGTGTGCTGCCATGGTATAAAGAACACAGGCTTGCTGGGGGTGGGGGCAGGTGTCTGTAAGACAGTACTTGGCTGTCTGAGGCAGGAGAATGATGAGTTTGAGATCAACTGGGCTACACGGCAAGACCTTGTCTTAACAAACAAACAAACAAATGAATGAACAAAGCCTTAGCAACTATGTCAATCTGTGTTCAAATCCTGCCTCTGCCCATTGGCTAGCTGTATGATGGAGTTTGATTTTCTGGTCTTGTTTGGTCTTACCTTTCTCCTTTTTTATCTTTCTTTGCCTTCCTTTTCTTTCCCTTTCCTTCCCTTTCTTTTTTTTTATAAACAATATATATATTTTAACAAACACACAAGTACCTTAAATATTGGCTACAAAATACATGTTTTTCCTTTCTGTCCTTTCTTAGTGCCAATACTATTACTTGAACTCAGCCTAACAATGCTCCTCTCATCACATGATGAAATCCATGTCTTTTCCAGATAAACCTGCAGATGTTTGTGAAGTAATGAGTGTGATTTCCAAGAGCAGGTCACTCCTTGTACTGTGGATGGTGTCTTAGTCTATTTTGTGTTTCTGAAACAGAATACCTGAAGTGTACAAAGAAAAGACTCTGGTGTTTGGAAAGGACAAATAGGGTGGTGCTACTGTCTGGTGGTATCACAACATAGTAGAGGAATGGAAAGGGAACAATAAAGAGCAGAAAGAGCCAAGTATCTGGAAATATCTATCTATCTATCTATCTATCTATCTATCTATCTATCTATCTATCTATCTATCTATCTATCTATCTATCTATCTATCTATCTCTGTCTGTCTATCTATCTATGATTCTTGACTACATTCTCCCCTTCTTCTCCTTTTCATTT
>NW_012267294.1:1221988-1265083 GCF_000151885.1 Dipodomys ordii | reverse complement strand
AAGTTGATTGGCCAGAATTTTGTTGAGAAGTTTTACATCAATGTTCATCAAAGAAATGGGTCTATAGTTCTCTTTCTTTCATGAGTCCCTGCCTGGTTTTGGGATGAGGGTTTTAATGGCTTCATAAAAGGAGTTTGGTAGTGAACTTTCTCTTTCAATTTCATTGAAGAGTTGGGGAGGAGTATTGGTGTGAGCTCTGCTTTGAAGGCCTTGTAGAATTCCACTGTAAAACCATCTGGTCCTGGACTTTTCTTAGATTGGAGGTCTCTTATTGCTGTTTCTATTTCACTGCTTGATATGGGTCTGTTAAGATGGTTTAACTCATCTTGGTTTAGTTTTGGCATGTCCATATTTGCTAGGAAAAGGTCCATTTCTGCCAAGTTCTCAAACTTATTAGCATAAAGGTTTGAGAAGTATTCCCTTATAATGTTCTGAATCTTGGTTGTTTCCATGGTGATGTTTCCATTCTCATCTCTGAGTTGATTTATTTGGGTGTGTTCTCTTCTTTTTCTGATAAGATTTGTCAATTTTGTTAATTTTTTCAAAGAACAGCTCTTTGTTTTGTTGATTCTTTCTATTGGTTTTTGGATTCTAATTCATTTAATTCTGATTTAATTTTAATTATTTATTTCTGTCTACTGCATTGGGGTTTATCTTGCTGTTCTTTTTCAAGGAGGCTCAGACATCTCATTAAATTGTTGGTTTCAGATCTCTCCAATTTGTTGATGTAGGAACTCAGAGCTATAAACTTGCCCCTGAGTACTGCCTTTGTTTTGTCCCAGAGGAGCTGGTAATTTGTGTGCTTGTTTTTGTTGAATATCATGAACATTTGAATTTCTTTGAAAGCTGAGTGTGGTGTCACACATCTGTTATCCCGCCTCTTGGGAGCCAAGAGGATTATGAATTTGATGCCAGCGTGAGAAACATAATGGCACCTCTCTCAAAAGCTGAACTTCTTTGGAATGCTAGTAGATGCTACAACATCCAGTTCCTGAGATGACTGACTCCTATCCACCATCCACCTGCAAAGTGACCTCAGGCAAGAATTTTCCAACTCAACCCAGTCAACCTCAGAATAGTAGAGTTGTTTAAAGCTGAGTGCTGGTAGCTAGCTCATGCCTGTAATCGTAGTTACACAAGAGGCTGAGATATGAGGATCAACATTTGAAGCCAGCCCAGGCAAGAAAGGCTCTTATGGCCAACTGGCTAGCAAAGAATTGAAAGTGCAGCTATGTCTGAAGTTGGTAGAGCAGCAGGCTTGATGGGAATATGGCAAGTGAGAGTATGAGGTTCTCAGTACTGGTAGGTATGCCAAAAAGGAAGAGTTGTTTTAAACTGCTAAGTTTGGGAGTGATTCAGTATGCAGCACAAGATGATCTGAACTGTGATTCACTCAACTTACCAGGGCCTCAGTCTCCTGATCTGTGAAATGAAGACTATAAAAGGATTTCCATAGGCATTAGAAGGCAATGAAGTTAAAGCACTCAGCATATGCTTGCCACAGAACAATTGGACAATAAATAACTAATTATGAGCAATGACATTAAGAATGAAATAAGAGCAGGATGCAAGTTGAAACCCTGGTACTAGGCAGAGACAAAAAATGGGAGACTAAACTTGACATGAGGCAGAGAACACAAATTCCAAATGTGCAGTGATTTGTGCTAAGTTCTGACAGCTTCTACTGAGAAGGCCAGTCTAATGTGGGGGTTTTCTTGGCCTGCAGTGTGAGATCTTCTGTCATTAAGACTGGACATGAGAAGGCATGGGCCACATCTGGAGCAGAAGGTCTGGGCGGGTGTGGCAGGACACAGAAAGCTTCTGTTTTCACTCAACAGCATTGGAGTTTGGCCACTGAGGTACCTCATAGCACACCCTGAAAGTAATAGGGATCTGTGCAAGTGGCCCAATGATTTGATGTCACAGCTGACAGAGTTAAAGTGACAAGGTGACAAGGGAGCCAGGAAGAATGCCTGGTGCAATTCTTGTGTATGGTGTTTTCTTGCCGCTTGGGCTCCCTAAATCAGAGGGCAATGGTCCAGAGACTGAAAGGATTAGCCTGCTGAGGCAAGTATCTGAAAAATCCAGGTAGCCCTCTTCTCCTTTCCCTCTCCCTCTCCCCCCTCTGTCTCTCTGTCTCTGTCTCTTTCTCTCTCCTTCTCTCTCTCCCTCTCCCTTTCCTCCTCTCTCCTCTACTGTCCCTCTCCCTCTCCTCTCCTCCCCTCCCTTCCTTCCCTGGCATGGCCATTGCTAGTTATTTTGAAGGTTGAGTATCACAGACTTTTCTGCCCAAGTTGGCCTTGAACCACAGTTCTCCAGATCTCAGCCTCTTGAGTTGCTAGGATTACAGGTGTGAGCCACAGGTACTCAACTTTAACTTTTAAATCTTAAAAAGAAGAACTTAATCATTCCTCTCCAAAGAAACTCACTACAATTAATATATGTATTTTTTTGTTGTAGGAAAATAGTATGCAATGCACAGCAAAAAGAGCAAACTAAACCTCACTCACATTCCTGCAGCCCAGAGATAATCTCTGTTAACATTTCAATATACATATATAGATAGAATTTCAGACAGTGTACAGAAATAGAATCATACTGTTTGGTAACCTGCTTTTATCTCTTAATGATATGCCCTGGACATTACTCCATGTAATGAAATATCCATCTGCAGTTCTGAGCTTTTCAAATTGGAGACACGTAGCAGTGTATCAGGTATTTGATGAACTAGCAGGACAACCATGCTTCACCTCCCTGGAACATCAATTTTACTCAGTGGTAAGTCACTTGAAATACTATTTTTATACTAAAACAAACCCAGATATAGTAAAGAATAGAGTACAAAATTGGCATGATTTTTCAGAAGATACAAGACTTCAATGACATATTAAACTTGTTGCATTATTTTGCTTCTTCCCCCTTTCAAATTAATTTGCTTTTTTGAGGCAAGGTCTTGGCTATGGTGTCCAGATTGGTCTCAAACTTCCTCTATACTCCAGGATGACCTTAAACTCAGGATCCTCCTACCTCAGTAAGTGCTGATATAATCATTGTACACAACCATGATTGGCTGTACTTCTTTTGTTGTTGTTGTTGTCATTATTGGTTGTGGGATGTGAACACAGGGCCTAGGTGCTGTCCCTGAGCTCTTTTGCTCAAGGCTAGTTCTCTACCACTTTGACCCATAGCCCCACTTACAGTTTTTGAGTGGTTAATTGGAAATAAGAGTCTCATGGTGACTTTTTCTGCTTGGGCTGGCTTTGAGCATGATCCTCAGATCTTAGCCTCCCAAGTAGCTGAGATTACAGGTGTGAGCCACTGGCTCCTGCATTTGGCTATACTTTTTAAATTTGGTGGTCATGCTGAGGTTTGAACTCATGGTCTTGTGCTTCCTAGGCAAGCACTGTACCCCTTTGAGCCATGCCTCTAGCCATTTTTGCTTTAGAGTATTTTTCAGATAGTGTCTCACTCTACCCTGTTACCCCTATCACAACCTTGAACTACAATCCTTCTACCTATGTGTCCTGCATAGTTAGGAATACAGACATGAGACCATATCCAACTTGTTTGTGAAGATAGAGGTCTCACTAAATTATTGTCTGCATTGGCCTCCAACTGCAATCCTCTCAGTCTTCACCGTCTAAGTGGCTGAGGTTTTTAGATGTGAGCCTCAATACCTGGCATGGACCATCATTTGTATTGGCACATAGCCATTCACTTGTGGAGGCTTACTTGAATGAGTTAAATGGGAAGAGGTATTAAGAGACGGGTGATAATTTAGGAGAATGGGGCATCCAGAGTGATTCCTTTATCCAATAAGCTATGGTATGGTGTGCTGGGAAATGTGAGGATTGTTTGTTTGTTTGTTTTTTGTGGGTGAAGGCAATCCTGGGGCTTGAATTTAAGGTGTGGGTGCTGTCCCTGAGCTTTTTGCTCAAGGATAGTACTCTACCACTTGAGCTACAGTTCCATTTTTGACTTTTTGTTGATTAATTGGAAATGAGTCTCACAATTTTCCTGTGGGGGCTGGCTTAAACTAATGATCCTCAGCTCTCAATCTCCTGCATAGCTATGACTACAGGTGAGAACCACCAATGCCCTCCCTGCTCAGTGGGAGCATTTTGAGGTCAAATACTGACTTTCAGAACCTGGGCCCAGTCAGGAGCTTTAATTCTAAGCCATGCTGTGACTAACCCTCCCTCAGCCTGCAGATAGGGAACAGCTAAAGGCTGGAGTGGCATCAGGGTAGTGAAAGATGACTATGCCTGACAACATACTCAGAACTAACCCAGTAATTTCCAATCGAATGTGTGCAGAGTGAAATTATATTGTCCCAGCTCTGCTATTAGCAAACTCTGTGACCACAGGCAATTTACAACCCAGTTTTGTCATCTATAAACTGGTGATAAAAGTAACATTTCATCGGATTGTTAAGGGCATTAAGTAAAGTACAGTACTCAAAGCATCACTTGGGACACAGTGTTCAGTATATGTTAATTATTATTGTTATTATATAATCTATGATTGCATCAACTTCTCATGGCAATTGTGTCTCATTTTTGCTTCAAACTGAGCTTATGGCTAATTCAAACCCCTGGGTCTTTTCATTGGATGTGTTATCAAGCTCCTATTTATTCTCTGGGCTATTACTAGTTTTTAATTGCATGGCTTATTAATGTTCATTATCTTAATTTTGATCTATTTTTCTAGTGCATTGGTGGTTCTCCAGCAATTAAGTCTTTTTTTTTAATAGAGTAAATTTGTTTTCAGGTTCTAATGGCATTTCTACTTCTACTGTCACAATTTTACAGTTGATAACACTAAACGGAATTACTACCTGTTGAGCGAGTCATTTGTGCCACACATTGGGCTAGGAACTTGGAATAGAGCATCTAGGTTAGTCCTCAGGGCAACTTGAGGAGAGATGATTTACTGTTTCTATTTTACACAGTGGGAAATGATGGCTCAGAGAGGTTGAGCACATTGCCTAAAGTTCCTCAGATGGCTCAGTGGCTCCTTACATCACACTATGTCCTAGTTTTCAGTCATCTATGCACTGGAATATTATGGTTGTATTCAAACTGCTAAAGTAGATGTTTTACAAGACAAAGCTCAGGGTGGAGACAAATCACTGGAGAGCCTCTTCTAAGTAGAATCTATGACTCTTACATCAATTTTTGCAATCAATACCCTATGGTTAGGACCAGTCAGACACTGAAATTGTAATCAGATACTGCCATTGGAAGCTGAGGTCTAGAGCTTCCTTAACCTCAAAAACAAACCTCCTTCCTCCATATTTTTGAGGGAAAGCTTTGTCCTTGTCCCTTTGGCTGGAGTCTGGAGGCATCTTGGGCCACATGTCTTGGATCAATCCCAGAAAGTATTCCTTTTCAAGCAGCGTGAGAGAAGCTTTGTGGATCATCTTGGGAATGGTCAGCGTCTGTCTGTATTTACTCTTGCTGTTGATTAAAGCTGACAGCTGAAGTACCAGGAGGAAGCCCAGGCAGTAGCCATAGAGGGGAAAATTGAGAGCAATGGTTGGACCAAGAGAAATCTAGACTGTTCTTTCCACTCCGTACCTCACAGAAGAGCAATCAGGTCAAGAGAAGAGGAGGGTGACTAAATGCAAACTTCTGCATGGTCTCTTCTCTGGTTTGGAAGGACAGAAGCAGTAGAGTGAGTAGAGGCATGGAGGTAGCTGCCAGTTGGTTCCTGGACGCTGCCCAGGAGCCTGTGGACAGAAACATCAAGCATACTTTACTCCAGTATCTGAGAAAATAGGGAACACCCTGATTAACCTTTGGTCCTAGCGGATTCAGGCAGATCTACAGCAGAATTAGAGAGGGGAATTTGGGAGAGGTGCTCCTGGTCTCTGTCCATGGAATGATGCTCCCATTTATGTTGGCAGTCCTGAAACTCTCAGTCTCCTATCTCTAGCTTCACATGTAATTTAGCAGCACATTTGGCTCTAAAATAAACTTGATCTTTTGCTTCTGATCTTTCTGGAGGGGTGTGGCTAGGGTAACAACCCAATGTGTTCTGCCATTGTCTTTCACAGCGATCATCTGAAGCTTGCAAGTCTTGCCATGCCACTTGGAATAAGGTTGAACATGGTCACATGACCGATGAGGCTCTGTGTGCTTGAGCCTCTGCTCCATTTCCAGCCTTACCTCCTAACAGTAGCCTCTGTGCTGTGCTTTGAACAAACCACACATGCTCCCGCCCCCAGGTCTTCACACTTTTTCTTCCCTCTCTCTTATGGTTGCCAGATTTAGCACATGAAAACACAGGACACCCAGTTAAAATTGAATTTCAGATAAGTAAGAAATAATTCTTAGAATAAGCATGCCTCATGCAATACTCCTTTACCTAAATTTCAAATGGATCCTTTATAGTGTCCAGTAACCTCCAGCACTCTGGGGAAGGCTGCTCTCCACACCCACAATTGCTCCCTTACTTCCTCTAGGTCTCTGCCCACCTCCTCAGAAGCCTTATCTTTCTGTCCAACTACAAGAGCAGCCCCATCAGGCAACTCCTGTATCCCATTTTAACTCCTTCATATGACCTACAAGGGCCTGATGTGATATCACTTAAGCACTCATTTATTTGTTGGCTTTATGTTTTCCTAGTAGAATAAGTTTCACAAGGGCAGGGACTTGTGTCTTCCCTGTTGCATCCTCAGCTTTGTGCTCATTATTGGTTCTGCCTAAACAGTTTTTGAGTCAGTGAATGACTCTCCTACTGTGGCTCATCATTGGAATGTAGCCCCTCCAATGACTCCCATCTCATCTTAAGCTAACCCCCTTCCTATAGGCCATAACTATGCTGTCCTTCTGGAAGATACCCAGCTATGTCAAATTCCTTTCTGCCATGAGGGCTTGCTTTCTGATAATCTTTCCTTGCTGTTTCTATGACTTGTCCTTGTCTACTCTCAGTCCTCTGAGTAGTCTTCCTACTTGTCTGCCCTAGACCTTCATTTACATGACCATGTCCTTCCAAAATTTTATTGCTCTTGGAAATCATTTGTTTAATGATTGATTGATTTCCTTCATCTTTTTGTCCTCTATACAAAAATGTCAGTTCCATGTGTCATTGTCCATGGATGACTAATACATCATTATATCCAAGCACCTAGCCCCATGCCTGGCATATATACAAAATTAATACGATTAGGATTTATTGATTGAATGAGCAAAGGGAGTAATTTAGGGGTGAGCAGAACAGGAACATTGGTAACTGTGGCAAAGGAAGTGGCCAAGACAGAGGACTGAGCCCAGGAACTGGCTTGGAGAGGGATGGGCTGCTCATGATGCATGTTGGGCTGTACCTTTACTCATGGTGACTGAGTGTGTTTCATTAGCAGATCTGATGGGACAGTGAGAAGTCTGGAGTAGGAGCCTCATCTCCCTGCTTCCCTCCATGAGGAAGTCATGTTCCTGTTGGAATATGTCCCTTCACTCTTCTGGGCAGTGAGTACGCCCTTCTCCACGATCCCATTCCGTTTTCACCTGCATTATTGCAGACATTGGCCAAAAGGAATAGTAAGAGCCAGGGTGACTGAAGTGGCTGATGTGCCATCTTGGGTGATTGTGGGAAACTCAACATCTTTCCCTGGTTGTCCCATGAGAAAGAAGCCAGCTTCTATGTTGTCATTAGCTGCAACTTTGGAGCTTGTTACCAAGCTGAGGCAGGAAAGCTTTTTTTCTACCAAAGGCCATCTGTATATTTATAATATTATTATGAGTCATAGAAAATTATCAATACAGGCAGATGGGCTGCAGCAGACACCAAGAAGCATAATGTGTCTGTCCTGTCAGGTACCAAATGATTCCACAGGTCTTATGTAGCCTGTAGGCTGAATGTTCCCCACCCACCCCCGTATCTGCTATACTATATACGAAGTGCTCAATAAATGTTTTGTTGAGTTTCCTGGTGAGAAAACTCTTTAGTTAGCAAACAGGGCAGAATTGCATTAAACAACCAAAGGTAATTAGCTACTTTTGTTTATTTGTCCGGATAATGTGCATGGACATTTTGTTGGTGGTGGTCATGGGGCTTGAACACCAGGCCTGGACACTGTCCCTGAGCTCTTTTGCTCAAGGCTAGCATTCTACCATTTTGAGCCACAGTACCACTTCCAGTTTTCTGATGGTTAGTTGGAAATAAGTGTCACAGAGACTTTCCTGCCGGGGCTGGCTTTGAGCTGCGATCCTCAGATCTCAGCCTCCTGAATAGCTAGGATGATAGGCATGAGCCACTGGCACCTTGTATATGTGCTTCTGAACTCCTTAAAGTCATCCAACTCATTGTGCATGGGTTCCCTCTCATGTTCATTAGGGGTTAAACTTAGAAAAAGTATGTCCTTCAAGATACAAGCAGAGAAGAGTGTGAGAGACTCCTACAGCTCTCATGATCTTCCTTACTAGCTGGAGGTAGATGTCACACTGGATGCACTGGAGGTAGATGTCACAGCATCCTTGTGATGGATTTCCAGGAACCTTTGAAGGAAATTCTTAACCACTTGATGCCAGATCTTCCCAGTTCAACTGTTTTACACATCCATAGTTTTTTTTTTAAAGAAAAATTAGTTATTATTTTTTGACTTATCTCTGTTCTCAGTCTGGTTTCCTGGCTCCTGGGTGTTGAATGACCCTTGGAATTTTTATAGCTTGGGGCTGAGCTGCACACTCTTAATTCCATTTCTATTAGGAGATTTTACAGGAGGCGTAGCAATTTTTCTTCATGCAGAGTCTCCAGCCACCTTTAGAGTGGACCTTGACCTTAATTTTCATTGCTGCTACTACATGGGCATGGACAAAATTCTTTCTCTCTGGGTGCAACAACAACAACAAAAGATTAGATTTTTTTAAAAGATTTTTTTGAAAAAAGAATTTTTACTTTGAAATTAAGGAAACAAAATTTAAGAGAAGAGTTCTGAACGGTTTAGAGGACATTGATTTCCTGGTGGTCATGGTTTTAACTTCTCAATGCATAGATGAATCACATAACAAGTAGTGGGCTTCTGTGAGTTTTTGTACCTGGCAAGGAGCCTCAAAGATGAAGACCCTGGCAATCTTGGCCTCATAGAACTCCAAGTATATAGGAAAACAGAAAAAAACCCCATATGATATAGTATGATGAATACAACTATGGGAATATATAAAGATGATATTGTTTTCAACACAGTTAAAAGGTCTCAGTTTCTTTCTTCAAGTTGGCCCTAAGCTCTCCCAGTTTAGGGTATAGTCTTAATTGCTTTTTTCTTTATCAACTACAACAGGAGAGAAAAGATTGCAGAAGGAACTAATTACGTTCTTTAGTACCCACAACAGTCCAATGTACTGGATTTTGAGTCCTGTGTCTATATTTTTTTTTCTTAAGAAATAGTTGGGGTGATGGTACATGCTTGTAATTCCAGCTACTCAGGAGGGAGAAATTGGATCAAATTTCAAGACCAAGGCAGTGAAAAGTTAGCTGGAGACCCTATTTGAGAAACAAATGAAAAACACAAGTATTAGGGGTATGGCTGAAGTGGTAGAGCATCTGCTTAGCAAGAATGAAGCTCTAAATTCAATCACTGGCATGGAGGGGGTGGTAAGAAAGAAAGAATGAAAGAAAGAAGAAAGGGAAAAAAGAGAAGTGTTTCAATAAATACATGTAATTAATTTACATGCCTTTTTAGGGCTTTTCCCAAAAACAATTTAGGAAACAAGGAAACAAAATAGATTATTTCCTAACTCTCCACTACATTTTTGACATGGGGTCTTGTTATGTTACTAATGTTGATGTCAAGTTCCTGGACACAAGCAATCTTACCGCCTCAGCCTCCACAGTAGCTAAAAGTGTGGGCATATAAAGCCACTGCACTTGGCTTTGAAAAAAAAAATCTGCCTTTGCCTTCATTTGGATTTGCTAGTAGCAGAATTTGAACTCAAAACCTTACACTTGCTTGGTTTGCTTATTCAGCTAGTACTGCACCACTTGAGCCTCCAGCTCAGCTTTCTACTGGCTATTTTAGAGATGGAGTTGCTCAGACTTTCTTCCCTAAGCTGATCTTGAACCACAATCCTCTGGAATCTCAGTCTTCAGAGGAGCTAGGATTATAGCTCCCACCTTTTCACTTGGAAAATATAGTAACCCTTACCTATACCATCTCCTTACTTTTGGAGGATTCTGTGACCCAGGCTGTGTGTAACTAGCAGTCCCAAAGTTACACAGTCCTCAGGGTCACCTGAGAACAGCCTCCTGGCTGTAAGTTGCCCTAATCTATTCTAGCAGGGACAGCTCCCTGCAGTCATTTCCAGAAATGTCAGAGAACCTCACTGCAAAACAGCATCATGAGTCCTTGTTCTCTTGATCCAATTTTGGACTGAAAGAAAGGTCAGAACTTGGTTAGGAGGAAGGTAACGAAGGCCCCAGTGTACTGGGGTGGATGAGGGTGAGGTAGACACTAAAGATCTTTCCTGAAGAAGGCATAGGTGGTGGGCCTGTGAGGATCACAGAGCAGGGGCAAGACTGCTGTCTGTTGTGCTGGATTCTGTTTCTGTCTGTAACAAATTCTTCTTCTTCTTCTTCTTCTTCTTCTTCTTCTTCTTCTTCTTCTTCTTCTTCTTCTTCTTCTTCTTCTTCTTCTTCTTCTTCTTCTTCTCCTCCTCCTCTTCTTCTTCTTCTTCTTCTTCTTCTTCTTCTTCTTCTTCTTCTTCTTCTTCTTCTTCCTCTTCCTCCTCCTCTTCCTCCTCCTCCTCCTCCTTCTCCTCCTCCTCCTTCTACTTTTTGAGACATAGTCTTGCTATGTAACCCAGGTTGGACTTCAATTTATGAACCTCATGCTGCCTCTGCCTTCTAGGTCCTGGTATTATAAGCATAGGCATTCGTTCTGGAAAATTCTGGGCCCAGTCCCTGAGGCGCATAGTTCTCAGGTGCTTGCCATGCTTGGCTTTCTGTTTCTAGGTTTTGTTCTTCTGTCCTCTGGTGACTTTCTGAAAGAGTGACTGGGATAAGAGGAGAGATGCTGATCACAAATGCTCTCCAGAATCAGAGGACATCCTCTCTTGCTCAGGATGGTCTTCTGTACTTGGTCCACTAGGAGCAGATTCTTAGAGTTAACTCTCAATTTCACATGGAAGGAGATGAAGGGAAAGAATTGGAAATAAAGGAGATGAAGGGAAAAGAAGTGGAAATAAGTTATCCACTTTGGAAAGGACTCTGTTGGGAATATAGACAAAAACCCCAACTGGGTCCTTCCCCCACAGCATGCCCTTCCCTTCCCTACTGCCAGAAGTCTTGCTAGATCCCTGCCAACAGTTATTGTTGTTTGAATTCAGAATGTTGGCCAATCTAATTGGGGTGAGATGGAATCACAGAGCTGTTTTGATCTGCATTTTCTTTATGGCCAGGGATGATGTGTGTTTCTTTGCCATTCTTACCTCTTCTTCTGAGAAATCTCTCCTTAGCTTACTTGCTCGTTTAGTGATTGGTTTATTAGGTTTGGGAGGGGTTAGTTTCTTGAGTTCCTTGTAAATATTGGATAAACCACTTCCTAGCATCTACCTTGAACCTCATGAGCCAGGATATGATAAGGACACCTGCACATCCATGTTTATTGCTGCACTATTCACAATAGCCAAGAAATGGAAACAGCCCAGGTGCCCCACAATCATGAATGGATAAAAAATGTGGCACCTATACACAATGAAATTTTACACAGCCATTAGAAAAAATAAAATAATATCATTTGCAGTGAAATGGTTGAAACTAGAACAAATGGTATTAAGTGAGCTAAGCCAAGCTTAGAGAGACAAACAGTGCATGTTCCCTCTGATATATGGAAATTTTATCTAAAATACACTGGGATATGATAAATTATACAGGATTCTAGATACCCACACACAGTGAGACCAGACAAGGATATTCTTAGGAGAGAAACACAAAGGCGTGATGTGTAAGCACCTCTTCATATTTATATAAAATAATATATACACTGTAATAAACTTCAAGATATAGAAACAAGAGATCTCGCTCTCTTTTTTAGTTTTTTTTTTGTTTTTTGATGATTCTGTTTTCTTTATGCATGGTATATATTCGAGTATATCTTCAGCAGGGTTGGGGGGAGGATACGGACCTTGAGGGAAAAAGGGTGAAAAAGTGCAGTAGTGGAGCTCACTGGATATTAATGAAAGTGAACTATGCAACTCATGGGTGGAGATGGGAGGGAGGGACTGGGAGAGAATGAGGGAACAGAAGACACTGTCCGAAAGGAAATGTACTCATTACCTGATTCATAATTGTATTCCCTCTGCATATGGCCTTTATACTAATAACAAGTAAACTAATTAAAATAAACAACTTAAAAATCTTACTAGAAAATTCCTGTCTTAGAGTATAGGACCTGTAACTGGCAGCCACAGGTTCTTCATCTTCACTGGTGAGTAATTATCTTCAGGCTCCACCAGGCATACAACCCTTCAGACTTGCCACATAGTGCCTTGCGGCTCTATGTAGTCCCTGACATTCTCCAGGATCTTTCATTGTCCCAGGAGCCCAGAAGAGTTGGAAACTAACCAGGGGCCTCTTTCAGCATTTTGGGGCTCCTGCTGTCTCTTGTTGGAGACTTTCTGAGCATCTTTGTTGTTTACATATGGTAAATGCCTTTTTCTGGCCTGCCATGCTGCCCTGCTTAGTGTGCTGGGCTATTCCTGACTCACAGTCCAGAACAAACATGATCTGCTCTCTAGAACTTTCTCTAATCAATTTTCTGCCCTTCCATGTTCTTGTAGCACTTTGTAGTTGTCTTTTGTTGTCTAATGAAGCCATATTACTGTAATTTCTTATATTTCTGTCTTTCTCATTAAACCATGAACTTTTCCAAGTTCAGGACCAAACTTTCTCACTCAAGACCATAAATGTAGATGTGCTTACGCATCATTATTTGCATAATTTCTGAAGCCACTGGGAAACGCTTGACCCTCCCCGCTTCTGTGGTATAGAAGGAAGGGCTGGCTGGGAGGAAGAAGGAAACAGGGGTGTAGTAACATGTCTCTCTAGATTTTTTTTTTTGTCAGCCGTGGTCTTGAACTCAGGACCTGGGCACTGTTCTTGAGTTTTTCTGCTCAAGGCTAGCTCTCTACCACTTTGAGCCACAGCTTCACTTCGGGTTTTCTGGTGGTTAATTGGTGATGAGTCTCACTGACTTTCCTGCCTGGGCTGGTTTTGAACCACGATCCTCAGCTCTTAGCCTCTTGAGTTAGGATTATAGGCATGAGCTATCAAGAGCAATCGGCTCTGTCTAGCTTTCATAAAGTAGGAAGAAAAGACTATAGCAAGGGAAGAATTTGGGTCATTCTTAAGACTCAGTCACTTAGGCAGCAACTTGTGTGGACTGGAAGAATGTTGCATGAGAGAAAGAATGGACCCGAGCAAGAAGACTTGGATTCAAGTCCATTGACAGACGATAACGCTTGGCTTGGCAATTTTACTTAGCTCCAGTTTCCTACTCTGGATAAAAATACTTGTCGAATGATTTTGCAGGGAAGATAGTGCAGTGTTAAGTACATATCTTCTCTCCTTTCTTTCTGAACCTCAACCTCTCTTGGAGTTTGGTGGGTATGAGACTAACTTTTGGCCGATAACTGTGGGTGGAATTGATGTTCCCTTTTCCAGGTCTGTCCTATAGAAACCTCCCCACAATGGGTACTGGAAGCGAAGGACTTAGTTTCTTGAAGGAATGGCAATGCCACATGATGAAAGGAACACGAGTTCTCAGTGTCTATGAGGAACAGTGTCCTCTCCTTTCTGCCTCTCAGCATTGAACTGTGATGAGAACAAGAAATACTTTCATTCCGTTAAGGCACTGAAAATTTGGGGTCATTCTTTATAGCATTTAGCCTACTTTGACAGAGTTTAAATGGATAAAAGTTTTTTTTTATAAACTTCAAAGTGCTATATTAATGTTACTGGTTATTATTATGGCTTTTATTCTAGAAAGTCTTTTGAGTGCACAGCTGGGGAATTTTTTTCTAGGCTTTATATAGTCTCAAGGATAGAGAGGTCCCCTGGACAATATGCAGTGTGCAGAAGGGTGCATTGACTGGGTGACAGGGTTCAGGGCCTTTTGCCAGAAAAAAGGAGACCTGATTGGCTATTCCATTGTGTTTATCACAGAATGGGCAGTTGGGAGTACAGGAGGCATCCGATGAGCCTGGGGCCAGCTATCTGAGCATCATCTGCTTAAGGTCTCAGGGCTCCAGAGCTTAAAATATAAAAGAGAGATGAAATTGAATAAATTGTCAACACTCCTCAATCATGTGAGCCAAGTAGAACTCTGTTGCCTTCACACATGGCTGCTCCTAGTGTTTGATCCCACTTGACTCATAGACATGGCCTTCTGACCCGGCCCAGCAGAGGCTTGATGGAAGGTACCCAGCAAGAGTCTGGTCCAAGGGTCTAGGCAGGAACTGACTCCTGGGAAGCCACAAGAAATCAGGAAGCATACTTTTTGACGGGAAGAAGGTGGAAGGAAAGAAGCTAGGTCTGCCTGATTTATCACTAGTTAGAGGCTACATTTTTTACCTACCTTAAATCCCCCTTTGTGTGTGTGTGTGTGTGTGTGTGTGTGTGTGTGTGCACTAGTACTGGGGCTTGAACTTAGGGACTGGGCACTGTCCTTTGGGTTTTTCAATCAAGACTGGTGCGTAACCAGTTGAGTTCTACTTCTAGCTTTTGGTGTCTAATTGGAGATAAGAATCTCACAGACTTTCCTGATTGGGCTAGCTTTGAGCTGAGATCCTCAGATCTCAGCCCTCTGAGTAGCTATGGTTACTGGTGGCCAGCTTACAGTAGGTCTTTTAATCCTTACAACTCTAGATAGGTATTATTAATTTTATAGATAAGGGAACTGAGTATCTATATCTTGCAAGTTACTCTACCAGGGAAGTAATTAGTGACTCTACCATGGATGTAGAGTAACTTAACATCTAACAGCTAATAAAGATTAGAGATAGATTTCAAAGCCAATCTCCCTGACTTAAAAGTTTGTATCTTTGACATTGTCCCTCATACATTTGTTATCAGGGTGAAGGCACAGTCCCTCTCCCAGGCTAGGGCTGAGGAAAGGACCCCCTATCTCAGTCCTGATGAGAACAGAAATAGAGCTTGGCTAGGCAATTGGAATAAAGGCTTCTTCATCGTGGTCTTATGCAGTCCTTACACAGGCCCCTAGACATCACAATACCTTGGCTTTGAGCAGTTCCGCATACAGGCTCTTGGCATCACCTCATGGTCCATTGTGTCAGGAAGACTTGAGGGTGAGCTGCAGACTGATTGGACTCCAGGGATGTGCACCGAAAAGGGCACCCAGTCAGTGGGGCTCAACTACAGCTCATGCAGCCTGCGTGGAGCCTCTGATTGGGTCTGGGAACTAATATGACCCACAGGCTGCCCAATGATCTTGAGAGTTAAGCTCATTGTTTGCTCCTAAAGATACCTTATTAACTCCTGCACAATGCACTCTAGGCATTTCATTCCTCTAGAGGCCCCTCCCATCTTGCAGGAGCTCTGTTTATCTTTTTCTTAAAAAACCCTTCACCATTTTACTGCTCCTTCAGTGTCTATGGATATATTCTTTGAGTCTATCGAGATAAAGGACTGATCCAGGTACTGTAGGCTTCTGGTTTCTGGTGATGTTGACTCTTTTCACCAGCAGCTCTGCCTACTGAGAAGCATTTGTTCCTTCTGGATGTAGAAGAAATTCCTTTCTTTTAGCTCAGGAAGGCTCAGGTCAACAGGTGGAGGCCATCAGAAAAAGAAGACGAAGAAGAGGCAGGGTAGCTATTGGGGAGAAAGTGTGAGAATAAAAGGAAAATTATAATAAGAGGCACATTAGAAGGGCTTTTCAAATGGAGCTGGGAGTCATTAGGGAACAGGGCTGAAGCAGGATTCCAGCTGCTGCCTAGAGTGTTAACTTTTTCTTTTCTCTGCTCTTTGACTGTAAGTATGTGGTACTACTGTGCCTACAGGCTCAAGATGCACATCAAGAAATTATTGGGCTGGATGCCAGTGGTGTATGGCTGTATTCCTACTACTCAGGAGGCAGGAAAGGCTGTGAGACTCATCTCCAATTAATCACCCAAAAACTGGCAGTGAAGCTGTGGCTCAAGTGGTAGATTACCAGCTGTGAGCTAAAAAGCTGAGTGGGAGGTAAGGTCCAGAGTTCAAGCCCCAGTACAAGCATATCATAACAAAAAAAATGGGGGGGCTCTTGTTTTTTTCCCATCCTGATTGTATAATACTTATATCAATCATGTAGCACTTGTTCCTGGAAAGAGAGAGAGAGAGAGAGAGAGAATGTGTGTGTGTATGTGTGTGTGTGTCTGTGTGTGTCCATCCATATTGGGGCTTAAACTTAGGACCTGGGTGCTCTCCCTTAGTTTTTTAGTGGTATAGCTGGTGCTATACCACTTGAGCTACACCTCCACTTCTGGCTTTTTGGTGGTTAATTTTCTTTTTAATTTTTTATTGTTATTATAAAGGTGATTATAGAGGAGTTACAGTTACATGAATCAGGTAAAGAGTACATTTCTTTTTTCTTTTTTTTTTGTCAGTTGTGGGGCCTGAACTCTGGGCCTGGGCGTTGTCCCTCAGCTCTTCAGCTCAAGGCTAGCGCTCTACCTCTTGAGGCACAGTGCCACTTCTGGTTTTCAGAGTGGTTTATTGGAGATGAGAGTCTCATGGACTTTCCTGCCAGGGCTGGCTTTGAACTGCGATCCTCAGATCTCAGTCTCCTGAGTAGCTAGGATTATAGGTGTGAGCCACTGGTACCTGGCAAGAGTACATTTCTTTTGGGGCAATATCACCCTTTCCCTTGCTGTCTTCCAGTATTTCCCTCCACCCCCACCAACAAGTTTTATAGTTCATTTGTCAACATATTGTCTAGTGAGTACCACTTCTGTATTTGTTTATCCATTGTCCCTCCATTTCGGTGCCCCCTTGCCCTCCCAAAGACATATAAACAGGCAAGACAAAAAGAAAACTTTTTGTTTCCGTCTCCTGGAGTTCATTTTGATAGGAATTGAGATTTCAAAGGCCTCAGGTAGAATCCATTTGATTTTGCAGTTTCTGAGTCTGAATGAACAAAAAAATGGAAAAGTAGTGCAGGGGAGAGGAAGAAAGGAACAAGCAGAAGTAGTTGGGAAGGTAAAACATGGAGAAAAGGTCAAGGGGAAGGCATGGCCTCCCTGGAGGTATTCCATCCGGGGCTGGATGTGTTCACTGTCAGGGACCAGCGGGGAGAAAGAGAGAAGGGGGGCAGACTGTTTCTGAGATGTCTAGGTGCCTTCCAGCACCTGACAATATGAGTACGTGGAGCCTTTCTGGTGCCTATTGATTCCCAGTTCAGCCTGGACTGGTTTCGAATCTGAGCCCTCAGATCTCAGCTAGGGTGATGTTTTGAATATCAATTGTTCTACTACAAATAACTGGAACCTACAGGCTGAACTGGGAATCAACTGCCAGAAAATTCTGTGAGACTCTTATCTCCAATTCTCTAGCAGAACAGCAGAAAATGAAGGTGTGGCTCAAGTGGTAGAGTGCTAGCCTTGAGTTAAACCTTGAATCCAAATCCTAGTACTGGCACAAAAACAAAACTCAAATGAAAAAAAAATCCTACCTTATCCCATTCTGAATCTCTTCTTGGGACCATAAACCATCCTTTCTGTAGGATGTGTCTGGTTGTGTCTGATTGAACATGCCTGACATGGGGGGCCATAGTAAATACTACCAGGTGATTTTCTGGCAGTTCTGCCATTCAGCCAGCTTCCCTGAGAGATGCCTAGCTTATTAATGATGTTAGCCTTTTGCTAGCTGTCATTCCAATAATGTCTGTGTCTAACCCCCCAAAGCCTTCAACCATAGCCAGTACCATTTCACTGACCCTGACTGGGAGGAGAAAGTGCATTGAGAAACAAGTTGTTTCCCCGCTTGCAGGTCTCTGTCTCAGGGAGGCTCTGGGCTGCATCAGAGAACAGCTCCACTTCTTCATGCTCCAGCTCCCTGCCAGCTTTCCCAGAGTCTTTGTGGGGCCAAGCTCCAGGGCAGGCAATAAGAATGCTGGCTTGTGACTTGTGGAGAAGATGCACTTTGTAGATTTTTCTGAGAGTTGGAGTGAAGTCAGGAGGAATGAGCAGCCTCAGGAAAATACCCTCATGGACGGAAGATGTGCCTGTGTCTTGGCATTTCGAGAGGGTAAAAATTCTTCAGGCAGTCTTATTAAACTTTTCACACAAGAATTCCCTTGTCATAGAAAATCAAGATTTTGCTTGGTGTTTTGAAACTAATCTGATAGGACCACTTGTTGATTTTACTTTCAAAATTATTTATTTACTATTTATTTTTAGGAAAGGAATGCTTCTAGTCATGTTCCTAATTTTAAGAGAGTCAACTGAATTTTATTCACTGGCTGACTTATAATTATAGGACCAGTGAGGTCATAGATAGTAGATTAACCATAACAAAGTCTAATCTTTGATAAACACAGCTTAGTTACTTTTTTTCTTTTTGGTCCATCATGGGGCTTAAACACTGGGCCTGGTCGCTCTTCAGCTCAAGGCCAGTGCTCTACCACTTGAGCCACAGCACCACTACCGGTTTTCTGGTGGTTAATTGGAGATAAGACTCACAGAATTTCCTGCCTGAGCTGCCTTTGAACCTTGATCCTCAGATCTCAGTCTCCTGAGTATCTAGGTTTACAGGCATGAGCTACTGGTGCCTGGCTTAATTACTTTATTAAAAAATATTTATTTTTGTGCTAGTACTGAAATGTGAACTTGGGGCCTCACACATGCTGTGTGCTTTGTTTCTTTCTACCCCTGGCCTTTTGTTGGTTAATTGGAGATTCATGTCTCACAGTCTTTTCTGCCTGCCTGCCTGGCTGGCTTTGAACCTCAATTCTCAGATCTCAGCCTCCTGAGTAGCAAGGATTATTGGTGTAAACTACCAGTACGCAGTAGCTTAGGTACTTTAAGTGAACGATTTTTTTACAGCAAATATTTTCACTGGTCTTGTCTCTTTCAGCAAATTTCAGTGGTCTCCTAGTTACAAGCTGGTAGTTTTTAAAACTCTTAAACCATACAATATTAGAGAAAAGTTCTTTGAATTTTTTCTATAAATAGACTCAGATGGAAATTCAAACTTAGGATGACAAGATATGGATGAAGTATAGAATTAACCTAAATTTCACATCTGATATGTAAATATTTTTCTAACCTTTTTCATCTGTCTCAGATGAAAAGCTCATGCCAGACCTAGGTTTTTGCAGTCTCAAAGCACTTGTGTCAATATCTTCTTTGCTTAATGTTTTTTCATTAGGAATTTCATTCTGGAAATATATGTATACATACCTATGGTATATTATCAATATACATATATATGGAAAATAATGAATGCAGTTGTAATATTTGTTGAGCAAACTGTACTGCAGTCCAGTGGGAGTAACTTTGGAAAGAGCTAGAAGCTTGTGTTAGAAGCTAGACAAGTGGTGGTTCAGCTCTGTCCAAATTTGGTTTTCTCTTGTGCATCAGCTGAGACCTGAAAATGTGAGCCTGTTTTGTAAAGGAGCAAACCTTGAGAGAACTTCACATTATAGCATTTTAAGATCAGAAGGGAGAGTATAGTGTTTTCTGTCCAATTCCAGATCAATGTATGATTAAAAAAATACCCTTACTAGGGCTGGAGCTGAGGGTTGGGATGCTTTTTCATTCAAGGCTGGCACTTTACCACTTGACTCACATTTCTATTTCCAGCTTTTTTGCTGGAGATAAAGATTTTCATGGGCTTTCCTTCCCAGGATGATTTCAAATAGCAATCCTCAGATTTCAGTGTCCTGAGTAAATAGGATTACAGGCATGAGCCACTGGTGCTTGGTTCCTATGTGAGATTTTTTTTTGCCTGAATTATATCCATCATATGACTCCTCCAGTGTGACACACATGGGGAGTGCTTGAATGAATGCTGAATTATTAGATAGATCAATGAGTAGCTACACTAGGTGGAGGCAGTGCTCACCATCCTTCAAGCTGCTCACACTATCTTAGTTCCAGAGAATATATCTGTTTCCTCATTTCACATGAATCCTCCAAGTGTAACTAACAATGACTAACACAGTAACTAGCTGAGCCTTGCCAGCTGGTACTCTGTCCATCTCTTCTGGTTTCAAGCACCTGCTGATGATAAGAATTCTTAGGAGCCAGCTGCCCCCATATTATCCTGACTGGTCAGCCTGGAGTTGGAAGAGCGCCTGGATGAGGATGGCTGTGTCTTGGCTGGTCTGTGTTGATCACTCCTGAGACCAACAGGCCCATTGTTGTCCCTACTGTCACACATAGGCTGGTTGAGATTCTGCTTTATCTATATAGAGATCATGGATAGGTAAGGAGAAGACCCTACAATTATTCTGGGACCATGGTGGATGTTTTCAGTGGATGACAGTGGCCAGCAGCAGTTGGCCCAAGGGCCCTTGACAGCTAGCTAGGGCTGAGGCAAGGGGCTCTGGGCCTCAGCAGCTGACAGGAAGTATTACAGCTCTTTAGGATCTTGGCTTGGGACCTTGCCAGGAGGTGATTCTTCACTGATCCATATCAGCCCATGTTAGTTCCACTCTCAGAATGGCTGTTGCCACCTTGCCACTGTCGCTGCTATCTCCACTGCCTTCAGCCCAATGGCCACAATCATCAGGCCTGTAGCAGCAGAAAAAGCTGCAGGGCAGCCAGAACTCTTGCAGCAAGAGAGGCAGCTAAGCAACTCCTGTGGCAGTAGAGACTGACAGCAAAACTAGTGCCTGGCTTAGATTTTATAAAAACAGATTTAGTCCATGACCCATCTTTACACAGGACCATGGTTTATAAAGGCAGGGAAGTTGTCTATTTTGTCTTGGGAAAGAGTGTGCAGTAGGGCTCATAAGACATTTTTAAGCTTTTATTCCTTCTTACAGTTCAATACCTTTAGACTATAAATGACAATGGGCAGATAAAACAGGAAAAAAATAATGAATTTATTAACATACAGGGCCAGGTGTTGGTGGCTCATTATTGTAAGCCTAGCTACATAAGAAGCTGAGATTCTGTGGATCGAGGTTCAAAGCCAGCCTTGGCAGAAAAGTCAAAGCAACTCCAACTCCAATTAATCAACAAAAGCTACACTACAAGCATGGCTCAAGGTGTAGAGTGCCAGTCACAGAAATGAGTTGCAACAGGAGGTGCATGCAACAAAAACAAAGCAAAGCATGCAAGAAGAAAGTTAGCCAGTTGAAGCTTCTAATAGAACTAGACAATAGGGTGGATCTCAAGACTTCTGAGGAGAAGGTTTCACGTGATATACATGTGAAATGTCCCAGGTAACAGCTACCTGTGGTGATTTCCATGTTAGCTTGGTGTCAAATTTCTATTTCTTCTTCTTCTTGGCTTAAAAATGTCTTTACTGTTATTGTAAAGATGATGTATGGGGGGCTGGGAAGGTGGCTCAGTGGTAGAGCGCTTGCCTTGCATGCTCGAGGCCCTGGGTTCGATTCCTCAGCACCACATAAGCAAAAAGAAAAAAGCCGGAAGTGGTGTTGTGGCTCAAGTGGTAGAACCCTAGCCTTGAGCTGAAGAGCTGAGAGACAGTGCCCAGGCCCAGAGTTCAGGCCCCAGGACTGGACCCCCCCCAAAAAAAGATGATGTATGGAGGGGTTGCAGTTACATAGGTCAGATAAAGAGTACTTTTTTTTTTTAACAAGGTCACCTTCCCTCACTGTCTCCCAGTTTTTCCCTCCCATCCCTACCTACTAGTTGTATAGTTCACTTTCAACATAGTGTCTAATGTCTGCTGCTTTGTTCACCCTTTGTTCCTCCATTTCTGTGCCCCTGAACTGTCGCAAACACAGATAAATGAACAAACAAAACAAAAGGAAAAGAAATAAAAAACAGCAATGAGGAAAAAACACTTCTTGTCTTCATTTCCTGGAGTTCATTTCAATAAATATTATTTTATATGATCAGATGTACATATATTCATTGCACCTTTGTGATCCTCTCCTAAGAATATCCCCTTTGGTCTCACTTTGTATGAATGCCTAGAGACCTGTACAATTTATCATGTCCCACTGTATTTTTATTCTTTCACCATCCAGTGTGTTTACTTGTAGATTTATAGGCACATTCTATCTAGATACCATAAATGAGGGAAACCATGCAATCTATTTTTCTTTGGGTCTGGCTTACTTCACTTAATAAAATGTTTTCCAAGTCTTTCCATTTCCTTATGAATGGTAAAATATCATTCTTTCTGATGGACAAGTAAAATTCCATTGTAGATATATACCACATTTTCTTGATCTATTTGTCCACTGAGGGACATCTGGGTTGATTTTGGTTATGGTAACCATATGGTAACCATATTTTGGTTATGGTAAACAATGTTGCAGTAAACATGGCTGTGCTGGTAGCTTTGTGACATTGTTTGTGGTTTATTGGATAAATGCCCAGGAGTGGAATTGCTGGATCACAGGGAAGCTCTATGTTTAGTCTTTTGAGGAACCTGCACACTGCTTTCCAGAGTGGTTGAACAAGTTTATACTCCCAGCAACAATGTAGTAGAGTTCCCTTTTGGCCACATCCCCACCAGCATTTGTTTTGCTAGTCTTCTTCCTGTGAAAAGATCTTTCCACAGAGGAAAGGAATATAGGTATCAGATGGACAAGTAGGCTGTTCACTTATGTAGAGCTCCTTTATAGATTTAAATTCTTTTGTAAAAAGACAACCTTTCTGAGCTATCTTTATATTTACAGAAGCCTGAAATTTCTCTGAATAACCAACTTGCAATATGCTAAATAACTATAAGAGGTAAAATGCTTTAATTTTCCACATAGTTAATAGTATAGTCTGTGAGCAGAAAGCCTGGGTCCAAATTGTGTTTCATCACTTCCCAGCGGGGGACTATGAACATGTTACAAGCTCAATTTCTTTATGCCTCAGGGTTCTCTTCTGTAAATTGAGGACAATAATACTTCCTATTTCAGAGGGTTATTAAATGAGATAATATAAAGTCCTTACAACATCCCGGACATTTATGCCTACACAAACACATGTTGTGAACTTGAGCTATTATTAATTGAATCTCCAGTGTTTAGCCCAGTGCTTGGCACACTGAAGATGATCACTAAATATATGTATCTAAACCATCTTCCTGAAGAGGAAGAATGAAATTTGTTATTAAGACTTAAGAAGACTTGCAATGAAGAATTCAAAACTTTTTATGAGGACTTTGAATTACTTATAGTTTCTTTCTTAATCTTTCTTTTTTCTTTTTCTCTTTCTCTCTTTCTCCTTTGTCTTCATTCTTTCCCTCCCTCCCTCCCTCTCTCTCTCTCCTTTCCTTTCTTCTTTCCTTCTTTTTTTTTTTGTGCTGGTCCTAAGTCTTAAACTCAAGGCCTGAGTGCTCAAAGCTAGTGCTCTACTATTTGAGCCACAGCTCCACTTTCAGATTTTTGGTGGCTAATTGGCTTTGAACCAAGATCTTCAATAGGATCTCAGCTTTCTGAGTATCTAGGATTACAGATGTGAGCCACCAGCACCAGCCACTCACCATTGTTATAGGATGTTTTTCTACATTCATTGCCTGTACTCTTCCAGATCTAAAAACCGCCTTCTCTAAGGAACTAAGCCAGAAAATAAATATCCCATCAATTTCCGGTTGTGTATGTGTGTGTGTGTGTGTGTGTGTGTGTGTCTTTTGCAGGGTGTGACACAGCAGCAATGACAAGCATGTGGGAGGGGCATGGATAATGGAATAAAAGTGAGGAGAGCAGAGGGGTGCTGGCATGGGAAGGGGGAGCCTCACCCTAAGTTGAAGCCTTGCCAGCCACAACTCTTTTACCTCCTTGATTACCTGGACTGTGGGATCCAGCAGAGGAAGACTTTCATTTCTGAAGAGACATTAAAGGTGGATTTCACACCCTATTTACTCTTCTGGGCTCACCAGCTTCACACCTGAGTAGCTGTTAATGATCCTTCTCCCTGCCATTCTCGGGTACTGTCTGCTCTACCACACTTCCCTCCCCTGCTCTCTGCAACCCCAGCCAAAGGTTGGGCCAGAAAGTGGGGTGAGTGCCCTGGTATTTCCTAGGCCAGGGGAGACAGAAGCCTCAGATAGCTGAGGGGCTGGGGGAGGGGAGAAAGGAAGGCAAGAGCTGGGGTTTGCTAGCAGAGGAGTCTATTTCTTTTCTCTCTCTCCCTCTCTCTCTCTCCCTCCCTCCCTCCCTCTCTTCTTCCCTTCCTTTCTTTCTCCCTCTTTCCCTCCCTCCCTTCTTTACTCCCTCCCTCCCTCCTCCTCCTCCTCCTCCTCCTCCTCCTTCTTTTTGTTCTGGTCCTGGGACTTGAAATTAGGGCCTGAGCACTGACCCTGAGCTTCTTTTGCTCAAGGCCAGTGCTCTACCACTTAGGCCATTTTGGGCTTTTTCTCTGATTAATTGGAGATGGGTCTCAAGGACTTTCCCTACCCATGCTGGCTTCAAACTACAATCCTCAGATCTCAGTCTCCTGAGTAGCTAGGATTACAGGCAGGAGCCACTGGTGCCCAGAAGTGAAGTCTATTTCTTAGGGAAAAGGGTGATATAAATGGGTGTGGGAAGAACTTGGGGGAATCATGAGAGGTAGCCTGGGTGATCCTGAACAGAAACTCATCTAGGGAGAATCACCTCTGTGTGGGAACCAGGCTGGGGGTCCATATTTGACTCATGCAGATGCTTCCTCCTTGCAACCAATTAAAGGAGCCCACCCAGTAAGACTGGACTGTATCCCGGGGCGGGGCACGGGGTGGGGGTGGGGGAAGGGAGAATAGGAAAATACCTTTACTTTGCAAGCATCCAGTTTCTCTAGGACTCTGAAAATGTTAACAAACTTCCTCTTCTTCTTATTTCTCATATTTGGAGGCTTGAACTCAGAGACTCATACTCAGCTTGCTTGCTCAGCTGGTGCTCTACCACTTGAGCTACACTGCCACTCTAGTTTTTTTTTTTTTTGCTAATTATTTTAGAAATGGAATCTCCTGGACTTTTTCTTCCAAGCTGGTTTTAAACACTATCCTCTAGATCTTTATCTCCCAAGCTAGGATTATACATATAAGCAACCAGCATATAGTTCCCATTCTCATATGTGCCTGCTAACCTGTGTGATCTCTCTCTCCCTCTCAAAGGGTACTAAAGGTGGATTTGGTAAGATACCAGAGAGTTTTTTGGTCTGAAATGGCTCTGGAGTGTATAAACCAACTAGGGTTGGTTGGACGAAAGTTTTTTCACCCTCCTGGCAGAATGCAATTTTCATAACCTGATAAGACTGCCAGCTAGATGTCTCCTGAATAGACTTCAGCTACCCAAGTAACTGTTAAAAAGCCAGTACTTGGGAGCTGAGAATTGGGAAGAAAATGGGGTTTATTCAAGGGCCAGAATATAGAGAGGTTGGGAGGAAGCTGTCTGCCATGGGCCGGCTCTCTGCCCCCCAAAGACCATTTTAGGGAGAGAAAGGAGGTTCAGGACCTTGGGGCAGGAAAACTAATGCTGGGTGGGATCTTCATCATCTGGGACCTGTGTCCCCCCCCCCCGCACCCCTCCCCAAGAACATCACAATTGACACTGGCCTTTCAGCACTAGTTTTTGTACTTCTTTGGACACCCAAAGAATATTACTTGCCTGCCCGTTAAACCTCACAGCCATTCACATACATTGTGTTAGGCTCAGGTCTAGAATAAGGAGGAAGTGTTCTGCTGTTATATGGAGTTTACCAGTCATTCTGGGTTTTGTAAAGCTAAAGAAAGATTGTTAAATAGGTAAGATTTTAAATCATATATGTATAGCTTTTCTTTACAATTTTGAGTGCCAGGCAAAGGGAGAGGAAGTCAAAGGAATGGCTGCTGTTATCATTTTTGGCAGAGTCCTTTAGACTTAACATTGTTGATGGCTCACTGTAGTCCCAACTCTAGTCTTGTGTGAGTCACAAATGCCCCATGACACAAGCCCACAAATAGCAGCGAGAAGGCCTTAAAGGGTAGAGGAAAGCTGCAGAATACCTGGGAGGGGTGGAGGTGGGGGTGGTGGGGGTGGCGGGGAGGGGGGAGGAGGGCACTGTTGTGGCAGAATTGTGCTGGTGGGTGGACAGAACATCTTTACTGGTTTAGGGTTGCTTGAGGCAGTATAACCAGGGTTGGATGATCTCCTCAACTTCTGGCCAGTTGTATATCTAGATTCCTCCATAAATCTCGAAAGCAAGGTACTGACTAGGGAATGGCCTGGGAGGCTTTAAGATAAGGTATATGAATTTGGAATAGTGTGTGTGTGGGGGGGTGGCTTGACCTCAAGGCCTTGGCACTGACCTTTATTTTATTTTATTTTTTTTTTGTTCAAGGCTAGCATTCTGCTACTTGAACTACAACTCCACTTCTGGATTTTTTATTTTTTTTTTGGACCTGGGGCTTGAACTCAGGTCTTGGGTGTTATCTCTGAGCCTCTTTGTGCTCAACTTCCAGCTTTCTCTGAGCAGTTTATTGGAGATGAGAGTCTCATGGACTTTTCTGCCCTGGCTGGCTTTGAACCATAATTCTCAGATCTCTTTCTCCTGAGTAGCTAGGATTATAGGCATGAGCCACCAGCTCTTGGCCCTTTTGGATTTTTGCTGGTTAATTGGAGCCAAGAATCTCACAGAATTTCTGTCTGGATGGCTTTGAATCTTTTGATCCTCAGATCTCAGCCTCTTGAGTAGCTAGAATTATGAGTGTGAGCCATTCACACCCAATTCCTGGGGTAGTTTTTGAAAAGAAAATAGCGATTACTTTGCTCTTTGACGCTCTACTGGGCTGTCAATTAGCAATTCAGGCTCTCCCTAGCAGGACATGAAGGGTGACATGAATTTAGGAAGTCTGCCAACACCAAGAAATAATTATGGGCAAGGGCTTGTATCTTTAATCAAATTCTGAGAGAGATGAGTGGCCCAAAAGCTATAAGCAACTCTGATCATTTGTCTCTTATAGTTGAAAATTGTTCTGGAGAAGTTTGGCAAGGAAATTACTTATCTAAGGGCAAAACTTTGTTTTGCTTGGGCAGAAATGAAGGGCCAGAGCCTTGGGCTTTGTTAGGGACATTTGGCCTATATTCTTAGATCTTAGAAGACTTTCATGATAGGGCATACACAGAATACTTATAACATTTGTCTTTTCCCAAGTAGTCATCATTTTTACCCTGTGTCTCTTTGCTACTGTTGGGGCTCGCAGAGTAATATTCTGAAAATATGGTAATTTTTTTGTAGTATGCTAACTTTGATAAGAAAGCCAAAAGTACTTAAAGCATTCTTCTCTTTTTAACACAAACTAAGGGAACTCTCTTACCTGTAGAGAGCAGGTTTGAGAGCAGATTTCTATTTTATTCAGAAATCTTATTTATCTCTGAAAAGCAGGTGGCAGAATGTAGCCACACACCTGGACAGGCTTCCTGTGCAAGATAATGTCTGTGTCTTTTCTGAGTCCTTGGTTCATTCATATTTCAGATACCATCTGAGGGACCGTTCATTCCCTACTAGTCATCTGCAAATCTCTGCAATTGTTTATATTTCCTAGTCTCTCCTTTCCCTGTAGAAAAAGGAATATATACGTTCTGAAGAATATTAAGTGGGGGAAAGTAATCATACTGAAAGTGGAGTCTTAGACCCCAGGCCCACACTCCTGGCCTTCTATTTGTTAAGTACAGTCACTTGCCCCTATACCCCAAATAAAAAGACATGGTGAAGGGTAGGGAAAGATTTATTACATGGCAAACACAGCCATGAGCCATGGGAAGGTAGTACTTCAGTTCATCTTTAGCTATCTTTGGAACAGACATGAGTTACAGGCTTAAAGAGACAAAGAATTAGGGATGGGGCAAAAGCTATGCATAGTCCCTATCCCAGGTGTTTCCAGTGATTAGAAGTAGCAGCAGGTGTCTGGAAGCTCAGGATTGGCTAGGTGGGCCTCATTGACCATTATCCTAGTCTTTATTTTCTGAGGGTTTTGGAGAGGTTGTTATAGCTCTCATTGTTTGAAGGTAGTAATATTGTTTCCATGAGATGATTACTCCTGCTCCAGAGTAAATAAAAGTAATGGGCCTCATTCTTTTTAGAGGTAGGGATCTTCTGTTACTTAGGGGTAGTTTCAGCCCCTTGTCATAAAGGTGTTATTGATCAGCCCTGTCCTTTCTGGAACCTGATAATTGCAAAGTAACTGCAGAGAGAATGGCTTAAAGACAAGTACAACATGGAGGCAGAGGTGCCAAGTTTCTCCCCTGCTTTTCCTAACCTCACAGCCCAAGTGAGGAGTTAGTTTGTGCTCTGTAGCAAAGCAGCTTTTAAGTACCTGTTATAATACTTGTCTGATTTCCTCCTATGCTGTGTTTCTTCCCTTTTTACATTAATAAATCTGAATGCTTCTCTCTTATTTAATTATTGTCAGCTTATTTTAGTGAAACTTGAGAAGGCAAAGAGGAAAATTTCCATGTCCTTTGTAATGCTAAAAGCAAAACAAAATATTAAAATTAACACACTTCAAGAAGAGAAGGCAAATCATCATCCAGGAGAAAATAATTGCAAAAGACAAATATTTTATCTTAAAGCCCAACAATCAGAAAATAAACAGATTAAAAAATAGGCAAAAGATCTGAATAGCCCCTTACAAAGATGCCAAAAAAAGCAAATGAAAGATGTTCATTATCATATATCATTAGAGAATTTTAAATTATTATTATTCTTTATTCCCTTTAAGTAGTTGTAAAAGGGGTTTCAATTCAACATATCAGTGTACAATGAGTATGATGCATCTTGATTAATATCATCCAGGGATTGTACATTAAAAGAAGATTCACCACATACTTATTAGGGTGGCCTAAATCCAGAACACTGACACCAAATGCTATTAAAGGTATGCAGCAACAGGAACACTCATTGCTGGTGGGAATATAAAGTGCTACAGCCACTTTGGAAGATGATTTGGTGGTTTCTTACAAAACTAAACATATTCTTACATAATCTAGTAATTGCATTCCTTGGTATTTACCCAAGTGAGCTGAAAATTTATGTTCACACAAAAACTTGCACTCAAATATTGATAGTAGCTTTAGTCATAATTGCCAAAACTTGGAAGCAACCAAGATGTCTTTCATTAGGTGAATGGATAAACTGGGGTACATCCAGACAGTGGAATATTATTCAGCGCTGAAATGAGCCGTCAAACCATGAAGAGATGAAGCAGAAAGTGAAGTGCATATTACTAAATAAGAGAAACCAACCTGAAAAGGCAATAAACTGTGAGTTCCAACTGTATGACATTTGAAAAATTGCAGCATTATGGACACACTGAGAAGGGCAGTGGTTATATAGGCTTTAAGGGGAGAGAGGGACAGATAAGAGCGCAGAGAGATCTTAGGGCAGAGAAGCTACTGTGTGTGTGGACATAAGGGTAGTACATGCCTGTTTATATTTGCCAAAACCTATATGTGTGCAATACCAAAAGTGAATATAATATAATTAGGCTATGGATTCTGGGTGATAATGACATGTCAATGTAGATTCGTTGCTTGGTAAGAAAAATGGCACCACTGGTGAACTACTTTAAGAGTGAGGGGGGCTGGGCTTAGGGGAGCGGTGGGGAGGTGGAACTCTCTCTAATTGCTATTCAATTTTGCTGTGTACCTGTAACTTCTCTAAGAAGTAGTCTACTAAAAAAAAGCCAACCAACTGAGAGCACAACATTGTGTGTAAGGCATTCCTGTAATCCCAGTACTCAGGAAGTGAGGCAAGAGGGTCATGAGTTTGAGGATGTTTGAGACCTTTTCAAACCCAAACCACCACTATCACCACCACAGAATCAATCAGCCCAAACACAAACAGAACAAAATGGCAGTAATTGATGGAGACTCTGTGTTTTCTTTAATCATGAGGAGGGGAGGTGGGGCTGATTCTTTGCAGAACATGGAAAGAAGACAGACAAGAAAGGACAAACTGACTGTGGACAGAGCTGTGCATACCCAGAGGTTACAAAGAATAACAAGAACTCCTGAAATAACATCAAGGCATTGTTGTCCACTAATGGAATGTCTTCTTTATGCTAGGCTACCATCCTGTAGACCTTGCTCACTTCATATTTATGGCTAACCCTGGGGGTGTTGAGCAGACAGGGCTGATGTTAAAAACCATTCACACACTAGTATGTCGTGGGCACTGACCACACAGAATGGAGACAGCAGGACAGGATAGCTGGAGGCCTCTTCTGTGCTAGATGTGAACCTTTTAGTGCTGGTTCATGAAGGGGTCTCGGAAGTCCTGGTGGGAAGGCTGGGAAGGCTGTTGGGTTAAGGGTGGGGTTGACTAAGCTTCTCACCCTAATACTGCATCATAATCATGTGGCTAGCTTGTTTAAACAGATGACTGGGTCTCTTCCCCACAGTTCTTGATGGGTGGAGGCTGACTATCTGTTGTTCTTATAAGCCCTGGGAGACATCAATGACACAAATCCTGGGAGTTACTGCTCTTTACTAAATATTCTAGTAATTTACTATCTGGCCTAGGCCTGGTTGAAGGTCAGATCTGGGGTCAGAAAGTATTTTTTTTTCACACATGGACAGAGGCTTAAAGAGCTGAAGATCACACACTCAGGGCCAAGGCAGGGGCCTCAATCCAGCCTGCCTGACTCTGAAGACCAGCTCCCTCTCTGTCTGTCTGTCTGTCTGTCTGTCTCTCTCTCTCTCTTTCTCTCTGTCTCTGAATTTCCAGTCTGCAGCTGCTTCAGGGCTAGCAGAAGTGTAGGAAAATGGACTGCTTTGGGGAGCTGGACAAGTTGGAGATGAAGTCAGAGGCAGTGGGGAGGGGCCTTGTTCACTGTTCCTGGGCCTCACTCTGGCCTGGGAAATGCTCCTGAGATTCCTGAGCAGCTTGATGCTGGCTTTCTTGGGGGCCCCCTCCTTTCCAGGCAGCAGCTGTAAAGTTGACGAATTACACTAAGCTGTGATGTCTCCTCAGGAGTCTGTTCCAGGACTTGCTGTGATGGCTTCCCAAGCAGGCGGCAGGGACAGGCACGTGGTCTGAAAATGAACCCTTTTTGCTCCCTAGCTCAGCACAGCAGCTGCTCAGAGGCAGCGCGGGCCCTGAGCGGCCCACCAGGGGAGCCTATTAAGAGCCACAACACTGTGAAAAGCACAGCAGAATCGCTCCATTAAATCTGGTGGGGGGCCTGTTTAACAATGGGACCAGCCCCAGGAATCCTAAACTGCAACTCAACCCTGCCTCCTGGCTGCTCCCCGACTTTTCTTCCCTCAGGAGAACTGGACCTAAGTCCATCGGTGCTTCTGTCTAAAGCTGGCAAAACGGTGGCTGGAAGTGAAGGCCAGGAAGAGAGCAATCCTAGGGAAATAGTTAGGCTCTGTCCTGCCTATGGTGGAAATAGGTGGCTACTCCCTGTGATGTTAATGATGCGGACAGCAGGGATCATCAGAGCCACAGAACACTGCCCTGGGTCTGCCTTCTGATCCCTTTCCAACCACAACTCTCCTCAGAGGGCAAAGAATCCTTGGGGCTAGGAAGACACACCCTGTTACCCTTTCTGTTTGGGAACCTGCAGTTCTCTGACAGTGTGGGAAGAGGTGGGGGTAGGTTATGGGCTAGCATTCATCTTTCCCTAAGCTTCATGTGCTAGTGCAAACTCCAAGGAGCCTGGGAATTCTAAATTTAAACTTTCCAGGCTTATGAAAGTGTATTTGTCAAGGTATGAGGATAGAATATATTTTATTTAACAGTTTGTTAGCTTAGTAATATAACTTCTGACCCTCTTGCTTTAGGTTCTGGGAGTTGGGGATGGGGCTGATGCAGGTAGTAAGGAGAGCTGGGCTCCAAGGTCTGCTGAAGCAGGCCAGGCCAGAGCTGTACTTGTAGGCTACTAGGCAAAGTGTCAATCAAAAGGGAGAAGGCTATTTTCCTCCACATTCTGTGGAAAAAGCTCATTTGTCTTCTGGGCTCTTCTGCTGTACAGGGAGGATGATGAAGATGAAGATGCAGATGAGCTGATTGACTACCAGGGATCTTGTAAGGAAAGGTCCCTAATTCAGGTCCCTTGACCTTAGATCATGGTAGCTTCTGAGAGAGATATAAGCCAGCTGCCCTCTTCCCTTTTACTCTTGTTGCTATGGAGATTCTCAGCTCATCTCCTTCCAATTGTCTTCTACCCCACCCAATATAACATACCACAAAGTACTGTACTTCTCAGGTATGATGGAAACCCTCAAATCACATCTAATTGTCTGCCAGGAGGACGCTCCATCCTCAGGATCCCCCACCAGGTTGGATACAGATCTTTTGTCAGGCTGGGCAGGAGAGTGAAGAGTCATGCTCCTGAGGGTGGATTTGGAAGGGGGGTAAAAAGAGAGTCACATTTGTGATTTCCAAGTGGTCTTGCTACTGACAGGGAGTAGGAGGATAGAATGGGAGTGTGAAATGTTTCTTACATTTCTCAGAAATCAAAAGTTCATTTGAAGGTCTTTTGGATCTCTGACTTCACCTCTACTTCTATCATCCATCTATTATCCATCCATCCATTATCTAACTTTGCTTTTTTGCAAATATGGTTGTGTGTGTGTGTGTGTGTGTGTGTGTGTGTGTGTGTGTGCTCACGCGCGTGCTCCCGTACTGGGGCATGAACTCAGGGCCTAGGCTCTGTCCTTTTAGTTTGTTGCTCAAATCTGGTGGCCTACCACTTGAGTCACAGCTCCACTTCTGGCTTTTTGGTAGTTAATTGGAGTCTCATCTCATCAAGTCAACTTCTGGGGCTGGCTTTGAACTGTGATCCTTGGATCGTAGCTTCAGGTGCACCCACTTTATGTTTTTTAAGGACATCTTTATCAAGGGCCTACTATATTTCAGTCTGTATATCCTTCTTACCTCATTTAATCTGTGTAAAACCCTGTGACATATTGTAATTCTTCTAAAAATGGAGAAACAGATTTTTTCAGAGATGAAACAGTGAATTTAGGACCAAGCATGGGCCTTAGACCATATCACCTTGGAATTTTGTGGGATTTCTACTGAGAGAATATTATCATAGCATTCGATTATTTTTAATAAAGACTGAGAAAAGATGCTACATTTGCTTTTCTCTTCTTGGCAACATTCCTGGGGATCCTGGTTCTGAGCCTTGGCTCAGGTGAGTGATGGGCACCAGACACTGATCCTTGGGATACTGCCTGCAGACACGGCCCATCTGCTCCCTGAGTGCCTTGCCATCAGCACAGCTGTCTGGTCTGCCTGCAGTCAGGCTGTACGGGCTGGCTTTGACAAAGTGGCAGAAGCTGCAAAACAGCTGTCTGACATTCTCTGCCACTTTTTAAAAACAAAACAACCAGAAAGACATTGAATGAAATGCAAATATCTTGTTTCATGCAGATGAGGATAGTTTTAGTTATAGTACATCTATTTTCCTTTTCCTTTCTCTACTCCCTATGTAGGTACTCAATTGTTTTCCATCCTTGCATACTTCTTTCTATTCCCTCCCTTCCTTTCCTTTCCCCTCTCCTTGCCTCTTTCCTTTCCTCTCTCTCTCCCTCCCTCCACTCCTTCTTCCATTCTTTCCTTTATCCTTTTCTTCTTTTCCTCTTTCCTTTCCTCCCTCTCTCCTGATACACAATACATGAGTATATACATGAATATGGTGGATACTTGTTCTCCACTAGTATCAAGATAAGGTCAGGATTGATGAGCACAGTTTTAAAGAGTTCATTTAGTAAGAAGTAAAGGCCACTCAGGAGAATGAGCATGAGGACCCAGAAACCAGTTTTCCTGCCTGGGCTGGGCTGTTGCTTTATGTTGCCCCTTCAGGCAATCTGTCAGATCATGATTGGTATATCTGAGGCAAGCAGACCCTCTTCAGCAAGGTGCTCACAGAATGGTGGGCTGGACTGGGCTTATGATTGTTTTGTTTGAAACAGCACAGATCTTCTGATTTGGCCTGAGACATGGCAGGACCTACAACTCTACCCTGCATGGGGCTTTTAGGAGGGGGGATTCTGGTAAGACCCTAGACCCTCCCTTAGGTGGTGGCCCCTAGTGGGGGAGGGGGAAAGATGGCTGAATCTATTTGTTGATGTCCTTCCTTCCTTCCTTTCTATTTTTATAAAAATTGTCCCCCTTGAGTGTAAACTTGTTCAACCACTTTGGAAAGCAGTATGGAGGTTCCTCAAAAGACTTCACATAGAGCTCCCCTATGACCCAGCAATCCCACTTTTGGGCATTTACCCAAATGTTTACAAACAAGACCATACTAAAGCTACCAGCACAACTATGTTTATTGCAGCCTTATTTACCATAACTAAGATCTGGAACCAACCCAGATGGCCCCTCAGTAGATGAATGGATCAAGAAAATGTGGTATATATACACAATGGAATTCTATGCCTCCATCAGAAAGAATGACATTGCCCCATTTGTTAGGAAATGGAAAGGCTTGGAAAAAATTATATTAAGTGAAGTAAACCAGGCCCAAAGAAACATAGGTCCCATGGTTTCCCTTATTTGCAATATCTAGTATATGTCTGAGTCAAGCAGAAAAGGTCAGATAAGTTGATGCTAGGGAAATGAACCCTACGATATGTATTCAAATGTTTTTGTTTCTTAGATTATTTCTTTGTTGCTTTGTATGTCCCTCCCCCACAGTATAACCCCTGCTTTCACTGTATTTGATGTTGTTATAATTTGTGGAGGGAAAGGGGAAAAACAAATCGTTTAAATAGGGATACAGGTGGACCCATTGCAACAATGAGATGTACAAGTCGTTATGTCAAAAACAAACTTTACAACTTTGGTGGGGAGGGCAGGGAGAATTAGGTGGGGGGGTGGGGGAGGAGGCTGGGAAGGGATGGTAAGGGTAAACAAAGGAGGAGGCTACAATGCTCGATGAGAAATGTACTCACTATCTTACCCATGTAATTGTAACCCCTCTGTACAGTATTTTCACAATAAAAAAAATTGTCCCCCTCCCTTTCAACATTTTTTTAATTCCCATTTAAAATTTCTTCTCTTGAATGATACTCGCCACTGGGTCCTGTTGAGGGTTTGTGAAGTTTCCTTCTAAAAGTAGAAACTCTTCACCTAGGGTCTTTGACTTTGATTGCAGAATAAGAATTTCTGGACAAGTCACATTTCTTAGAAAACTTGGAAGAGCTTTATTGAGTAAGCAGGCTAGCAGAAAGGTGGAGTTACACTAACAGGTAGAATGTGGGTGTTCAAAGAGAGATGCCTAGAGCTCTTTGACACATGGGCATTTATATGGCAAAGGAAGGGTCTGGCTTAGAGTTATACAAAGATAGTTTTGTTTTGCTTTTTTAATTTTTGCTCTTAATCACTCTCGAGGTTACACTTTCTGAGTTAGTTCCTGTTGCCTACCCCACGGATCTTCATGATTGTGACTCACTCTTGAATGCATGGGCATTCCTTCCAGGAAAGAATGCATCCTGCCATAAAACAGATGCTTATCCTTAAAATAAGAAATGCATCCTGTTGTCTCTCAGAAAGGGTGTATTTAGAAGCACAGAGAATAGTGCTTCTAAATACTTTGTTTCTGGGTTCCTGGATGCCATTCTCTAGGCCACATTTTTCCTAATCTCTCCTGCCTCATATTCCCCTAAACCAACTTTAGGCCCTTAATCTTAAGGGAAATTGATGGGTGAAGATCAGTCTTCAGTATTTGCTGTAAGCGGAGTTTTTGAATTCCTGGCTGCTATTTACCATACCTCATTTCTCCCAATCTATCTTGCCTCAGCACCATTTAATTATTTCATTCTGTTATCCATTTCCACATCTTCCATGGCTTTGTTATATTCATATTTCTATCTTTGGGCACAGACCATTCCAAATGTGTAGTTTTATGATAGGTTAAGGTGCCTTCATTTCAGCCAAGGTAGGAACAGGAAATTCTAACCCAAACTAAACAAAAGTCAACAATCTATCTTGCCAAACTGTTGTTTAATTTGGATAAGTAAAAACACACATGAAAGGACTGAGCATCTGGCAGTACCTGCTTGTCCCCTCTGGCTGCCTTCATGGCCTCCAGCTACAGTAACTAGGAGAATGTTAAGCTTGTGGCCCAGCTCTCCACTGTGGTTACATCAAATAGACACTGTGCAGACAGCTGCATCCACCCAACCCTTTCCTCAGAGTGGGGAGAGCTCCAGGTAGGTAAGTAATGTGGTGTCATTTGGACAAGTCAAGCATGCCCAAACTTCAATTACAGGATGAGCTTTATACTTTTAGCCATTCTGGGTCCTTGGAATCACTGGACCCTCCTGGAGAATCCAGTCCTCATTTGTGAAACAGGCTATCTTCCCCTTAGAAATCCTTTTGGGTTTTCTGGAACATGTTCTTGCTTTGTTCCATGACTTAGGTTAAATCCCACGGGTACCATTTTCCACACTTCCATTTCCTATTGCAGTCCCTTTCTTCCTAGGCTCTTTCCAGATAAACTTGTTTTCCTCAATTGCTGCCATCCAGGTTGCTCTATACAATTTGTTCTCAGTGTTTCTTCATCCCTTGTGCAGACTGTTTTCTTCCCTAAACTGTTTCCTATCTCCTTTTAACCTTCAGACTCCATGGTGCATCCCCGACTTGGCATTGCTGGAGCTGCCTGTCCATTTGCACATGCGTAGGCTGTGTGAGCTCTGACGGAGAGCCCATGACTGCTGCTAAGATGGAGGACAACGTTAGATCTATGGCCAGATGCAGCCTTTGTATTCCGTTCTACCCAGGTGGAATGTACAGATAGACCCATGGCAGGGTGGTAAAGCCTTGAGCTTCCTTCTGATCCCTACCAGAAGGAGAAATGGCTAAGGGCCAAGTTATGCATTGACAGACATTTTCCAGTTTTACTCATCACACAGGTCATTGGGACCAGAGAATGGAGAGTTTTACTCCTCCCTCAGGGATGGAGCAGACAGTTGCTGCTCCCCATGGAGGTGGATGAGTGAACTGTGGTGTAACATGACCTTCTAATATTTGGTATGTGCAGGTAGGATAAAGAGAAGGTTGCCACAATATCTAACAGGCTGAGGATCTCTGGTGTCCTTTCCTAATATTTTCACAGCTCAGGTAAGCATAGAAACTAAGTCCCCATGAGCTGTCTTCTTTTCCTTCCCTTTGTTGATTCCATTCTCCCTCACCCTTCCCTCATGAATTTTTCCCACTTGGTCATGCTCTGTTCATATTCCTAGGCCTGGGAACACGCTATACCTTGGGATATGGACCTGGGGAAGAGGCATGAGAAAAGCAATGGATTCCAGTGTTCTACATACCAGAGTACCATCTTAGAAGAAAGGCTCTTGCTGGGCATGTCTCTGTACCCTGTGGAGTCTTCACTCACAAACAGGGATATGGGGTGCAAGAGTATCACAAGGAACTCTAAGCTGCTAAGGGCAGAGGCCTTGGTCACCCATATCTGAGGATGGTTCTATCACATACCCTTATATATGCTATAGACTTGACTTTCCTACACAGGTCACTGGATTTTTGCCAACTTCCTGTTCTTTTAGCCATTCCTGTAAGGAGACACCAAAGGACAGAACTACAACCACAAGTGGGAGTGAAGACCTGGGACCTTCTCTTAATTTTATCACCTTTCTGATTTAAGCCAAGGATGTGTCGTGATTCCAAAACACACTCAGCAACGATGTGTTAGGTCTATTCTGGTTTCTGCATTGATTCACAATGAATAAAAATTAAGTTGGTACTAAATTTTATGGGCTTTTAAAAAAATTCCTCCTCTTGAGCTTTAACTAGATAGTGCCTGTGGGAACTGAAGGTAATTTTAATTAGCATCTTAGTACTGCAAGGAGAGAGACCCTGATTATTGCTCTGTAAGTGAAGTTGCAACCTTCTCTCACTCTGTCAGTCACTCCCAAGTACTTGTCATTTGTATCACGAAGCCTGCCCTGGCACTACAACCCTAGTTTTCACAGTATGAACTCTACATGTGCTAAACTATGACATCCCCAGGTGTCTTGTATTAATAATTTACTTCCAACTGTCTTTTCCTTTTTCTGTTTGGTTTTCCAAGTAAGTAGCTTGAGGGTCAAGATAACATCTCAAGGGCTTCTTCACATTAGCCTGATGACTTCCCCTGTATATTAATGCATCCCTAAGTGTGAATAAATCAAAGACAGAGTGCAAGCTCTAAGGAACAGTTACATGGCTCAGGTGTCACGCGAAGGAAGAGAAACCATTTCCTGGAGTTGTTTTCCAGGGTGATGCTTCTCAAGCTGTAGCCCTCCTCAGAGTTAACTGAGATGTTTATATGTAATACTGCCATTCTGCATTGTTGCCCAAACTCCCAGTGACTGCCACAGACCAAGATTTTAGAACAACTGTACAGGCCCGTGCCTCACAAAACCAGTTCTGCTTATAAGATGTATCACATGAATTTTTTTCAAGGAATTGGGAATTTCTTAATGAATATTAAGAAAGACAAATAGAATAATCTCTGAGAGCACACATGCATACATAAAAATGGTAACTAATAAAAATACTTGTAAAATGTCAAGTGTAAAATTGGCTATTTAATTTGAGCTGGTAGGTTTAATTCATTTATAATTAATCCTAGGTTTATTTTCAGCTCTGGCCAGTTTGCATTTGACCTTCTTTTCTGTCATCCTGCTCTCTGTTGTTCCTGTAGTTTTGCTCATTAACTGGTGGAGGTCATAGACCTCAGGTCAGGCTTTCTCATTTTGCCTGTTCAGCATACAGTCTTATTTTCTGCCTGTGCCTGCTGCCTGAGCATTTGTCTAGACATGTAGGAACATTCTCTCACTCCGCTGCTTAATCAGAGTTTAAGAGGCAGAGTAAACACTTTAAACCATCTCATAATTCTTTACACTTATTAAAAATACCAAGCATGAGGCAAACAAATAAATGGATGGTTCATTTTGTTTTCCAACTGCTCAAAATATCCTTTAGACTTCAGTTAAAAGGTGAGAAAGCCATCTTCTCCACTAAAAAGGGAATGAAGTTGGAATACATATAACCAGCCCACTGTGATTCTGTAAATATACTCAGAAAAATGTGCAAATCTCCTCAAGGAAATAAGTGTGTCTCCCATCTTCCCAAATCAAAATGTGAAGAAATTTGTAATCAAATCAATTGTAACATGTTTGAGGTGATGTTATCAAATAGGACAACTGTGATTATCAACCCTGTTTGAGTCCAGTAAAAAAGGAACCCCAAAGGAAACATTTTTGGCACATGCCTTTGCTTTCTCCATCTATTTAGTAGGTGTATTCTTAGAGCAGAGAAGAGACATACTCAAATAGTACATATGTTCTAGAACAAAACAAAAATTTCTAACAAAAATACTTTTGAAATTGGATACTGGTAGCTCATGCCTGTAATTCTAGCTATTCAAGCGGCTGAGATTTGAGGCTCATGGTTCAAAGCCAGCCTGGAGAGGAAAGTTTCTGAGACTTTTATCTCCAAGTAACCACCAGAGAGCCAGAAGTGGAGATGTGGCTCAAAGTGGTAGAATGCTAGTCTTGAGCAAAAAGAGCTCAGGGATAATGCCCAGGGCTCCAAATTCAAGACTAATGACCAAAGGGGGGGGAAAAATCTTTTGAATTTCAAATTCTCTGTCCTGGTTGGGGTTTTAACACACAGATACACACAAACAAACACACATATTCTCAGATTTCTTGTTCCTTACCATGTTTTAGTCATTTTTGTAATCTGATTAACTGTCACTTTAATTTTTGTTCTGATTTTGGCTATTTGAAATTCCTTTCAGTTTTCACCAAGACCTTCAACTTCCTTGGCCCTGGTCCCTCACACATTGAAGGCTGCTGGCTTGTCTAGTCTTTTTTTTTTGTTTTTGGAGAGAAGGCAGGGTGGGAAGTTTTTACCTTATATTCCAGAATGCAAACCCCTTGGGAGCTGAAGTTTCTTTCATCAAGGCAGGTGTACAAAGAAAAGAGATCCGTTTGGAGGCTAGTATAGGCTGTCTCTCAGCCTAAAAGACCAGCTACAGAGACTATCCTCAGTCACCAGAGACCAAAGTAGTATATCCAATTAGAAGAAAATGAGCAAGAAGAGGAGGAGGAGGTGATAAAGATGGAGGAGGAGGAAGAAAAGGAGGAGGAGGAAACAAAGGTAGAGAATAAAATATATCAGCAAGCATCTTTAATAGCCACAAATAATACTATTGATGATGAATAATTATTTAAGAATAACCAGACATCCTATGTAGCATATGTAACATTTTAATTTTCAGAATAACCCTCTGAGGTAGGCACTGATACTATTACTATTATATAGATAAGGGAACCGACACAGGGAGTGATTGAGTAATCTGTTTTTGGCCCTTTTATGCTGCTATAATGCAATAGCTGACTTTGGTAATATATAGATAAAAGAGTTTTTTTTTTGTTCATAGTTATGGTGGCAAGAAATTGGAATAGCATGCTGCTGGCATCTGGGGCAGGCTCTCTGGCTATATCTTACTGTGGGAGAGAAACAGAAGAGAAACATACACAGAGAGGTCACCTGACAAGACAGGAAGTAAGAGGTGAGAGGGCCAGTCTTGTTATTTTATAATTACCTGTTCAGCTAAGAACTAACTTACTCCTATGAAATCTGACCCATCCCACAAGGCCAGCATCGATGTCTTCACTACCAACTATTTTGACCCAGTCACTTCTGCTAGGACCTACCTCCCTTAAGAGTCCCCCTACCTTTCAATACTGTTATACTGGGGACCAGGCTTTCAGCATATACACCTTTGGGAGATACACTTAAACCATGCCTAAACCATAACACTGTCTACGATCACAGAGAGAGAGAGAGAGAGAGACAGAGAGACAGAGAGACAGAGACAGAGAGAGACAGAGAGACAGAGAGACAGACAGAGACAGAGATATAGAGACAGACAGAGAGACAGACAGAGAGACAGAGACAGAGAGACAGAGACAGAGAGACAGAGAGACAGACAGAGACAGAGACATAGAGACAGACAGAGAGACAGACAGAGAGACAGACAGAAACAGAGAGAAAGTATAAGTCAATAGCAGTGTTGGGATGCTACCTCTGTGCAATTCCAGGGTCTGGGTTTTTTTCCTCCCCAATATGCTATAGTATCTCCCCTGTATTGTAAAGAAAAACTAACATTCAGTGTTGTGACAGGCTTAGAATTAATTCCATGAGCTTAGAGTATTGTGTCTAATCCAGGCCCTGACAGATGCTGTGTTAGTACAGGACAGGCCCTGGAACCTAATGGGTTGGAGGTCACAGATGGAGGGGATGGATCTCAGAAGGATGTAAATGACAGTCTCTTTGTTTCCTCTCTCCATTTTAACTTTACACAAAACAGTTATTCTTTACAAATGTGTAATTCAACTGACTGATTATAGCCAGAGGTCAAAATAGTGCCAACATTTCTATAACAGAGAGCTTAAAGATAAAAATTGGTTGAAGAGGAAAAGTCAGGCTTGGATGACTTGTTTGAAACTGTTTTGTTCAGCATTCCACAGTGTTATTGTAAATAGCATGAGTATATTTATCTGGAATTGCAGAGTTGGCATCCCAGTTCTGCTATTGACTTGTTCTCTGTCTCTCTCTGTCTCTCTGTCTCTGTCTCAATCTGGTCCCCAATGTAACAGTATCGAAAGGCAGAGGGAACTCTTAAGAAGTAGGGCCTAGCAGGAGATGATTGGGCTGATGAACACTGGGGAACCTTTTTTGAGACATTCATTGGGCTTCCCACTGGTGTGAATTGAATATGGCTGGTTAATATGTTTTTTTTTTTTAATTTAGTTACAGTCACATGTCTATCATGTGATAGCATACCAGCACCCCTAGAAATCCAGGGGAATTGGACACTCCTAGAGCTCCAAAGGGATTCTGGAAGGTGGAGATATGGCTGGTGTGTCTGAAGTCAACCCAACTGAGAGCCAAGGAGGAGAAGCTTGTGTATTGGCTCTCTCGGATGGGAGTGTGCTCAGTGATCAAGAGTGGATAAAATTCCATTAGAGGTAAATGTTGTCAGACAGCAGGCTGGAAAGATATATTTTAAGCTGAGAAATTACTTAATAAATTCAGGCCAACACTCTGTGACATTTCCCACAAGACTTTAATGCTGTTTACAAATTCCAGAGAACACCCTGAGTCGTTTCTGGCATGGGCTTATGATTTATTTCAAAGGAAAATGGGACAGAGTGTGTGGGTTTGTGTTTAATGTGAAAAGGGATTTGGAGATGAAAAGTCAACTGGCATGAAAGATTGCAGGGCAAATGTAAAGTAGCAGAGCATGTGGGTGGCCTTGGAGCATGGAATAGGGCTTGGAGACAGGAAGGGGCCTCTCACTATTCTAGTGCTAATCAAACAGTTCCATTTGCACAAGCCAATAATGCTTTAAAGAGGATGGGTTAGTAGGCACTTCAATCCCCAAGACTTTCATATCAAGAATAGGCAGAGAACTTCTGTCCTAAGGAGAGGGGCAGTTATGTTCTATTCTTCACAAAAGTCAACATTTTGAAACCATGACCTGCTGTTGCATTAGGATAGACTTCAGTTAGCCTAAAGGAAGGCATTCCTAAAGAAAACAAGACTTTAGTTTTAAGAATAACCCTTAGATATGTATTCAAATGTTTTTTTTTCTTTCATGTGATTGTTTCTAACACATTTATAAGATTATTTCTTTGTTGCTTTGTATGTCCCTCCCCCACAGTATAACCTCTGCTTTCACTATATTTGATGTCGGCATAATTTGTGGAGGAGAAGGGGAAAAACAAGTTGTTTAAGGATACAGATGGACCCATTGCAACAATGAGAAAGAAGTACAAGTTGTCATGTTGAAAATGAACTTTACAACTTTGGTGGGGGGGTGGGGAGGATTGGGTGGGAAGGGATGTGAAGGGTAAACAAAGGAGGAAGCTGCAATGCTTGATAAGAAATGTACTTATTATCTTGCCCATGTAATTGTAAGCCCTCTGTACAGTATGTTTACAATGAAAAAAAATTCTCCATAAGCTAAAAAAAAAAAAAAAAA
>NW_012267294.1:1207300-1221938 GCF_000151885.1 Dipodomys ordii | reverse complement strand
AAAAAAAAAAAAAGAAATGTACTCATTACCTTGCCCATGTAATTGTAACCCCTCTCTATGGTATTTTCACAATAAAACAAAAACAAACAAACAAACAAACAAAAAGAATGTAAGGAAGATCTGAGAACTTCTCCAAATCTGATGCTCTGGAAACTGAGGATGAAAAAAACGGCCTCGGGATTTAATCTATTAGGGGTATAGAGACCACAAGCTCAGGGATGCTAAAATGATCCACATGATAGTGGGTTAACTACTGGTTGAAGAGGGAGGTGGCTATGGAAGGCCAGGCCAATGGGACAGGAAGTCAGGAAGGCTCCTCTTTCTCTTGCTAGTTCTCTGGAATATCCTAGTTCCATTCATCTTGTTTGCCATGGAGTATGTGGTTTGAGTGGGAAATGAGGGCAATGACATCCCCACATCTCTTGGGGGAAAAAAATGACATTCCATTTGATTTTGGAAAATACACAATATTCCACTCATAAAATATTCAATCACTGCCATTAATCCTCCTGCCCAGGCTGGCCCTGCCCCACTTAGATTTTGGCTGTGGCCACAGGCCCAGGAACCACTCAAGCTTTTGGTAGCCCATATAATTCGAGGCTCCAGGGTTCTGTGCTGGCAGACTAGATGTTAGGAAATGGGAGGAAAACAGAACAGGCTGGACTCAATCCCAATAGGTGAGGACTGTTTATTGAAACACAGCAAGCAGCAAACCACCTTCCCTTCGGAATGGAGGTTGTATGAGGAGGTGGGGTTGGAGTTAGGCTTTTATAGGATCTGAGCAAGGAGATGGAGGTTATCAAAAAGGTTACTAAGGCTGGGGGAGGTGGGGACTTTCCCTTAATATTGCTACCAGCAACCAGGGACAGCATGACAGGATACCAGAACTGAAGAACTGAGGACAGAGGAAAGATAGAAAGGGAGGCTATCAGGGGTCCAGTGCTCACTGGCTTCTGAACCTTGAGTTCCTCTTAACAACCTTATTCATTTAGTTTAGTACGGGGGAGGTGACTACAAGTATGGGCAGAAAATAGGGTATCAATCTATTTACAACTATTGATATGACGTCTAGTTTACATACACTGTGATAATTGACTCCCTTGTTGTTAAGGGGTAGAGGGGAGTGATCTTATTGCCAAACAGCTCTAACTTAAACACACTTAGGGTAGTAACTTATACATCTGTCTGGCCTTGATTGATTTTTCAGGTCCAGTTCTCATACTGCATTCCAACCTCTCGGTCTTACAGCTCTGCCTCTGAGTTCCCTCTGGAATGTTCATGGCTAGGCTTAGGTAGGACTGCCCTGCTTGTTGCCAAACAGGTCCGTGTATACCTGGAGTTTTGCCTGGGATAATAGGATAGGGGTCAATCCTTCCCTAGAGGTCTCCAGGGTAGGGTGTGGGTCTATTGGATATTTCCAAAGCAATCACCAGGCTTAAAGTTGAATGGCTCCAATCAACTCAGGGCCTCCTGCAAAAGGGCTAAGGGTTTATAGAGTAGTTCTCAGCCTTGACAAATGAATTCCTTTCAGGGCAATGCAGGGGCACCTCCTCCAAGGTCTCCATCCCTCTCTCCAAAGTATGTTTGTTTTTAAAAGTGGCCACTCTTGTGTTGCTCAAGTTGCTTTTTTTGTCCTCATACTTTGTATTTCTTATCTTCCACTTCCTTCTCCTGTCTCTTCTCTCTGTATTTTCAGTGTTTGTTTCCCCTCAGCTTTATTAAGGTATCATTGGTAAGTGAAAATTGTACATACTTGAGGTGTACATAGCTAGGATGTTTATATATATGTATATGTGTGTATGTATTGTTCTGGAATATATATATATATATACATATATACGTTGTAAAATGATTAAATAAAGTCAGTTGACATATCCATCAGCATACTCAAATTTTTTTGTGGTGAGAGGACTTCAGTTATAATCTCTAAACAATCTGCTGTCATACAGCTTCCTTCCTTCCTCCCTCCCTCCCTCCCTCCCTCCTTTCCTTTCCTTCCTTCCTTCCTTCTCTCTCTGTCTCTGTCTGTCTCTCTCCCCTCTCTTTCTGTCAGTACTAGGGCTTGGACTTAGGGCATCATGCTCTCATTTGGCTTTTTCCTTTTTCTTTTTGTGTGCTGGTCCTTGGTCGGGAGGTCAAGGCCTAGGTGCTGCCCTTGAGGTTTTTTTTTTTTGTTCAAGGATAGTACTCTACTGCTTGAGCTACAGCTCTACTTTCAGCTTTTTTTTTTGGAGTAGTTTGTTGGAGATAAGAGTCTCAAGGACTTTCCTGGGCTGGTTTTGAATTGCAATCTTCAGATCTTAGCATTCTGAGTAGCTAGGATTATAGGAATGAGCCACCAGAGCCCAGCTCACCTGAATTTTGTACTCTACCACTTGAGACAGACTTCAACTTCAGCTTTTTGCTGGTTAATTAGAAATAAGAGTCTCTTAGGCTTTTCTGCCTGTAGTAGCTAGGATTACCATCAATGCTCAGCTGGGTGTACATTATTATGGTCACCATGGTATAAAATGTTTCTGCTGTCTGAAGATTTGCCCTCTAGAGTATACAGTTGCCCTCCATCCTTGACAACCAGCATTCTATTCTCTGCATTTGACTTTTTTTGCGGGGGGGGGAGGGTGTTGGTCATGGGTCCTGAACTCTGGGCCTGGGCACTGTTCCTCAGCTCCTCAGCTCAAGGCTAGTGCTCTACCACTTGAGTCACAGTGTCACTTCTGGCTTTTTTTTTCTGCTTATGTGGTGCTGAGGAATTGAACCCAGGGCCTCATGCATTCAAGGCAAGCACTCTACCACTGACCACCTTCCCAGACCCTGCATTTGACTTTTTTAGAGATAAGGATGTGGAGAAAAGGGAACCCTTGTACACTGTTGGTGGCATGTAAATTAGCACAGCTATTATGGGAAGCAGTATGGTGGTTCCTCACAAAATTAAAAATAGAACCATCATATGATTCAGCAATTTCATCAATGGATATATATCCAAAGGAAATGAAATGGATATGCTGAAGAGAAATCTGCACTCCTATGTTCATTACAGCACCATTCACTATAATCAAGATGGATACTTCCAGTGAATGAGTGGATAGAGTAAATATAGTATATAAACACAAAGGAGGGGTTAATTTTCTATCTCTAAGTATATTTTAGATATGATGCCCTTGTTTGATGCATAGTTAGTAAAGATTTTCTCCTGTTCTGTGGGCTATTTAACTTGCTATCTCCTTTGCCATGCAGAAACTCTTCAGTTTGATGCAGTCCCATTTATTCAGTCTTCCTTTGATTTATTGTGATTCTGGATCTTTACTTAAGCAGTTTCAACCCATGCTAGGAGCCCTTGTGTTTCCCTACCCCTTCCTGTAATATTTTAATGATATCTGGCCTTACATTGAGGTCTTTGATCCATTTTGGATTGATTCTGGTGCAGGTGATATATAAGAATCTAGCTTTAGTTTTCTACAAGTAGTTAACCAATTTTGCCAGCACCATTTATTGAAGTAGCTGTTTTTCTCCCATCCTAAGTTTTTGGCTCCCTGATCAAATATTAGGTAACTATAGGTCTGTGGGTTCATTTCTGTGTCTTCTATTCCATTCATCTTCAGGCTTACTCTTGTGCCAGTGCCAAGCTATTTTTTTTTATTACAATAGCTTTGTAATAGAGTTTGAAGTTTGGTATTGATATTCTTCCAGCATGATTGTTCCTGGTAAGGATTATTTTAGTATTTTGGGGTATTCTATTAATCCATATGATATTTTGGTTGCTTCTTCTATGTCATTGAAGAATGTTGAGATTCTGATGAATATCACATTGAATTTGTAGATAGCTTTGGGCAGTATTGCAGTTTTCATGATGTTAATCCTCCCAAGCCAGGAGCATAGAAGGTGTTTCCATTTCCTTAAAACTACTTTAAACTCTTTTTTCAGTTTTTTAAAGTTTTCATCATAGAGATCCTTTATATCTTTGGTTAAGTTAATTCCAAGTTTTTTTGTTTTTATATTACAAATGGAATTGCTTTCCTGAATTCAGTCTTGCTCTTCTCATTGTTTGCATACAGAAAAGCTACTGATTTTTTTTGTGGGTCAATTTTATACCCTGCTACTTTGCCAAAATTTTGGATCAGCCCAAGTAACTTGGGAGAGGAATCTATAAGGTTACAATCTCAAAGAAACAATAACCCAATTAAGTTGGCTAAAGACTTAAAGAGAGACTTCACAGAAGAAGTAAGAATGGCCAATAGACATATGAAAAAATGTTCAGCATCTCTGGCTATAAAAGAATTACAAATCAAAACAACAGTGAGATTCCACCTCACTACAGTTAGAAAGGCCATTTTCAAGAAAACCAACAATAACTAATGCTGGCAGGGATGTTGCTAACAGGGAATTCTACTACACTGTTGGTGAGAATGTAAACTTGTTCAAGGAGTATGGAGGTTTCTCAAAAACTGAACATAGAGCTCCCCTATAACCCAGCATTCCACTCCTGGGCATTTATCCAGTTGATCACAAATCAGGTCACACTAAAGCTACCAGCACAACCATGTTCTTTGCAGCATTGTTTACCATAGCCAAGATATGGAATCAACCCAATGAATGGATCAAGAAAATGTCATTTATATACACAATAGAATTCTATGTTTCCACCAGAAAGAATGATACTTCCCCATTCATAAGGAAATGGAAAAACTTGGAAAAAATTATATTAAGTAAAGTAAGCCAGATCCCCCCATAACATAGGTTGCATCTTTCCCCTCATTTGTAATAAGTCTGTGCCTATAAACCCATATGTAAATACAATGGATGGTAAAGACGAAAAAAGTACACTTGGACATGATAAATTAAGCAGGGCTGTAAACATTCACACAGTGAAACCCGAAAGGATATCCTTAGGAGAGGATCACAAAGGCTCAATAACTATGTTCATATGATTATATAAAGTGATATTTATGGAAGTGAACTCCAAGAAGTGGAAACAAGAGATTCTTTTGTTATTTTACTTTTTGTGTTTTTCCCCTTTGTCATTGTTTTTGACTTCTGTACTTTTTGCTTTGTATGTAAGTTTATGAATTTGGGGGAAGGGGAAGGGGGGCACAGCAATGGTGGGACAAAGGGTAAACAAACGTGGCAGTGATACTCACTAGACACTATGTTGAAAATGAACTACATAACTTGGGGGAGAGGAGGGTCAGGAGGCAAAAAACTAGGAGAAAATGAGGGAAGAATTGACACTATTAAAAAAGAAATGTACTCATTACCTGTCTTATGTAACTGTACCCCCTATATCACCTTTACAATAAAAATTAAAAAAAACTAAAAATGGAGTATTACTCAGCCTTAAAGATATAACTATTGTTGTTTTTAACAACAAGGATGAATCTGGAAGGTATTATGCTTAATGAAGAAAGACAAATATTGTATGATCTCACTTTTTTACTTTTAAATAACAATAGACCCTCAAAATGTTACAGTGGAAGGTGCTTTCAGTATTATTAAGTCCAAAATCTTTCTTTGACAGTGGAAAAAGTTAAAGCCTTCTAAGAGGTTAAAACACCTGGATCTATAAATAGATACTTTTCTCCCAAAGTTCAAAACAACAACCTTTGCCCCTCCCCACACTTACACCCTACAAAGGAGTAGGCCATTTGCTAGGAGCTTGTACATGCTGATTGGAAAGAGCTGCAGGCCAGGAGACAGTTCTTTTGACCTTCTGAGCTCTCGGAGTACCAACAGAGGCTTTGAGATGGGGGCAAGCTGCAGCTGGCCTTCCAGTTCTAGTTTTTAGGATAAAGTTTTCCCTTTATCACTCTACTTCCTACTACAGGGATCTTCATGTTTGAGGCTTCACTTTCCTGCCTGGACTCCACATGTCCCTGGGCATCAGCTTCTTATGTTCTTCAGACCTCTTGGCTTCTTCTTATCCTGGTCCATCTAGAAAACATCCCCCAGGGTGTAGCCAAGTGTCTGATCTCTGGCCACTCTGCTGGGGATCTGTGCCCAGCTCTGTGTTCCACCCCCACCTCTCCCACCCCCGCCCCCGGGACACTCCATCCTGTTCCCCATTGACTTTTCCTGCTTGTGCTTGAGATTTTGCTAAACTTTGCCAGAACTCCATATTGATGTGAATTTGGCATTGGGTGAATATTCCTCAGAACTATTGAGAAGGCAGAGGTAGGGTGGGCTGGGGTGGGAGTGCCCTTTTGGATGTAAGCCAGCTTCTGGAATGAGGATGGCACCTCATGCCTTCATATCTCTTCAGCCTGATCCAGGGTCTGGGGAACTTGTTGTTATGCTATGGGAATGTTTCAGTTTCAGCTGGATCCTGCTTCACCCCAGTTGTGAGGAGTCTATAAGTGCCCAGGTGCTGGCACTGGTTCCTCCTAAAAGTGGACATGTGATCACCCAGGGTAGGGAGATAGATGCCTCTGATGCTCTTCCCGATCCCTTCAGGTCCTCCAAATGCCACCCAACCCCAGGAGTCTTAGAGTCTGGGGTTGGAGACAGCAAAGAATTACAGAGTTAAGGAGTTGTTTTTGTTTTTGTACTGCCTGGGTACCATTCCTTAGCTTTTTTTTTTTTTCTCAAGGTTGGTGCCGTACCACATGAGCCAAACTTCCATTTCCCACTATTTGCTGAATCATTGGAGGTAAGAGTCTCCCAGACTTTTCTGCCTGTGCTAGCTTTGAACTGTGAGCCTCAGATCTTAACCTCCTGAATAGTCAGGAGGAGTGAGCCACTGGTACCCAGCTGAGTTGGGGAGATCTTAGAGATCATTGACTCTTTCTTATATAGGATGAGGAAACAGAAAGGGAGAAAGATGGAGTTTTTCCAAGTCTTACAGTTGGTTAGTGGCAGAGCCAGAGTACAAGTGATTACCATCCCCAACACAGCTCAATAAGCTTTCTAGCAGCTCTGGGAGCTCACCAGAGCAGGTAGATCACACATCCTTTCAGTTGTTGAAAGAACTCTGTGCAGGGCTCTACAACCTGACTGTTTGGTTCACTCTGGGGTTTGCAATGTCACTCGGAGGGGTTATGAGGGAATAGCAAACACCCATCCTGGTTCCATATCAGCACTGCCAAGAGCTTTAGGATCTTAGCTACTTTCAAAAGCTTGTGTAAAATGTGTGTGGATAGTCCATAGTGGCTGGAAATAACAAGATCTTTTCAGGTGTAAGAAGAAATAAAAGCAATGTATTATTCTGAATGTCTGGGCGATGAGGAATGGAAGGGGAACAAAAGGGTAGATGGGTATAGAAAAGACCAACCCTAGTTCTTCATAATTCTCAGTCTTGTTTTGCTTGTTTCCAGTCCCTTTCAGCATTGTGATTCCAAAGACACTAAAAGGAAACATTCTCTGTCTGATTATAACCTTTCTAATGAAAGGGTTGAACTAGTGGCTTCAAGAAAGAAAGAAATTGTAGAAGCCATTTAACTCTGAAACTACACATTCCCCAACCAAGGTCAGCTTGTGATTGGAACTCATAGTCTGCTGGATCTGACCATTGAATTAGCCCACCTGCCAGCAGGCTTCTGTTGGAGAGACATAAGGATTAAAAAAAATTTTTCACCAAGAACAAAAGTGAACTAAGTAAGCCATGGCAGCCAGGACAGAGCTGCTCTCTTAGCACAGAATGACAATTGTCAGAGCTTGCTTTGTCTTAATGTACTGGGCTTCCTCCTCTTACAACACTCCCGTTCTTCCAGGATGTTCTTTAATGCTGAAGGGACCAGTTCATGTGATTCTGCTAACAAGGGCTTGGGGGCTGATGGAGTGAGGGCAGAGCTGGACTTTCCACAATAAATATTTTCCTTCTGGAAGCAGTTCTTGTCCTAATACTGGCTCTGGGTTTCCTGTGATGCTTGTTCATAAATGATTCAGGTCTTACTTTTTGAAAGCATTACAGTTCTCTCTCTCTTTCCTCCATCCAGGAGCACAAACAGCAGTCTGATGCTTGAATTTAATACCTAGTAAAGCTTCCAGGTTCAAGAATAAAAAAGGAAGCACTGTAAACAGCACACAAATCCCACATCCAACCAGCCACAGCTGCCAGCCTGGCCAGGGCTAAGGGAAAATGAAGGGTTGGGGGAAACTACCATCATATACTGTATTTATCTGGGGATCCAGGCTGAATTATGTCTTTTGCATTGTTTCTGCAGGCCCTACTAGGCTCAGGGGATACCTAGTTCTTGCATTAGTCAGTTTTTCATCATTTTAATAAAATCTAGAAGACAAATCACTTCAAAAGGGAAACAGTTCATGTTTGATCCATGAATTTAGAAGTTCTAGTCCATAGTTAGGCTGACCATTGCTTGGGGCTTCTAGTGGGGATGCCAGAGGTTGAGGAGATGTGGCAGAGCAAACCTGGATAGTAAAAGAGGAAGAGGAAGGGACTGGGGATCCTATGACCTCAGGTCTTCTCGCTAGGCACCACCCGGAAAAGGTTTCAGTATCTCTCAATAGCGCCACCTTGAGAATCAAGCCTTCAACACATGGGCCTTTGGGAGACATTTACCCCCAAACCACAGCAATTCTCTAGTTGCCTAGGACCTGATGGACATCCGATCACATCTCAGAAAGGTCAGACACCTTCCTCACAGCTGGTAGTCCCAAGCCATGGCCACCAGGAAGAACTTTTGTTCAATTCCACTGCCCACAACTTGAGGGAAAGCAGTCTAAAATTTTTTTTCCAGACTTAGCTGTTCCAGGTAACTATGTAGCTGGAACTCTGCCTCTAGTTCCTCTTAACTGGAAGTGATATCTGATGTGCTTGGCTGTCCTCTGGGGTTCAGCCTGGATCCCCTCATTCATGAGATCATTCTCTGGTAATCCAGCTCCGTTTTTGACATCCACTTGTAGTAAATTTTTATAACCACTAATGCTGTCGATGATGGTATTATGACAATAACAATAATTCTAATAGCTAATATTTATTAAGGGGATACTTTGTGTCAAGTTCTATCTAAGCGCTCTTTTGTATGAACTCAGTCTAGCTTTACAACAGCCCTTCAAGTTAATATTATATTGCCTACTTTGCTGGCATGAAAATGGCTCCATTTTTGGTGTGGTGTATGTGTGTCACTTTTGCTCCACACTGCACCTTCAGAAGAAAGGTGGTGTGCTATACAATGTGGAGGGTGAGTGAAGGGGGCTCAGCCAGGCATGGCATGGTGCCTCCCACTTCACTGTGGGAAGTACTTAGGGTCCTAATGTAGTTTTGAAATGAAGTTTAGATAGGTTGAGTCATTTGCTGACATTAACTCAAGTCCTGAAGCTTATTAATGACCCAGTTACACATAGAGTGATGTGCCACATCCTGTAATCTGTTTTTGCCCAGTAAGATTGATTTGGCAATTTATTTAAATAAATAAGTTGTATCTTTAAATTATATATAAGAACTTCACTCACCAAGATCATCAGTTTTTAAAAAAATTACCTTGGAGTGGTAATTTCTTTTCACTTAATAATTAATTAATTGATATACTTATTTTTATTAGCATGCATTAATCATATAAGAGAGGGTTTCATGATGACATTTCTGCACGTTATACAATATACCCTGATCAACCTCATCCCCTCCATCAGTCTCCTCCATCCCACTTTCCCTTCTCAAAACAGTTTCAGCAAATTTCATTGTTCTATTTTTATACCTGCAGATAAACTACTTTGACTAGATTCATCCTCATTTACCCTCTTCGTTAGCTCTCTCTGCTCTCTTGCTGGTATGTCTTCTGTAATCTTGTGGTTGAATGCACTATTTTACCCATACTTGCCCAATGTATGACATTGAGCTTGACCTCTCTACTTCAGTTTCATTATCTGAAAAAAATGACAGAAAGAAATGGCTACTTCTAAAGTTGTAGTTATGAGTGAGTCTGATAAATGCAAATAAAAAGCTTAGAACAGGACCTCTAGCATGAAGTAGTCACTCAATAATTGTTATTATTATGATTTAATGCAATGTAATGCACCAAATGTCTACAGAGCACCTATGATGTGGTACAGGACAAGACACTGTATTTAAAGCTTCTTTCCTTTTATTCCTCTTCTTCACTCTCCAAAGTGCCTTGAAAAGCATTAGGCACATAGTATCTCATCAATAAATATTTTGTAATCAATTTCTGCAATATAGCTTGGCAATGGGTCTCAAAAGAGCTTTTCTGCTGGGCACTGGTGGCTCACATCTGTAATCCTAGCTGATCAGGAGGCTGAGGGCTGAGAATAGCAGTTTGAAGCTATCCTGGGCAGGAAAGTCAGTGAGACTTTTATTTCCAATTAACCACCAAAGAGCTGGAAGTGAAGCTGTGACTCAAGTGGTCAAATGCTAGCCTTAAGCACAAAAGCTTGGGGCCAATGCCCCCCCCCCACAGAGACAGAGAGAGACAGAGACAGAGACAGAGATCGAGAGGAAGAAAAAGTGCTCTTCTGCCTATCTTTGTAAATGTTATCATCTGCTAATCTTTATCTTTCTTTCCCTCTTCTGCTGTACTTGATTTTGGAAGAACCAGTGGTTGTATGATGGTAGAAAATCCCAGTTGTGGGGGCAAGTGAGGTGGGGTCTGCACGAATGGACCTACGTAAGTTATTTCCATCTTTGGGTCCCTGGGCTTGGCTTAGATACCAGCCCAGGCCTCTTGCATTGCAAACTTTGATTTTTCAGGGAAAGTAAGTGCCAAGGAAATGCCAACCCTGTACTGTTCCTCAAGTCCTTGCACTCAACTTTCTAAGATGGCAGCTATTTTAAATTAATTTTAGCTGCAGTGCAAAAAATTCCAAGTCATCCCATCCCCCATTCCTAGCCATGGCTATACCCATGCTGGCCCTCTCCTCATTCTCATTCCCTGCTCTTTTCTGTAAGCTTTCACTCCAAGGAACATTCTGTGAACATGGATGTATACAGGGTATATACACAGCCACTCTTCAGCTGACCACTGATACCTCTGGCTTGCAACAGTTGCAAGGGAAGAGAATAACTGCAAATGTTCAGTGCTTCTTATTTAAATTATTGAAGCTGCTTACATTCGAGCAAATTGCTGAGCTACCTTCTAAAGACCCCTGATACGTGTCTAAGAAAATAGAGAAATGCTGCCTAGCTCAGAAAGTTGGGTGAAAACATCAGAGCAGAGAGGCGCATCATTCTAGATGATCAAGGCTTGCTTTAGAACTGCTGCTACAAAGAAAGGAGCGGAGGCAGGAAAGAGTTCTCCAGGAGTCTTAGGGAGGCCGCACAAGTCCAATGCTAACTTGGGAAGGACGAGTTACAATGTTATAATTACATGACCAAGATAGGGTGTATATGAAGTTGTTCTTGGCAATCTGGGAGAAGTGATGTGACCCTCTAATGTCTCCTTCAGGCCACTTTGGAGTTACTGATCTGCAGCTCTCTTTGGGATGTTGGCAGAGAAATATATCTGCTTTTATTTTTTGTTGGTGTTAGTACTAGGTCTTGAACTAAGAGCTTGGGTGCTTGTTGTCTCTTAGCCTTTTCTCTCGAGGCCAGTGCTCTACCACTTGAGCCACAGCTCCACTTCTGGCTTTTTGGTGGTTAACTGAAGATACAAGTTTCATGGATTTTTTCCTTCCTGGACTGGCTTTAAACTCTCAAATCTTAGCTTCCTGAGTAGCTAGGATTACAGGCATGAGCCACTGGCTCCAGATTGCTTTTACCTTTTGAATTTGTTTCTGGCACACCCTTGGTTTGAAGAGGAAGTGGCTGCATTACCAGAGACTTGAGTCTTTTGGCATGGAAGCATTAGAAATGCAAGGGAGTCAGCGTGTAGGGAATACTGGAGAGGCTTTAACGGAGCTTCAGCAGGGCAGAAAAAAGCCAGTGTGACCTAAGAGGAGACCATGATGCTGCCTGACCAAAGAGAGAAGTGAGCTTTTATTGATTTGCTGGCATCGCCTTTTATGAAAGACTCCAAGTACTTAAGAGCACAAGAGTGGGGCAGAAGTTCCAGGACTTTTCACTGTTTACTGTTCCTAACTGTCTCATATACTTGGCCTACAGTGAGAGAAGGATGTGCACTAAGGAAAGTTGGAGACTGAAGCAACCTGGGGCCGTGGGCTCCATTCTTTCCCCAGATTGGATTTGTACTTTATTGAAAGACCCAAGGAGTGTATTGCAAGAGAGTGTTTCTAGACTTACCTGAGACTTGTCAAAATACATGGCTGGAGGACACTTTGCTCCCGCAGGTCAGGCTTGGGACGGGAGCCTCCCTCACAGGGATCACAGGAACAGGGCGTCAGGATGGGAGGCTGTGTTAGAACATGGCAGCACCTCTGAACCAACACAGCACCCACCTTCATCCAGAAACCCTTACCCTCCACTTACCTAGCTCATCCCCTGGCAGTCCCTTGGCTTTACCTTCCCATGTTCCATGGGAATTCCTTCCTCACAGTCCTCTCCCCATCTTGAGTGACTACAGAACTCTTCAGAGGACCCATTCCTTCCTTATTTTGAACTTCTGAGCCTGGCAGGTAACAAGGGGGCAATAAATTTTGGGTAGTCATCAAGTTGAAGGTACTCATCATCTAGTAGACTCAACCTAAGTGCTATCTTTCCTCCCCTTCTGAGCTGAAATACAATTGGCTTTGAGGATAAAGATCACTCACTTTGAAGAGGTGAAATTTCCAGCTCTCTGTACTACTCCAGTCACACAGGGAAGAGAGGCTTTGTGTCTGACCAGTTTTGATTGGGGCCTATCTGAGCTCAGTGTACTCCATGTAATGTGGTGAATACTGAAGCTACAGACAATGAGGGGGCCTTGATCAGGTGCTGTTCTGTCTCCTAGGATTCATGACTGAGAGTTGGCTGGGAATCTCACTCCTTATACACCCCCAGCCTTCCCGTCTGCTATGAGCCCCTTGCTCTGTTGGAGCAAAGCAGAAACCACCCAGCTAGGAAATTATCTCTCAGCTTCCTGCCAAGGAAGGAGGCAGGAGCAGAAGCAGGAGCCTCTTCCTTGGGGGCGAATTATTTAATCACTTGTCTTTCTCCTTGAATCAATGTAACTAATGAACAACATCTTTTGCTTCTTCCTCCTTCCCTTCTGCCATCAGCCTCTTATTATTCAAATTTACTTTTTTGCCTGTGCCCTGGGGCCATCAGGGACCTCACCTCATCAAAATTGGGCCCCCTGGCACCGCAGCCTCTCTCCTACCCCGCAGCTCCCCTCTCCTAGGCCACAAACAGTCTTCTGTGGGGTGACAACAGCTTAGAGAAACTGTGAAGGGCAGAAGCTGCCAGTGTCACACAAAGGCATGGTCCTCAAGCTACCTCTGAGAGGGAGATATCAGAACAGGAGGTGGGGTGAGAAGGAAGAGAATGGCAGAGTGATTTGTTATGGCTAAAGGCAAATTTATTTCTCCAAGCCCAGGGCCACAGGGAGACTTCGGTTAGGTTGGGGAGGGGAACAGGAACTCCAGCAATTGCTGGGGAGCAGCATTCCAATATTAGTTTCATGGCTGGTGATTCTTACTTCCAAGATATGGTAGCACAGGGTCCTTGGAAGCTCTGGGGCATGGATAGCCTGAGGTCAAGTGGTATGAAGAATTGATTGGCCATTCTTTGCAGCTTGCAGGTGTTATTTACTCCCTACTGCCTGTAGTCTGCTTATACTTTAGGAGAGGTCAGCCAATAAACCTGGATCATATTTACTAAGTGCCTCGCACCCCAGGGGATCTAAAAGAGTGTTATATAGTTCCATTATTCAAATGGCTTGTAATGCATTTGAGGGAGAAAATGATAACAGGATTCAAGTGAAGAAGATATAAGTGCTAGATATTCACCATGCATGAGTGGCAGCATGGAGAAGAGAGCTCCTGGTGAATGGTGGGGCGGGGTGGCCAATGAATCTCATTCCTTCAGTTTGTGCCACTTTTTTATTTTTATCATGAAAATACCGTATAGAGAGGTTACAATTACATGGGCAAGGTAATGAGTACATTTCTTATCAAACATTGTTGCCTCCTCCTTTGTTTCCCCTTCCCATCCCTTCCCCCTCTCCCCCTCCCCCCCCACCAAAGTTGTAAAGTTCGTTTTTCGACATAACATCTTGTACATCTCGTTGTTGCAATGGGTCCACCTGTATCCCTATTTTAGCGATGTGTTTTTTCCCTTCCCCTCCACGAATTATACCAACATCAAATACAGTGAAAGCAGGGGTTATACCATGGGGGAGGTACATACAAAGTAACAAAGAAATATCTTATAAATATGTTAAAAAACAATCACATGAAAAAACAAACAGTTAAATACTTATCTTGTGGTTCATTTCACTTAACATCAACTTATCTGACCTTTTCTGCTTGACTCAGACATATACTAGTTATTACAAATAAGGGAAACCATGGGACCTATGTTTCTTTGGGCCTGGCTTACTTCACTTCATATAATTTTTTCCAAGTCTTTCCATTTCCTAACAAATGGGGCAATGCCATTCTTTCTGACAGAGGCATAGAATTCCATTGTGTATATATACCACATTTTCTTGATCCATTCATCTACTGAGGGGCATCTGGTTGGTTCCATGTCTTAGCTATGGTAAATAATGCTGCCATAAACATAGTCGTGCTGGTAGCTTTAGTATAGTCTTGTTTGTGATCATTTGGGTAAATGCCCAAAAGTGGGATTGCTGGGTCA
>NW_012267294.1:1192286-1206939 GCF_000151885.1 Dipodomys ordii | reverse complement strand
ATCTTGCTAGCTATGTTCTTTGCCATGCAGAAGCTCTGCAATTTCATGCAATCCTATGTGTCTAAACTTTCTTTGTTTTGTTGTGTTTCTGAGTCTCTTTTAAGAAAATTTGGGCCTGTGCCAAGGAGACCTAGGGTTTCTCCTATTCCATCCTGTAATGTTTTCAGAGTGTCTGCTTTGACACTCTGATCTATTTGGAGTTGATTCTGGTGCAGGGTGATATAGAAGGATCTAGCTTTAGTTTTCTACAAGTGATTAACCATTTTTTTCCAGAACCATTCTATTTTTTTTAGCTCCCTTATTGAAGATTAGATGGCTATAGGTGTGTGGGTTCATTTCTAGGTTTTCAATTCTATTCCATTGGCCCTGAGGTCTTTTCTTGTGCCAGTACCAACCTGTTTTGATTACTGTGGCTTTGTAGTAGAGTTTGAAATTTGGTATTGATATTCCTCCATGTGCCACATTTTATAATGTGCTTTCCTACAGAAACTTACATGATTTTGGTGCTTTGATTTTTTTTTTTTGTTGTTGGTCATGGGGCTTGAACTCTGGGCTTGGGTCTTTTCCCTGCACTCTTCAGCTCAAGGCGAGTGCTGTACCGCTTGAGCCACAGCGCCACTTTTGGTTTTCTAGTGGTTTTTTGGAGGTAAGAGTCTCACGGACTTTCTTTCCCTGGTTGTCTCTGAACTTTGATCCTCAGATCTCAGCCTTCCAAGTAGCTAGGATTACAGGTGTGAGCCACTGGCACCTGGCTGATTCTTTGATTCCTAAGTCTTTATTTCTGCCATTATTTTACCACTTTTCATGTGGGATAACTGAGGTTAAGAAAGTTTAAGCAGTAAATTTGACTTAAACACCAGCATCCCGTCTTTGGGTTTCATAATCCTTTTGTCACAATATATCAAGAATTTCAAAAGGAGGAGAGAATAAGATCTGGATAAGTGAACAATGAGAGGTATAGAATTTCAGGAGAGAGAAATAGCATGGGCAGGAGACCAGCTGACAGGGCTGGACAGATGAATATAAAAGCCAATGAGTAAGCCAAGAATGTGGGCTGAGGGTATGGCTTCAATGGTAGCAGGCATGAATCCCTGAGTTCATGACCCTGGGACAGTAAGAAGTGGACAACTAATGTTCAGTGCATGTGCTGCAGAATACCAGACAAGGGAAGGTTTGGCCAGGTCCTAAGGCCTGAAGATCCAAGGAGAGGCATTTGGGTAAGTGTTGGAGGAGCCAATGAGAGTCTAGAACAGAGAGTCTCCCTGGAAAGCAGGGGTATCATGTCTTCTGCACCTAGCACATGGCATTCGCAGGGGACAGAGACAAGTGCTGCATTAAGGAGTCTGAAGAGAAGAGCTCTGGACCCATCTTTGCAGCCTCTAGACCCTGAGCAAGTCTGACAATCTCTCCAATTACTGGCTTCCACATTTCTTCAGAGCTCAGCTGAAATATTACCCTTGCTCCTCTGACCCAATCAGATCCTTTGTTCTACATCTTCATGGCACCTTGTACTTCTCTCTTAAGGCATTTGTCATAGTTGTAATTGGCTAATATCTGACTTTGCTGTGGGTCTGCAAGCTGTTTGTACCTATAGTGTTTACTGTTGAGACCCTAGCACCAACTATGGAGACAGTTATCAAGAAATATTCATCTAATGGCTGGATGGGTTTTCAAATGGGTATAATAAGACTAATTGACAGAGCAATTGGGAGGATCTGAAATCACCTCATGCGTTCTTTGCAAAGCTGTAGATAAGTAGGAAATGTTATTGTTATTGGGACTGGGTTAAAGAACACTTAGGGAGTCCAGGAACAGGAGAAAGCTTGGCATCAGTCTTCCAGAAGGAAGGGAGAAGGGTCAAGAATGTCAGAGAATCTGGAAGAATGATACAGCATAGCTTCACACAGAATGAAGGAGAACTTTAATATTTTCCAGGTAGGAAGACAAAGAGAATGGAAATGTTTCCAGGCAAGTGGACATATTCTTGAAGGTACTTCCCTCCCTACTCAACAACTCAGTCTCTCATCTTCCCTCCAAAGCTGAGGTTATTTGTTCTCCTTTGTCTCTTCTTTCTGTCCTGTCTGTCTCAGCTGGGATTTTCTGCTTCTCTCTCTGACCTTCCATTATTTTGTTGAGTTCTTGATAGGTTTTAGTCCTTGGATTTCCTGACCTCTGATTCTACTCTGCACCAATCTAATGTGGTCTCACTTTTATCCCAGGCCTCTTTCTTCCACCTTTAGATCTCTTTAGCTTTGTCTCTGTCTCCATCTCCATATTTACTTGTTTCCCCTTTTCCTCACCAGCTGTCTGCTGTCTGTATCTCTCATCCTAGATGCTTTCTTAAGATCTGCCAGGTAGATCAATATCAACATTGACAATTTTCTTTTGGTCCTCCTCTCATCCTTTCCATCTCTGCTGTCTGTGTCAGTCTCCCTCTTCCTTCATTCCCCTTCTTCCCTGAGTTCAGAGATCAAACACATACCTTCTGATCAGTGAAGCTGGCCCCTGGTAACAGCCTCAGTCTTTCGGCCTCTTTTATTCTTATTTCTGTTTACTTTCTTGTTCAACTTGAGCAAGCCTGAAGCTTTCCCTCACCTGGGACTCATCTCGCTTCTCTGACCTAGCATGCCCTCAGCTGTTCTCTGATCTTCCAGGCCAGCTCTTGCTTTCCTCCTTCCTTCTCACCTAATAATAAAGCAAATATCTGTCTCATCGTGTCTTAATCCAATGGACTGTACACTGGTTTTCACATCAACATGCCTGAATAGAAAACTGATGGGGGGACTTGGACCTAGCTGGTGACATTCCTTTTCACTCCAGTTAAGTGTTACAGAAAGGCAGGCTATTCATAGACATTTTTTGATGCTAATGTTCATGATGTGGCTGATGAAGATGATGATAAGTGAGATAAATCACAGCAGTGTTTCTGGAACAGTGCCTGGCACAAAATAGGTATTCAATAACCATTAGTAGACTCTTAATCTAAATGATAATGTTAATTGCTTTCCAAGACTCCTTTTTTATATTGCAAATAATGGAAACTGACTCAGAGGAACTTCAGGAGGAAGGAAACTATGGGATGGAGATGAGAACATAAAATTGGGCTTCATTAGAGTCAGGAGCCAGGAAGCAGGATGTTATTAGGAACTGGGATGCTATTGTCCATGCCATGTGGTCTCATTTCCTTGGTACCTGACAATCTAGGAACAGAGAGGTGAAATACTTTTCCTCATCCATCATAGGAATCACAGCTGACAGTCCTATAACAAGAGACAGGTTAGTAAGAGAAAAGAATAGCAAATTTACTTCATCCAAGTTTTATGTGACAAAAAAGCTTTCAGAAATAACCCAAAGACTGGAGGAAACCTGTTTTATGCTTCAGGTTAATGATAAATGTAGAAATGTGGTTTGACATGATACTGTCCAGGGGCAGGGATTTGTTTTCTCTGTCCATGTAGGAACTACAAGGTAGGAAAGTGTTTAAAGTAGACTGAGAAAGTTAATTTGAAAGGGAAAGGAAAGCAGCAAAAACTCTTCTAAAAGAGGAGGAGCCAAAAGGTGAGTCCATTGGAGGGTAGTTCTTTGAACCCATGGTATTATGGGAAGAAGCAGCATTTGAGTAGAAATGTGAGGCACTATGAGAACAAAAAGCACTATGATGGGCCACATTTTATGTGCCACATATTATACATACCACTTTGCCTTCCTATCTACTACAGTTCTTCTCTCTTTCCCTCAGACAAAAGGGTGTGATTCTTCTTGACCTTTTGTCCCGACCCACTGGAACAAGCTCATGGCAAAACACTAATTAAAAGCCTGGGGTAAATCCTAGATCTCAATGCCGCGGTCTGCCATATCAAGGTGATGGTGATGAACCTGTATGGGCTTAGAAGCCAAGAGATTAATCTGTTATTTAATAAATTCAAACAGGAAGGTCCACGTCTGGAGTTCTAGCTGCATCTGTAAGAGAAAAGGCATCATCCTGGGGGGGGGGGGGAAGGTTTCCTCTGGGTTGTGGTAATCAAATTCCAATAGGAAAAGGTGGTAGAGAGAACATTTTAAACACTCGGCCCAAGAAGTCTTTCTGCAGCCAAGTTAAGCAGCGAGACAACAGGAACGTTTTCCGAACCAAAGATTTCATAATAATCTTTTAAACAATCTCCTACTCTTTGCGATCTTTTTGCATCTATGATTCCTTCAAAGGGGAACGAACCAAGGACACAAGTCCTCTATGAATGAGAAAAATAATTGTAAATCCTTTTTCTTAACCCCCATTCCCCGTGTCTTGAAGGTCTCCTTGAGGTCTGACAGAAATAGATCATGTGATGACATTGCTTGTCCCATGGTGGGTCACTCACCTTGTGTCCTCCTCACTCTCCTCCTGGATCTGTCTCTCGGTGGGGTCTGTCGAGGCGATCTCGCGATCTCAGACTGTACTTGGCCAAGTTTTCCCGGAGAACTGCGTTCCTTCCTTAGTCAGAGGCTCGTGCCCCACGTTGGGCGCCAGTTGTCCTGACCTGCAGTACGTCAACGAGGGCAGTGAACCTAAGCGAGAAGGAATGAAGGGACAAGAGACACGAAGAATGACAGCAAGACAAGGATTCTGATCAAGCTGCAAATTTTATTTTTCACACAGGGGTATTTATATGCTTGGAATAAGGAAGCTTTTTCCATTGGCTGTTAAGGAAGCTTTTTCATTGGCCATAGCAGTACAAGATGTTTACTTAGGGCAGGAGGAAAGGGTGGTCTTTAGCAACTGCAGGATGTTTACTTAGGGCAGGAGGAAAGGGTGGTCATTAGCAGTTGCAGGATGTTTACTTAGGGCAGGATGAGGGTGGGATTCTGTAAACTCAGCCTCAAGATGTTCCAGTGAGATAGTCAAGCCTATTATGTTGAGAGACTCAACTTTTGGCTCCCAACAACCTTTCTGTGTAGCCTTCCATTCTCTTCCTTTCTCTCCTTCTCTCTTCAAGAGAGAAGGCAGAGAGGGACATTTCTAGGTTCTATGTCTATGTTAGGGAAGAGGGGTTCTGGTCTATTACATGCTTTGGGCAAGAGGCATCCGAGGAATTCTGATTTTTATGTTTCTCTTTGGGAATGAAAAGAGGGAAGAATGCAGGAGGACTGAAGTTTCAGAGAGAAATTTTGCTTCTCAGTTCAGAGTAGAAGGCCAAGGGTTTATACTTAAAGGTATCATTTTGTTTTCTGAGTACCAAGAACAGAATTATGGTTATTACCCCTGCAGGTGTTAATCATCCTTCTAAGTGCCATGAGTTCCAGGTTTTCAATCCTCTATTTTATGGAAGAGAAACATGTTCAGCCCAGCTGGACTTTAGTGTCTACTTTGAATAGGGGACAGGGTCATTGTCCATCAATAGGCAGGAACTGCTCTCCTCTGAGGTGTGTATTCTGAAAGGCATTAATGGGGGCACAGGGAAGAGCAACTAAATACAGTAGAAGCTGGGGAACTCTCCCCGAAGTGTCACTCCTGAGTAGCTGCTACACTCAGCTCATAAAGTGTGAGGAAGACAGAATCAAAACACAGCTAGATTCTTCCCCCTACAGGACTCTGGATCCAGGCACTTTCTGGGCCCTCTTAGCCAAGCTTGAGTGGGAGCCCCTTCTCAGAAGCTGATTACAAAGGCAAAAAGCTCTTCGGCTCCTGGCAAAGATAAAGAAAAGCATCTGGCTGCAGCAATGGATGGGTTTGCCCTTCTGCAAATGATTACTTTGGCTCAGATAAGGAGTCTACTAGCTGGCAAACTGGCAGATTTCTTATAATCTCTTTCCTGAAATTTGAGTTCAAACAACCTCAATAATGCTTCCAATCACCACCCCCTGCCTGGCCCAACCCGTACAATATCGACTTTGTGACCTCGTCTGTGAAGAAATGAATGTTTTGGCCTCTTGTAGGGATGTAGAAGCTCTGGATATTGAGAAAAGCACCCATGTAGTAATAGAAGGTTGTTGTTAAGAAGTCAGGCTCAGAGTAGGCAGCATTGAGTACTTTAAAAATTATATCTAAAATAACCATGACAAAAGTAAGAACTTTACAGATTTCTTGATAGCTATTTGTCATTGAGATTTGCTTTGCTTTTGCATTATATCTGAAGGGAATGCCACAATCTTTTTTCAATGCTTTGAGTCTCAAATTCTGGGTCTTTTCATTATTAACTATATACTCTTGGTCACATTATGAACTTCTTCCAGGATCAAGATTTTCCTAAGTAAAATGGGGCTAAATGTACATACACACCAATCTCATCAGAATATTCTAAGGATAACAGATTCCTGTGAGCCCTTAGCCTACCTGCTGGCACATGATATACACCACTTACATTGTAGCTATTAGCATGGCTTTTTAAAGTGGCCATCAGCTCTAACAAGAGAACTTTTATAATTACAGGCACAGAACTGGACAAAAGACATATCCTGATTAGAATTGTCCCATGAGTGTGACTAGCGTAAACTTTGCTAAATCTTGTAGAATTGTGACTTCAGGAGAAGCTCCTGGGTGATGAGAAGAATAAGAGAACAAGGTAGTGGGGGATATTCTGACTTCCCTAAAACTTCTACTCCTCAGAAAGCATGTGAAAATTCAGGAGACAATTTGTCATATTCCACATGTATTGGCCTTTCCCTCATTGCTTTAGGGTTCAGATGGCAGATGCCATTTTCCTATCCTCTAGGAAAGCTGATCCAGTGGCCCTGGTGTGATGCTTTGGAGTCTATTTCTTGGAACTTCATGTTCCCTCTCATCTTACATCTGTCTTTTATTATTTTATATCATCAAAGTGTTCTTTTCCAACTCTCCCCTAAGTCTCATGAGATGATAGCATATTGGGAAACATTCTACATTCCTTGCTAAGAGAATTGTGTTATTGACTAACTGGTGAATAGATGATTCATTCATTCGTCTTATGCTTTTATCATCCCTCTTATGCCTTTACAAAGGGCTCTGCCCTGTGCTGACAAGTAGATACCCAGATGATCATGAGACTCTTCATCTACCCTCAAGGTCTAACCCCCCAGTCTTTCCTCTCCAAGACAAAGGAGAGGCATGTACCTAGTGTGCATTCCTGCTCCTAATCTTATTGGTTGATTCTTTAATTGAATAGTTTGCACACAGGAAGTCTTTTCAATATCTTCAGTGCTTGCTTGGCTTTTTGGGCAGGGGATAATATCCCTTTGTGTACTAATCGGCTTTCCGGGATCATCCACATACTCTAGCTTCTCAAATGCAACTCAACCTGGAACTTCATTAACAAACAGAATCCTGGAATTTTCATAAATGATTAAGTCTGGCCTTTTCAATCTGGCCAGAATGCTTTCTTAGTATTTCCATTTTTCAAGATGGGGCAGCAGATATGGGGAACAGCAGGGACTTTGCCCCCCAGTGTGGGTGACAAGTACAGGATTACAGCCTAGTTAGGTTAAAAGCTTTGGCTTTAAGGCCCAGGACCAGCGCTTCCATTACCACTTGTAAGGCATCAAACAAGTTCTAGAATTCTTTGTGCCTCAGCTATCCACAAAATGGGAGCAAGCATTCTGAGCTATGGAATGAATTATACGAGTTAATGCAAGTAAAATCTTTTTTTTTTAAATTTTATTTTATTTTATTTGTGAACATACTGTACAGAGGGGTTACAATTGCATGGGCAGGATAATGCGTACATTTCTTACCAAGCATTGCAGCCTCCTCCTTTGTTTACCCTTCCCATCCCTTCCCAGCCTCCCCCCTACCCCCCATCCCAATCCTTCTCCTTCCCCCCTCCCCCCCACCCCTTTCCCCCCTCCCCCTGCACCGACGTTGTAAAGCTCGTTTTGGACATGACAACTTGTACTTCTCATTGTTGCATCAGATCCACCTGTATCCTTAAACAACTGGTTTTTCCCCATCTCCTCCACAAGTTATACTGACATCAAATATAGTGAAAGCAGGGGTTATACTGTGGGGGAGGGACATACAAAGCAACAAAGAGATAATCTTATAAATGTGTTAGAAACACATGCATGAAAGAAAAAACATTAAAATACATATCTAAGGGTTCATTTTCCTGACATCACATTATCTGACCTTTTCCGCTTGACTCGTACATATACTAGATATTGCAAATAAGGGAAACCATGGGACCTATGTTTCTTTGGGCCTGGCTTACTTCACTTCATATAATTTTTTCCAAGTTTTTCCATTTCCTAACAAATGGGGCAATGTCATTCTTTCTGATGGAGGCATAGAATTCCATTGTGTATATATACCACATTTTCTTGATCCATTCATCTACTGAGGGGCATCTGGGTTGGTTCCATATCTTAGCTATGGTAAATAATGCTGCAATAAACATAGTTGTGGTGGTAGCTTTAGTGTGGTCTTGTTTGTAAGCATTTGAGTAAATGCCCAAAAGTGGGATTGCTGGGTCATAGGGGAGTTCTATGTGAAGTCTTTTGAGGAACCTCCATACTGCTTTCCAAAGTGGTTGGACAAGTTTACATTCCCACCAACAATGCAGTAAGGTTCCTTTCTGTCCACATCCCCTACAGCATCTGTTGTTATTAGAGTTCTTGATTTTTGCCGTTCTTTCTGGGGTGAGGTGATATCTCAATGTTGTTTTGATTTGCATTTCTTTTATGGCTAGGGATGTTGAACATTTCTTCATGTGTCTATTGGCCATCCTTCTTTCTTCTTCAGAGAAGTTTCTCTTTAAGTCTTTCGCCCACTTATTTATTGGGGAGTTGTTTCTTTGGGGATTTGTTGTTGGGGAGTTTAATTTTTTGAGTTCCAAGTATATTTTAGATATGAGACCCTTGTCCTTTTTTTGGTTATTAAGGTTTTTTTCCCATTTTTTGGGTTTTTTTTTGTTTTTGTTGCTATGTCATTTGCCCTGCAGAAGCTCTGCAACTTTATGCAATCCCATTTGTCCAACCTTTCTTTGATTTGTTGTGTTTCCGGGTCTCTATTCAAAAAATTTCGGCCTGTGCCAAGGAGACCTAGGGTTTCTCCTATTCCATCCTGTAATGTTTTCAGAGTGTCTGCTTTGACTTCAAGGTCTTTGATCCATTTGGAGTTGATTCTGGTGCAGGGTGATATATAAGGATCTAGCTTTAGTTTTCTACATGTAGTTAACCAATTTAATGCAAGTAAAATCTTGAGCAGTGTCTGAGCCACAGTAAACACTTGGTAAATAGCAATGGTAATCATTATTATTTCAAGGTGGAAGACACAGTAGGGGTCTGGAAACTCTAACCATGTTTTTGACAGGATTTGTTGACAGGTTGCAAAAAGGTGTCTGCTCACATGCAATGGAAAGAAGGGAAAGAGGACAACTGCATTTATAACATGTCCGGTGTCTTCTGCCCCACCTGTTAGATAACAATATGATCTCTCTTTTCCAGAGCATGAAATTGCTAGAGACTTTACTAACTCAGATTCACATAGTGGAGGAGGTGAGCAGGAAACCGTATCTGTCTGACTGCATCTCAATTCTTCGTTGGCCATAAAGGAGATTTTGTAGTTGTTGGGTTGAGAATGGAACCTGGTGTGAACACACTAAGCAAGTGGTTTACCACTGAGTCACATCCCAGGTCCTAGGAAGGGGATCTTTCTTTCTTCCTTTCCTTTTTCTAGGTCATGGGACTTGAACTCAGGACCTGAGCACTGTCTCTGAGCTTTCTTCTTCAAGGCTAGCACTATACTACTTTGAGCCACAGCTCCATTTTTGGTTTCCAGGTGGTTAATTAGAGATAGTCTCATGGCCTTTCCTGCCTGGGCTGGCTTCAATCCTCAGATCTCAGCCTCCTGAGTAGCTCAGATTACAGGCGGGAGTGACCGGTGCCCAACTTCTTTCTTTTCTTAACAATATTTTTTAAATTATTTTCAAGTAGCTATACAAGGAGTTGCCATTCAACAAAGCAGTTTATGAACACAATGTATCTTGAACAAGTTTATCCCTTTCTTCATTCTCAACTATCCCTTCCAACTTACATTTCCCTCAGTTTTCTTAATTTGGAGCATATACATTGGATTTTTGTTGTTGTTGTTGTTTTTGCCAGTCCTGGGGCTTGAACTCAAGGCCTGAGCACTGTCCCTAATGCTTCTTTTTGCTCAGGGCTAGCACTCTACCACTTGAGCCATAGCACCACTGCCAGCCTTTTCTGTTTATGTGGTACTGAGGAATCGAACCCAGGGCTTCATGTATGTATAGGGCTGGGAATGTGGCTTAGCAGTAGAGTCCTTGCCTACAGCCCTATTCATTGAATTTTTGACTGCATTTACCCTCCTTCTTCTCTTCATTTGCCTATACCCCTCACCTTGACCCAATCCCAGCACTTTCAAGTACCCATTTCCTGGTGTTTATTTTATTGAACCATGACTTTGCCTTTCAAAAGAATTATACTGAGTTCTCGCCTGAATCTACCATATTTCAGTTAATACATTTGTGTATACTTGCATTCCACCCTAGGTATTTACTTCTATATTCACAAACTAATTCTAGCTTCTACAGATGAGAAAAAACATGCAACTCTTATCTCTGGGCCTGACTGACTTCACTTAACATAACTCTTCCCAGGCCTTTCTATTTCTTTGAGAATGATGTAGTATTATTCTTTCTCATGAATGAGCAAAATTTCATTGTACATATGTACCACATTTTTCTTGATCCATTCATCCACTGAAGGGCATCTGAGCTGATTAAAAGCTGAGTAGATACCTTGATTGCTTACTTGAACCAGAACCCTGGACACCCAACATCTGCCTTAACTTTTTTATATGCAATTTTGCAGATTAAAAACAGTAAAGCTCAGGCGAGGCATCAATGGCGCATGCCTGTAATCCTAGCTACTCAGTAGACTGAGAGTTGCGTTCTCAGTTTAAAGCCAGCTTGACAGCAAAATTCAAGAGACTTATCATCAATTAGTCAGCAAAAAGCTAAAGTGGAGGTGTGGCTCAGTGAGTAGAGTGCTAGCCTTGAGTGGAAAAAGCTGGGCCTGAGTTCAAGCCCCAATACTGATACATTCACATACAAAGCAAAAAACCTCCACAAAAATAATAAGAACAACCACCAAAAAACCACCAACAAAATTGAAGCCAAAACAAAATGAAAGAGAGTAGAGCTCACAAAAGGTCAATAGCCTGAATCAGAGTAAAGATGGGGTCTGGGTATGCTTGGTATTACTCTTGATCCCTGTGACCTAGTCTATGTAACCTTGGGCAGATCACTTAACTCATTTACACTCCAGCTTCTTTCCTATAAAATAGGGCCGTCTCCCTGCTCTTCTCATAGCTGCAGAGAGGCTAAATGAGGTAATGGTGTGAGAGGGCTTCATAAACTGGAGCTCTGTATAAATGGAGGGTTATTATCATCACTCCATAAAATCTCCCACTTGCACCATGTCTTCCATTTCCCTTCTGATGCTACTGATGGCCTTTAGTGCTTTTAGAATCTGCCAGATCATCTTCCCATCTCCTGGAGCCAGAAAGGAAGCTCTTCGAATTTCCTTAGCTTCTGTGTCTTGCTGCAACACTAAGAGTAGAGTAGTATGTGGTGGTTTGATCTAGACCCAGAACTTGGTTGGCTGAGCTAAGATACTCAGTTGGCCACTTAGTCTCAGGGGTCTCTGCTTCCTCTGCTGTGAATACTGTCCCCCATGGCACGGCTCAGCTAGGACATCATGGGAGTGCCATATGGACTCCAAGAAGAGCCCAGACCCCAGATGGGTACTCCTGTCCAAGGCAGTTAGGCTTGCCGTTCCAAATGGTTTCAGTTGATAATTCAACAGAAATAACCACACACTTTAGACATTCCTTTTTAAAATATGTTTTCCTTCCTTCCTTCCTTCCTTCCTCCCTTCCTTCCTTCCTTCCTTCCTTCCTTCCTTCCTTCCACTTGTGTGTGTGTGTGTGTGTTTGAATTCAGGGCTTGGGAGCTGTCCCTGAATTTTTCTGCTCAAGGCTAGTGCTATACCATTTTGAATCACAGTTCCACTTCTGGTTTTCTAATGGTTAATTGGAAATAAGGGTTTCATGTACTTTTCTGCCCTGGTGGGCTTTGTTTTTATTTATTTTTATTTTTTGCCAGGCCCGAGGCTTGAACTCAGGGCCTAGGCACTGTCCTTGACCTCCTTTTTTGCTCAAGGCTAGTACTCTACCACTTGAGCCACAACACCACTTTAGGCTTTTTCTTTTTATATGGTGCTGACAAATCAAACCCAGGGCTTACGCATGCTAGACAGGCACTCTACTGCTAAGCCACATTTCCATCCCCCTGGCTGACTTTGAACCACAATCTTCAGATCACATCTTCTTGAGTAGCAAGGATTACAGGTGTGAGCCACCAGCAGGCAGCAATAAAGTACTTTTCTTTAGCCTGGCACTGATGATTCATGTCTGTCATCTTAGCTACTCAGGGGTCTGAGATCTGAGGATCGAGGTTATCAGCCATCTGGGGCCAAAAAGTCAATGAGACACTTATCTCCAACTAACCACCAAAAAGCTAGAAGTGGAGCTGTGTTTCAAGTGGTAGAGCATTAGCCCTGAGTGAAAAATCTAAGGGACAGTGTCCAAACACTGATTTTAAGCCCTAGGACTGCCACACAAAGAATTATGAAGTACAAATCTGGTTCCAATATCACCAGTAGGAGAAATGTAAGGCCTTGACTACCGCTCTATCTTTGCTGATACTCTGTGCACAGTACTATCCAGAGGCATATAGCTTGAACTTTTGGCTTTCTGTGAAATTGCTTCTATACTTCCCTGGGGTGTTGAGGATTTAACCCAGGGCCTTATTCATCTCCAGACCTTAATTTTTGGAGATGGCATCTTGTTATGTAGCTCAGGATGAACTTGAACCCTGTCTTCTTGCCTCTCTCCCAAGTGCTGCCATTATAGGTATGAATCCCCAAGCCATTCATATGAAACTATTTTGTGCTGAATTCAATTTCTAAGCTTGGAGAAAGAGGCTAGCAGCTTTGTGGCATTCAAGAAATGTTGAATAATCATTACTATCAATTGCAGTATATAGGAGTAACTGGCATGAAATTCTATGTTCCAACCAGCTTCCCTGATCAAGAAGACAGAGAAATGAGATTATTTCCTCCCTGCTCAGAGACAATCTCATCACCTCTGCTCCGTCAACTGCGTAACTGTGAGTGGCATTATTGCATCTCTTAATAACAGCTGTGAGACAAACCTTAGGAGAGGAGTGCAGAAAATCTGTTCAAACTCAGTGACAGACTCTGAAGTGATAAGAATCATAGAAGCAAAGCCTTTTGTCTCTCTACTTCCAGGCTGGTGACTCTGTTCTCTGCCCAAGGTAGAGAAAATTTTCTTTCCTTTTATCCTTCCTTCCTTCTTTCCTTCCTTCCTTCCTTCTTTCCTTCCTCTCTCTATCCCTCCCTCCCTCCCTCTCTCTCTCTCCCTCCTTCCCTCCCTCTCTCTCTTTCTCTCCTTTCTTTATTTTTTGTGCCTATACTGGGATTTGAACTTAGTACCTACACTCTCCCTTGGCTTTTTTTCCCTCAAGGCTGGTGCCCTACCACTTGAGCCACATCTGTACTTTCAGCTTTTTGTGGGTTAACTGGAGATACATCTTATAGACTTTTTCTGCCTATGCTGGCTTTGAACTGTGATCTTTGCTGTCAGAATAGCTAGTGCCTGGCTTTCCTTCCTTTTTAAAATAAAGGTATTCAGATTCTGCTGTGGCCTCTAATATTCTAGACACTGAGACAGGTAAATGGGTAAAAACAGAATGGTCTTACTTGCACTTAAACTATAGGGATACAGTCTTTGCTATGACTCAGGGCCAGATCTAGGCTAGGTACCCCAGGCAGGATCATGATTTAGTTCTTTCCCAATTGGGTCAATTCTTTTTTTTAATTGTGAAAATACCATACAGAGGGTTACAATTACATGGGCAATGTAATGAGTACATTTCTTATCAAGCATTGTTTCCTTTGTTTCCCCCTACCATCCTTTCCCATCTCCCTTCCCCCTCCCCCTGCCAAAGTTGTATAGTTGTTTTTTTGACATAACATCTTGTACATCTCATTGTTGCAATGGGTCCACATGTATCCCTATTTAAATGATTTGTTTTTCCCCTTCCCCTCCACAAATTATACCAACATCAAATACAATGAAAGTAGGGGTTGTACTGTGGGGGAGGGACATACAAAGCAACAAAGAAATCATCTTATAAATATGTTAGAAACAATCACAAGAAAGAAAAAAACATTTGAATACTTATCTTGGGGTTCATTTAATCTAACATCACCTTATCTGACCTTTTCTGCTTGTCTTAGACATATACTAGTTATTGCAAATAAAGGAAACCATGGGACCTATGTTTCTTTGGGCCTGGTTTACTTCACTTCATATAATTTTTTTCCAAGTCTTTCCATTTCCTAACAAATGGGGCAATGTCACATTTTCTGACAGAGGCATAGAATTCCATTGTGTATATATACCACCTTTTCTTGATCCATTCATCTACTGAGGGGCATCTGGGTTGGTTCCATATCTTAGCTGTGGTAAACAATGCTGCCATAAACATAGTTGTGCTGGTAGCTTTAGTACAGTCTTGCTTGTGATCATTTGGGTAAATGCCCAAAAGTGGGATTGCTGGGCCATAGGGAAGCTCTATGTGGAGTCTTTTGAGGA
>NW_012267294.1:1174788-1192236 GCF_000151885.1 Dipodomys ordii | reverse complement strand
CAAAGTGGTTGAACAAGTTTACACTCCCACCAACAATGCAGTAGGGTTCCCTTCTGTCCACATCCCCTCCAGCATCTGTTGTTATTAGAGTTCTTGATGATAGCCATTCTAACTGGCGTGAGGTGGTATCTCAATGTTGTTTTGTTTTGCATTTCTTTTATGGCTAAGGAGGTTGAGCGTTTCTTCATGTGTCTATTGGCCATCCTTCTTTCCTCTTCAGAGAAGTTTCTCTTTAAGTCTTTTGCCCACTTATTTATTGGGCAGTTGTTTCTTTGAGGATTTGTTTTTAGGGGATTTAATTTTTTTGAGTTCCAAGTATATTTTAGATATGAGACTCTTGTCCATTGTATGGCTAGTGAAGATTTCTCAATCTGTGGACTTTCTATTGATCTTGCTAGCTTGGGTCAATTCTTTACAAGCAAGGCTGAGAACTTGGTGGGGAAGGGTAAGCCTGCTGGTAGCAGATGTTGCCTCTCTTTTACTATCTTTAGCAATTCAGTGCTGCCCCAATTTACATATCCCACTTAGTGAAATAAGAGCCAGATGGTGAAGGGGGATTGTTTGTTAGGCATCCATGACCAAGATATTGTACTTTTGTCATTTGTCTCTGAGTTCTCTTCTTATTCCCCAACCAGTCTTAAACTTCACGCTGGTCTCAGTGAGTCTCAGCAAAGTCAGTTAGTACCCTACGAACTCTCAAAGTCCTCTTCCTGGGGGAAGTTCTCTGTAGCTTCTTACATCTCTGCAGATATTTTGACTCTCTTTATACATAGCACTAGCTGGTGGCTTGACTGGTCCAACCTTACTTCTGCTCAGAACTACAGCTTCTACACCTTGCAGAGTCTACTTCAGAGTTTAATCTTCACTTTGTAGTTCCTAATTTCTATTTTCTCTGATGAGATTGATACTAACCTGTTTTGAATGTCAGTTTGCTTTATCTCCTCTCCTGATCTGGTTCTTCTTGTGTTTTTGGCACTATCTCACAAGGTCCCAGGGTGATTTGATTGCTCTCTATCCAGATGGTGCGCTCTCTCTCTCTGTCTGTCTGTCTGTCTGTCTGTCTGTCTCTCTCTTTTCTGCCACTAAACACCCTGTTTAGCTATCACATATCTCTGGCTATTATGGAGTAACCCAACAGAGAAGTTGGCTTCCCAAGGGTTGAATTGTTCTCTATCCAGATGGCGCTCTCCCTCTCTCCCTCCCTCCTCCTTTCCCTCCCTCCTGCCCTCTCTCTCTCTCCCCCTCTCTTCTGCCACTAAACACCCTGTTTAGCTATCACATATCTCTGGCTATTATGGAGTAACCCAACAGAGAAGTTGGCTTCCCAAGGGTTGGTGCTCTGCTGCCCCCTGGGGGTACACATTTTATAGGCTAATTTGGGAGCATCCACAGTCAGTATAAACCAGAGACTAAAACAAATGCTCTTCTAACACATACTCCCCCCTCTTTTCTCCACAGTCTCCTACCTCTCTCACAATGGAATCTAGGTCCACAGGAATTTTCTCCAGCTGCAAAGCCCTCTGCAGAGGCCAGGTGAGGATGCCATGGTTTCCCTTCAGCTTGGAGACTGGAATCTGCAGAGAGAGAGAGCACACACATGGGAAGACAGACAGACAGACAGAGAGATGAGGGGGTGGTTCCTCCAGTTGTCATTCTTCTTATCTGAAGAGAAAGGAATCATTATAGATTTATTCCAGCCCTGGCTCTGCTAGAACAAACATACGTGTGCACATAACACCCACATGCCAAAATTCAATTTCGGCAAGCAACCAGACCCTGCTAATTAAAACATCTAATCCATTTAGATGAAGGCAACAATTAATTTAGCCAGACAGTAATTGTGTGATGTGAATACTCTTTCTCTTCCTTACCCATCAATTTGGTTGGTAAATTCATTTCCTGGGCAGAGGCTACACCTTATGATCTTTGAAATGGATTTTGTTGCTTGGCTTCCCTCCATGGAAGACCTCCCATTTTACCTAACTGATGAGGCTGACACCCCTGCTTTCAGGACACGTGGGAACATCAAATTGTTTCTGGCTCAAGGGATGCAGAAATACGCTCTGGGTCAGATTTATTCCCTGCTGGATTATTTCCTATCTGCAGGGGCTTCTGAATCCAACTTGGAAAATAAGATTTAGACTGTGAATGTCTCCATGTTCTCAATCCTAATTTTTCCAAAGATTGTCATATTAGCCCTAGTAGCATCAGGTGCTCTCTCTCTCTCTCTCTCTCTCTCTCTCTCTCTCTCTCCTTTCTCTCTCTCCTTTCTCTCACACACAGAGAACAATCAATCAGAGACATAAAAGGAGTGAGGGACTGAGACACTAGGAAAGAGAAAAGTCTCTTATTCAAGAATTTCAAGTATATAAAAGAAAGACATCAGAGACATTCTACCATTACCAGCACAGGTGGGAGGAGCAGCATGGAGGGACTTTGTCCTGTCTCTCCGCCTCACCTATCTACTTGGGCCTCCTGTCCCCAGAAGGGCTCTCCTTTGGAAATGCTTGTTCTCTACTCCACTAAGCCCTTGAGGCAGTTGCAAAATGAGAGAAGTGACATTGATCGAGACATACTATATCCATAAGCTGCTTTGTTGAATGGTAGTTCCTTTGTACAACTACTTAAGATGACACAAATGTTTAAAAAAACCAGAACCATGAAGAAGTATAACAGAGGTGCTAGGAGAGAGGTGTAGTGTGTGCAACAGCAGCCATGGTCCCAAGGTGCCTCGTAGATTGGATTCTAGAGTGGTGATATAGGAGATGCTACAGAACTGAAGGACTGTCAGCATATGAAGAATTTCTTTTTATTGGGATTCAGGATGCAGCGAAATGGCCTTTTCTGGACATTAATCAGGAGGGAAGTTATTTAAAATTGTGGATAGCCAGGTGCGGTGGCTCACGCTTGTAATCCTAGCTACTCAGGAGGCTGAGATCTGAGGATTGCGGTTCAAAGCCAGCCCAGGCAGGAAAAATCTGTGAAACCTTTATCTCCAATAAACCACCAGAAAACCGGAAGTGGCGCTGTAGCTCAAGTGGTAGAGCACTAACCTTCAGCTGAAGAGCTGAGGGACAGTGCTCAGGACCAGAGTTCAAGCCCCACGACCGAAAAAAAAAAAGTGTGGATATACAACTAGGTATAAAATTGAGTATCTAAGAAATAGTTACTCTTTTACATTATTTCTTAATATTTAGGAAAATAAGTCACTGTCAATTATACACTTTAAATCTGACGAGCCCTGTATGTAGGCTTACACCTGCAAACCCAGCACTGGAAAGGCTGAGGTAGGAGGATTGTAAGTTCAGGGCCAGACTGGGCTATGTAGCAAGATTCTGTCTCAAGGAAAATAAAAGAGTTGCAGTTTCATAAACATTACAAAGTCTAGTAAAATATGATTAAAAATTAATGAGCTTACTGGCATATCTCTGTAGCATTTTCCTCCAATATTTTTTGGATGCAAACTCTTTGAAGTTAGTTCATCTGACAACAATTTTGGCAGATCATTTCCTAAAAGGAAAACAGAAAGATAACTCTGTCTTTCTTCTCACACAGTTAATCACTATTTGTCTTGGATTATTGATAGGATTCATAAAACATGAGAGTCCAAGCACAGACACAGTTGTTCTTGTGACAGTGCTACAGGTTTGTGCCCTGCAACTTAGGACTTCTAATACATTCTGGCATGAGCAACTAGGTACATGCTAGTACAATCCTACCTCTTACTTTTACCTTCATGTCACCAAACGAATGTATAGGAGTTGTTGGGAGAAAATGTTCAGCCAGAATGGCTTCTGCATTGGGATAACTGGTAATAGCTTAACTAGGTCCCAGGCTGTGATCCACATACATACAAAACATTCACCAAAGAGATTTCCCACATATTTGTCTCAGAGGTGAATCCTTAAATACCTACAGTTACTAGCACTCTGGACATGATGATGGTCCATGATGGAGGGAAATTGGAGTAGCAGAAGACACCTGCTTTAACCAGTTTAACACACACACACATACATATGCATACATAAGTATATATGTATGTGTTAAGTCTTTCTTCCTCCCTCCCTTTCTCTCTCTGTTTCTCTGCCTCTTTGTCCCCCATCTACACACACACACACACACACACACACACACACACACACACACACACACACGTGTTCTGGAACTGATGCTTGAACTCAGGGCCTGGTCACTGCCCATTAGCTCTTTCCCTCGTGGCTGGTGTTCTACTACTAGAGCCATGCCTATACTTCTGGCTTTTTGGTCATTGACTGGAGATGAAAATCTCAGATTTTTCTGCCTGGGTTGGCTTTGAACCTCAGTTCTCAGATTTCAGCTTCCTGAGTAACTAAGTTTACAGGTATGACCCATCAACGCCCAGCTATCAAAATATATTACTTTAGAAAGTTCTATACAAATATCAGATCATGTGAAAACATTGCTAGAGCCTTTCTAAGGAATGTAGATGGGGTCTTAGAAGTGAGGGACCTTCACATCAAGGCTTTCCTGCATCAGAAGAAATCTGTCAGTGCTTAGATTATAACTAGAGAGTTACACAATAGTTCTGGGCATACATTTTAGAGCAAGTATTTGGGATTTAAGTTTAAGCTGTGCAATTGAGTTCTGTGATCTTAGACAAACTATCTAAATCTCAGCTTTATTACCTCCACAAAATGGGATAACAATGATTTTGATGCACCTAAAATGTAAAATGTATAAAAGGCAACTGATAAATGCTGTTTTCTATTTTTCAGATGGAGAAGAGAGGGCTCCCAGCTTCCAGGCTGACAAGACTGTGGGTGGAGAGAATGATGTCATGAAGAAGAGAGTATCTGAGCTTGACTTCAAAGATGCCTAAACATGATAAAGAGAAGTGCATGCTACAGCACAGATGTGTCCAGTTTGGTGGAGTTACAGGGTCCAAAAAGGAAAGTTTATTTATTTGTTTATCTTCATTTAGTGTCTACGCAACTAACTTTATTTTAAAGCATCTAGTAAGGGGCCTGATACTGAATAAGAGCTATCCCCAAGATGGGGGAGAATGATGGAAAGGGATGACATTGATCAAAATGCATTGTACTCATAAGCTGACAAATTGAATTGAAACCCCTTTGTACAACTACTTAAAGATAATACAATATAAAATGAAATAAATGAAAAGAGAGATGACCCCAAAATACCTTGCACACTCAGCAACTAGTTTTCCTTTCTCCTAGAGAGATCCTTAAAGATTTCTGTGGGTGTATGAGCAGAGATCGGGGTTGAACTCAAGGCCTCACATTCTCACATGGATTTTTCCACCCAAGGCTGCCATTTTATCACTTTAGCAGTACATCCCCAAAGTGTAGCTCCTTTAGCTACTCCCAAAGAATGAAAGTTCAACATGCATTTGACAAGGCATTTTGAAGCTGAGGTGAATTTTAGTCTGCATTTCTCATTATTTGATGCAAGCTGATCTACAATTTTAGAACACAAGTGTTGTGAAATGAGAGAGGACTGTTGATGAGAGAGCACATGGAGTCAGGGTCTCAATAAGAAGTCACTGCTCAGGGGAGGAACACAAAGGCACAATGCCTATGTGCCTCTGATCATATTAAATAATACTTATTGAAATGAACTCCAGGAAATGGAAACAAGAGGTTTTTTTTCTTTTGTTGTTGTTTCTTTTTGTCTTGTTTGTTCATTTATCTGTCTTTAGATGGGTAAGGAGTGTCACAGAAATGGTGGGACAAAAGGTGAATGAATGCAGCAATGCTACTCACTAGGCACCATGTTGTCATCCAACTTGTGGGTGGGAATGGGAGGGAAAAACTGGGAGAGAACGGGAGAATGGCTGACATTGGTTCAAAAAGAAATGTACCCATCATTTGACTTATGTAACTGTAATCCCTCTGTACATCACCTTTATAATAACAATAAAAAATAAAATTAAAAAAATGAACTTGCTGAAACAATCCAGGCAGGGCGTGTCAAGGACCAGGACTAGGCATTGTTTGAGGTTTGCATGCATGCATGCCTAGAATAACATACTCTGCAGTTATGGCATGTTCACCCTGAATCCCTGTGAATTGTTTATCTTGCTCTCTGCTGGGACATGACAAATAGGAGACAAGGCTGGGAGAGCTGTTGCTGCTGCCAGACTGATGCTTTGCCCTTTCAGGCATGCACCAGGTCCTTGCCTGACAGAATGACGCTCCCTCAGCTTGGCTTGAGGGGTTACTCCTGTTTCTGGCTGCAGCTGGCTGACTTGTCTTCGTATTTGATCAGGTTCTTTCTTGGAGCAAAGGAAGCTGCCAGCAAGTGCTGGCTTCCAGCAGACTGATGGGCAAGGCAATTTATCCTGTACTGGAATGACATCAGAGCCACAGTGCTTCTTGCAGGAGACAATTTGGCTATAATTGCTAGCCTTGGGGGCAGGAAAGAAGTTTCTCACTCAATTCTACACCTACCAGAGTACTAGGGATAATAGCAACAGGTTCCTTCAACAAAAGAGGTTCAGAGACTCTGGTCCTGTCACCTGCCCAGGAGCCTCTCAGTGCATGTGGCTGTGCAGAGGGCACTTCAGATTAGAGGTTCAAAGCATTTGCCAGCCTGGAAGTACAATTTTGCCCCAAAGGTTCTACCTTATTTGAATCTAACACTATTCTGGAAAGTTCTGCTCATTGATTCATTATCAGTCAAGAACCATTACTGGTGATTTTCCCCCTCCTGAAGTGCTAAGGATCAGACTCTTTTGAATGCTAGAGAAGTAATCTATCACTGAACTATACCCCTAGCCTCTATTAATGGTAATTCTTGTGTGTGTGTGTGTGACGTGTGCACGCACCAGTACTTGGGTTGAACTCAGGGCCTCACACTCTTGTTTGGCTCTCCCCCAGTCCCCCCTTTCCACAAGGCTGGCATGCTACCACTTGGGCCACATCTCCAGTGCCACCTTTTTGCTGGTTAATTGGAAATAAGAGTCTCGACTTTTTGAACCTTGATCCTCAGATCTCAGCCTCCTAAATAGCTAGGATTATAGTGGTGAGCTACTAGCACCAAGCCATTAATGATAGATTACTTCAGACCAGGCCTAGAGTTACCTATTACAGATTATATTCCTCATGAGGAAATCTTCCTCATCCCTGTATTTGCATATTTGTCCCAGTTGCCTAGCCTAATACAGATTTTTCCACACCAATTAGTACTAATTTATTGAGTGACTGGGTTTATTCTGAGATGAATAATAATTTGGGACAGGTAATTAATTTCCATTATTTTCCTGTGAGAGGAGGGAGGAAGATCAGTGTATGTCTTTATTCATTCATTTATTCATGCAACAAATACAGAGTGCTTACTATGTCCTAAGCACTGTACTTTGTGATGGAGATTGAATCAAATAAGCTAAAGTTCCCATCTCAAGGAGGTAAAACCTAGGGTACTACTTAGCACTTTGCCAGAGGAGGGGATAGATAAGCACTTAGCACCTTAGGGAAAGTACCTGGTACAATGGGAACACAATTTTGGGATATGTGACCCTAAGTATTTAACACATTACCACAGGAGGGAATAGTTAAGTACTTAGAATATTTTCATAGAGAAAGTACCTGCAAAGACTGGAACACATTTTAGGGACACATGATCCAGATAAAGGGTGCAAGATGGGTGGTCAGGGAAGGCTGTTGATGTCTCAGTTATGACATGAAGGAAGCCTGGAAGTTAGCCAGATAGAGAGAGGTTGGGGGGGGGCTGGAAAGGTGGCTCAGTGGTAGAGTGCTTGCCTTGCATGCATGAGGCCCTGGGTTCGATTCCTCGGCACCACATCAACAAAAAAGGCAGGATGTGTTGCTGTGGTTCAAGTAGTAGAGCACTAGCCTTGGGTGGAAATGCTAAGGGACAGTGCCCAGGCCCAGAGTTCAAGCCCCACAACTGACAAAAAAAAAAAAAAAAGAGAGGTTGGGAAGGTGAAGATGACACTAATCCATATCAGAACACCAAGGAACTTCTTGTTCAGAGAAAAGGTTGAATAAAGACAGAAAGGTGATTGCAAAGGTATACAGGATAGTGTCCAAGGGAGTTTTTCTGAGTTGAATTCTTTAGAGGCAAACACCTGAACTGTCTCTAGCCAGTTCAAGGTGAAAGACACATGGTTGATTATAGAACTAAAGAGAAACTTGAACAACCAAAGTAGCTACACAGTTGTCACCTGCCTGGTCTCTGTAACTGTGCACAAGTCTTCAATTTCCTAAACTAAAGATCCTGATTGGCTAAGATCAGGTTCAAAGGCTCTATCCTTGGCCAATCAGGTATAAACAAGAAACAGTGGGATGGGTGATTGTGGTCAATGAGAAATCCCTTCGAATCCTATAATCAGACTTCCCCTCATTCTTATTGTATTCTTTAAGATTACAACTAGGAAGGGGAAGCCCTTCACTAAGAGTACATTCAGTAGGGAGTCAGAAGTTTCCTAATGTCTCCATGGAGTCTCTTTAGGTCTGTGAGTAACCTGGAACTTATTTGCAAGGCTTATGGGTTTCTGTGCTTTAAAAAAATTATTTTTCTTTCCACTGTCAGTCATGCTGGTGAATAGGTCTTATGTACCCCACTCTCTGGTAAACTGATAAATCTGATAAACTTTAGAGATGGCAGAAGCCTGAGGATTTTCTGAGGCTATGACTTGAGGGGGTTGGAGGTAAGGAGAAAGGCATGTGAGCAAGGGTGAAACTGTAGAGAATCTCTATTGTCATCTGGGGGCTAAAGAGAAATGTGCTACTTTCCAAAGTCTAATTTGGGTTTATCCAAGTGAATAATTTCTTCAGGCAGCCAGGAGGAGCCATAAGCCCCCTGAGACCAAGGCTGCTCAGAATTCAAACTGCAGTTCTGACAGCTTCAAATTGGAATCAGGCTCAGCCTTGGGACCTGAGGTAGGAGGGGGGCTGTACTGCCTTGCTCTCTTCTCCAGGCCCAGGGCAGAATTCCCGGGGACTGAAGGCAATCACTCTGCTAAGTCTGCATATATATGAAGAGGACAGTTGAGTCTTAGGCTACTCATCTTTTATCACTTGCTCACCCAACAACTGGTTTAATGTCCCTCCACCTCCTTCCTTTCCTGCCTCAGCAGCCTGGGGAGTATGAAGCAGTATGGCCCTAAAACAGAAATCTTTGCCTATTCTTATTGGGAAGTTTACTGCTCAGCATTTTCCTCATTCTCCCAGATGTCCCTAGCTGGTTGGGTGGGCTACTGTCCTCAGTCTGTTAGAATCTCAGATTCATAGGCAATCAAATATGGAAGGCATCTCAGGTATGCCCAGGAGGAGGCTGAATGTTGCCAAGTTTAATTAGCTTGTGAATAACAGAACTCAGAGTCCAGTTGAGTCCTTTATGTTGTTTAGCACACCTCTACTGTCTATGGAGGACTTGGTATGCTGGGACCTCAGAGCCAGCTATCCCTCTTGCTGTCACCCTCCTTCAAGGGTGGCGCTGGTTTTAATTTAGCTCTGGGAGGAAGTGCAATTCTCATACCTTCCTCCCCTCCATGACAAAAAAGATCTTTGGTTTCTGGGACCAAGAGTCATTTCCAGGCTTAGCCAAGGAGAAGAGGTTTATTCATCCATGTGAGGAGCCTTCCAAGCTGGGCACTGGTAGCTCACATCTGTAACCCTAGCTATTCAGGAGGCTGAGATCTAAGAACTGAGACTCAAAGCCAACCTGTACAGAATCTGAGAGATTCTTGTCTCCAAGAAGTCAGCAAAAAAAGCTGGAAGTATAGTTCAAGTGGTAGAGTGCCAGCTTTGAGAAGAAAAAAAAAATTGCCAAGTGCTAGCAAGAAACCTTGTTGTTACAAATTAAAAGAAAGAGAATCCGGTCCCTGGACTGAGTGGCACTGGGGACAAATGTTCTATTGGTAGCAGGCCCCTTGTCATATCTGAACTACAGAGGAAAAAGGAACTAGGTTACTTGTTATCTTAGAGACTTGTTTTTTATGTAAATTTTTTTCTTTTTTGGGGGAGGTCCAGTCGTAGGGCCTGAACTCTGGGCCTGGGCACTCTCCCTCTGCTCTTCAACTCAAGGCTAGTGCTCTACCACTTGAGCCACAGTGCCACTTCTGACTTTTTTCTTTTTGCTTATGTGTTGCTGAGGAATCGAACCCAGGGCCTCATGCATGCAAGGTAGGCGCTCTATCACTGAGCCACCTTCCCAGCCCTCTTTATGTAAATTTCTATGGATAAAGTAGCAGTGGTAGCACTTCAAGTACCTTGAGGTCTAGAGATTGTATGACCTGTGGAAGGCACTCCCCTTGCTGTCTCCAAGATTCAGCCAGCCCTTAAGATGAGAGATGATCTGGTTCTATCAATCTACCCCTTTCTTTTCTTCAGATTTGAATGCCAACCTCACTTAAATGATATTAATTTGATCTCTTTTTTAGAAAGTTGTTTGATGTTTTTCTTTTTCTTTTTTTTTGAGTAGGGAACAGTAAAATGATCAAAAGAAATATTTGCAGGTTCATATAGAAATCATTTGGAGATCTGATTAGGAATTCTTATTTATTTGGTATGGTATGCTGCTTGGATATTAGGCTTTTAAAAACTCACTAGCTTTTTTCCCCCCATGATTCAAGATTGAAAACCAGTGGGTTTTAACCAGGACCACATGAGAATATAATTTTTGTGAGAGCAGGGATTTTTTCTCTTTTGTTTGAGATTAGATTCTCAGCATTAATGAAAATATGTAAAGTATAGGACGTCTTTATCAGAAAACATTTACTGATGAATGAATGTATCCTTTGTACATCATATACTTACCATTTTTATTACCTCTTCATGGGAAAGTAATGGTTGAAGTAAATAGAGAACCACCTTTGTCTTAGATGAGTAGGAAGTATAGTTGTGTCTGGGCCTTGGCTGACCCTCAGTTAAAATGATCCAACTAGGGCAGTTCAGAACTTGCTGGCACAGGGGAAGAGCTCCAGGGTCACAGTGCCTGTGAAAGAGAATGGGTTGAGAACATGAGGACAACTTTGTGATTAATTAATGTGGATCCAGAGGGATCAGGAGCAGAATTTAATGGAAACTAAGATTACCCACAAGCTGGGAAAAGGTCATCTCAGATCAAAGGAAGTATCTGGAAGCATGGAATAAAGCCTCTTTGAGAAATAGGCAGATCTTTCAGTGGCTGGAGTTTCTGTGAGGAGTTTCTTGTTGGAAAGAACTAACCCTAGGTGGTTGGAAGGGCCCACTGTGAAGGCTGCAGCTGTAGCTTGGAGTCCATAGGCTCCTCCTGTCTCCAGGTACTGTCTCTTTGGAGACTGGGGGGCATTTGTCCATTCCTCTCTGCTATCTTCTATCCTAATTTGTGTGTGTGGCTTCATAGTGGGTTCAACAGGGAGAGTCAATGTGGAACCATATAGAAGGATGAGGGAAGGGCATTGAGTACAAGAAGATAAGCTGAGAGCCTGGGTGTGACAGGGTACAGGGCACATGATCCCTGGGGCAGAAGGAACTCTATGGGGCAGATTCCCATGGACATGTAAGGAATGGCGCTGGGTGCGGGTGGCTCACGCCAGTGATCCTAGCCACTTAGGAGGATGAGATCTGAGGATCTCAGTTTGAAGTCAGACCAAACAAGAAAATCCATGAGATTCTTATCCCCAATTAAGTATTAAAAAATAAAGAGGGAGAGTTCCCGAAAGATGGCAGAGGAGAAGCTGGAGGCTAAACAAGGTCTCACATAGAAAGCAGATTTAGTGTTCCAGTGAACAGTTCTAGGCCATCCCAGTACAGAGAGTTTGGCCAGAGAGGGAAAATCCAGGCAAGGAGACAGATCTGAGCACTTGCTGGCAGCTGAGGCTGTGGCTGCAGCAGCTGTGGCGGCAGCTGTAACTGCCACACCCGCAACACAAAGAGTCCTGGACAAAGGCACCAGATGCAGTGGGCTAGCAGATTCTACTCAACACCAGCAAGAACTGAAGGGAGCAGACATCTTCATCCTGCAGATCGCAGACCAGAGATGGTCCAGGAACCAAGACTCTGGGGTGAGTAGAACCCTGATATCCTCACTACTACTACTCAGGAGCAGAGGAGGGAAGGCCACTTCTCACACACCCCCCGCCCCCCACACTACCGGAGATCTCCATCTTTGATACTGACAAAGGCCTGGCTGAGCTGCTAGCTCCAACTCAGGCCTTGGAAGAAAACAAAAGAATCATTTAGCAGGTCACAGGAACCTGACCTGACCTGCCAGGCTCAGCTCCATCCGAGGAAAGTCACTCAGCCCAGGCAGAGATAGCTCTGCCCCCAGAGGAGAGGCTTTCTTCACTGCCCCTCCCTACAGTAGCCTAGACAATCAATTGAAATTTAGTAAACATAAATCCTGAGAATGGCTCCAGGCTGGGCTCTGTGAGTGTCTCCAAAGCTAGCCCTTCAGGGAAAAGCCACTGTTTACTGAAAGGCCTTAACTCTACCCAGAACCTAGCCTCATCACAGCATCTCCAAACTAGAGGAAACAGCCATCTCCCTCTTTTGTGATACTCAAAGCAGATCTCCCTCCCACTGAACTAGCCTGGAAGGAGGATCACAACATCCTGGGTAAAGCAGAGCATTTTTCTGCCTGCCCAAAAAAACTGACTTAAGAAACCAATCAAGCCACAGGAAAACCAAACACCACAAGCAGACCAGAGACTCCACCAAGAGACTGGTTATGGACACAAGGGAGTTACAGGATCTTCCCATCCACTCCCCCCCCCCCAAAAAAAATCAAAGAACTCCTTTTTGGAACCTTTTTAAAAATTTTTAATTTTTAAAATTGTTTTCTATTAATCTTTTTTTTCTTCCTCTTATAATTTTTATTTTAGGTGTGTATGTGTGGGGTGCTTTTAAAAAATTTCTACTGACATTATGGTCCTTTTTTTCTTTCTTCTTCATTCCTTTTTTTCTCTTTTATTCTTTTTTTGTGTGACTTAATTGCTGTTCTGCTCATCCTCAGATATACCTATCATCAATTATTAGACCTTATCCCCCATTGTACACACTCTTAATCCAGAAATTTATTACTCATTCCTTAAAAGCAGTATTCTCTCTTTATACCTATATAATATTTTAAGTATTTTTATTTTTTCATGTTTCCTTTCTATCCCTCCCCTTCTCTCATCCAATCCACGTTCTTCTCTCAATATTACTTCTTTAAACTTGCATAATTTTTAAGTGTTGAACTTTTTAAATTTAAATTTTTGTTTTTCCATTTTTTCTTGTCTCTTTTTTTCTTCTTATTTTCTCTTCTCTCTCTCCTACCATTCTGTCCAATCCATATCCCTCTTTGAGATTAGGACTTGGTTAATTTCACTCTCCTTTTACCTTTCCATATCTCTCTAATCCTATTTTTCCCCACATTTCTCCCTAAACCTAATACTTTCTGGTTTGACAAATTCCTCTTTGCTGTTCATAGCCCATTAATACATAGTTGTTTGATGTTGAATAGATTGTATCTGTTGAACTAGATTGTATCTGCAGACTTTTGACTGTGCAACTTACAGGACTTTGGTTAATGCTTGCCTTAAAATAGTGTTCTAGCAAAAACTGGTGTTACTTTCATACCAAATTGGCAGAACAAGCCAGAAAAAACACAAGAAAAATGGCAAGTCCAGGTACTCATGATAATCAGGTGGCAGAACAGACAATGAATAATCCAGAGGATAGTTCCCAAAAAGCTCTAGAAATACTACTGGTAAAAAAGGTGAATGAAAAGATTGAAAACCTGCAAAGGACTTAGTGTGAGCTTGATAGGGAGAAAGAGAAGGCAAACCAAAGATAAATACAGGAAGCTCATGAGAGTGAGGAAGCTACTCAAAGATTGATAAAGGAATTGCGTGAGCAGGTTGAGAACACTCAGAAATAAAGGAATTGCGTGAGCAGGCTGAGATAAGTCAAAGAGATAGACAGGAATTGCATGAGCAGGCTGAGAACAGAAAAAGAGAAAGTCAGGAATGGCGTGAGCAGGCTGAGAACACTCAAAGAGAACTATAGGAATTGTGTGAACGTGAGGAATCTAATCATCAAAGAGTAATATAGGAATTGAGAAAGTGGGATGAGAATAGACAAAGATCAATAGAGGCATTCATGGAATCCATAAACAGACAGCTGAAAGAAGTCAGGGAGACCACAAAGGAAATGCTGAATGGAGCCCAACAGAAGGAATGGGAGACCAAGGAAATCATAACCAATCAACTAAGTGATTTGAGAATAAACATGGAACACCAAATTAAGGAAGTAAAGAAGTTCATCCAAGACCTAAAACAAAGCTCCAACAAAGAATTTGAAGCCATCAAAGCCGACCAATTAGAAGGAAAAGAAATAAAAATCAAAGTAGAAAGTCTTGACAGTAGGTTAGACCATGCAGAAGATCGAATCTCAGGGATTGAAGACAGCCTAGATATTATAGAGAAAGAACATACAACTATCCAAGACAAATCCAAGAAATATGATAGATCTATTCAACATCTGGAAGACACCATTAGAAGGCCTAATCTGAGGATAATGGGTGTAGTGGAGCACCTAGAGACAGAAGTTAATGGTCTAGGAAATTTGTTTAACAGGATCCTAGCAGAGAACTTCCCAAACATGTAAAAAGATAGCCCTATTCAGATACAAGAAGCTTTTAGAACCCCAAATAGACCAGACCAGAACAGGACATCCCACCATCACATTATAATCTGCACAGGATCAATTCAGACCAAGGGAAAGATCCTTAAAGCTGTCAAGGAGAAAAGATCAATCACCTATAAAGGAAAACCAATTAGAATTACCTCAGATTTCTCAGCAGACACAAAGCAAGAAGAGCCTGGAATGATGTATGCCATACCTTAAAGACAAACAACTATCAACCAAGAATACTGTACTCAGCTAAACTATCCTTCATAACCAAAGGTCAAATAAAAACCTTCCATAGCAAAGAAAAACTGAAACAATATATCTCCACAAAACCAGCACTACAAAAGATACTTAAAGATGTCCTACACATAGAAAACCAACAAGACCACAATAAAGGCCAAAAAACTGCACCCAAACTGAGAATCCAAGAACCATAGGAAGAACCCAGTTGCTGCAACCCCCAAGAAGGTGGATAAAATGGCAGGAACTTCCAAATACCTCTCAGTCTTATCTCTCAACATTAACGGACTTAACTCTCCAATTAAGTGACATAGACTGTCTAGTTGAATTAAAAAGCAAGATCGTTCTATCTGCTGCCTTCAGGAGTCACACCTTGCCCATTAAAAGAAACACATTTTGAAAGTGAAAGACTGGAACAAAATCTACCAAGCAAATGGCTCCCCAAAAGAGGCAGGAATTGCAATCCTAATACCAGAGAAAATAGACTTCAAAATAAAATTAGTGAGAAGAGATAAAGGTCCCTACATACTAATTAAGGGATCTCTTCTTCAAGAGGATATTACAATTCTAAATATCTATTCACCAAACAACGGAGCACCCAAATTTATCCAAAAACACTACTTTCCCTCAAATCTCACATAGATCCAAATACATTAATTATTGGGGACTTTAACACACCACTATCCCCACTAGATAGATCAACTTGGCAAAAACTCAACAGAGAAACCGCAGATCTAAACAACTGCATAGATCAACTAGATTTATCAGACATCTACCGAATATTTCACCCAGCAGCATCAGAATACATGTTTTTCTCAGCAGCACATGGAACATTTTCCAAAATAGACCACATTTTAGGTCACAAAACAAACGTCCAAATTCAGAAACCTTGAAGTTATACCTTGCATTCTCTCAGACCACAAGCGAATAAAATTAGAACTCAACAACAAAAGCCACCAAAGAAAGTTCTATAATACATGGAGGCTGAAAAACACCCTGTCGAACCTTTCTAATCTCTTCATGGAAGAGATTAGAAAGGAAATTCAAATATTCATGATATTCAACAAAAATGAACACACAAATTACCAGCTCCTCTGGGACACAGCAAAGGCAGTACTCAGAGGCAAGTTTATAGCTCTGAATTCCTACATCAACAAATTGGAGAGATCTGAAACCAAAAATTTAATGAGACATCTGAACTTCCTTGAAAAAGAGCAGCAGGATAAACCCAAATCCAGTAGAGGGAAAGAAATAATTAAAATTAAATCAGAATTAAATGAATTAGAATTCAAAAAACATAGAAAGAATCAACAAAACAAAGAGTTGTTCTTCAAAAAAATTAACAAAATTGACAGACCCTTAGCAAATCTTATCAGAAAAAGAAAAGAACACACCCAAGTAAATAAACTCAGAGATGAGAATGGAAACATCACTACAGAAACAACCAAGATTCAGAACATTATAAGGGAATACTTCTCAAACCTTTATGCTATTAAGTTTGAGAACTTGGCAGAAATGGACCTTTTCCTAGCAAATATGGACATGCAGAAACTAAACCAAGATGAGTTAAACCATCTTAACAGGCCCATATCAAGCAATGAAATAGAAACAACAATAAGAGACCTCCCATCTAAGAAAAGTCCAGGACCAGATGGTTTTACAGCAGAATTCTACAAGGCCTTCAAAGCAGAGCTCACACCAATACTACTCCAACTCTTCAATGAAATTGAAAGAGAAAGTTCACTACCAAACACATTCTATGAAGCCATCATAACCGTCATCCCTGAACCAGTTGGAGACTCATCAAAGAAAGAACTATAGACCCATTTCTTTGATGAACATTGATGTAAAACTTCTCAACAAAATTTTGGCCAATCTACTTCAACAATTCATCCAAAAATCCATACACCATGATCATACAGGATTCGTTTCAGGGATGCAAAGCTGGTTTAATATACCCAAATCAATTAACATAATTCATCGCATCAACAAGAGTAAGGATAAGAACCACCTGGATATCTCAATAGATGCAGAAAAAGCATTTGACAAGATCCAACACCCTTTGTGATGAAGGCTCTGGAAAAATTAGGAATCCATGGAACATTCCTCAATACAATAAAGGCTGTATATGACAAACCTACAGCCAGCATTATACTTAACAGTGAAAAACTAAAGCCATTTCCTCTTAACTCAGGAATAAGACAAGGATGTCCCCTCTCTCCACTTCTGTTCAATCTAGTATTAGAATGCCTAGCTACAGCAATAAGACAAGATGCAGACATAAAGGGGATCCAAATAGGGAAAGCTGAAGTAAAACTCTCCCTCTTTGCAGATGACATGATCTTGTATTTAAAGAATCCCACAGACTCCACTCCCTAATTACTCAAGCTGATTCAAAACTTTGGAAAGTAGCAGGGTATAAAATTAACCCTAAAAAATCAATGGCTTTTCTGTATGCCAACAATGAGGAAAGCGTGGCTGAAATTTGGATAGCAACTCCATTCATAATAGCCCCACAAAAATAAAATACCTAGGAATTAAGTTAACTAAAGAAGTGAAGGACCTCTATGATAAAAACTTTAAATAC
>NW_012267294.1:1159438-1174028 GCF_000151885.1 Dipodomys ordii | reverse complement strand
CTCAGCCTCCTGAGTAGCTAGGATTACAGGTGTGAGCCACCAGCGCCTGGCCCAGATTTTCTTAATAGAGACCCAGAAACAGAACAAATCAAAGAAAGGTTGGACAAATGGCATTGTATGAAATTGCAGAGCTTCTGCATGGCAAATGACATAGCTAGCAAGATGGATAGAAAGCCTATGGATTGGGAGAAGATCTTCACTACCCATACAACAGACAAGGGTCTCATATCTAAAATATACATGGAACTCAAAAACTTAAAACCCCAACAACAAATCTTCAAAGAAGCAACTGCCCAATAAATAAGTGGGCTAAAGACTTACAGAGAAACTTCTCTGAAGAGGAAAGGAGGCCAATAGACACATGAAATGCTCAACCTCCCTAGCCATAAAAGAAATGTAAATCAAAACAACATTGAGATACCACCTCACCCCAGTTAGAAAGGCTATAATTAAGAACTCTAATAACAACATATGCTGGAGGGGATGTGGACAGAAGGGAACCTTACTGCATTGTTGGTGGGAGTGTAAACTTGTTCAACCAGTTTGGAAAGCAGTATGGAGTTTCCTCAAAAGACTCCACATAGAGCTCCCCTACGATCCAGCAATCCCACTTTTGGACATCTACGCAAATGATCACAAGCTACCAGCACCACTATGTTTATTGCAGCATTATTTCCCATATACACACAATGGAATTCTATGCCTCCATCAGAAAGAATGACATTGCCCCATTTGTTAGGAAATGGAAAGACTTGGAAAAAATTATATGAAGTGAAGTATGCCAGGCCCAAAGAAACATAGATCCCATGGTTTCCCTTATTTGCAATAACTAGTATATGTCTGAGACAAGCAGAAAAGGTCAGATAAGTTGATGTTAGGTGAAATGAACCCCAAGATAAGGATTCAAATGTTTTTGCTTTCATGCAATTGTTTCTAACTTATGTATAAGATGATTTCTTTGTTACTTTGTATGTCCCTCCCCCACGGTATAACCCCTGCTTTCACTGTATTTGATGTTGGTGTAATTTGTGGAGGGGAAGGGCAAAAGCAAATCGTTTAAATAGGTATACAGGTGGACCCATTGCAACAATGAGATGTACAAATTGTTATGTCAAAAAATGAACTTTACAACTTTTTGGGGGGTGGGGTATGGAGGTGGGGGGTAGGGGTGAGATGGGAAGGAAAGGGAAGGGGAAACAAAGGAGGATGCAACAATGCTTGATAAGAAATGTACTCATTATCTTGCCCGTGTAATTGTAACCCCTCTGTAGCTTATTTTCACAATTAAAAAAATAAACATAGTAAAAAATAAAATAAATAATAAAGAGGAAAAACGCTAGAAGTGGAGCTATGCTTAGGTGAGGACCTTGAGCAAAAAAGCTCTGGGAACTGCTCAGGCCCTGGATTCAAGGCCAGGACTGATATATGTGAGTGTGTGTGTGTGTGTGTGTGTGTGTGTGTGTGTGTGTGTGTAAGTGAGAGAGAGAGAGACAGAGACAGAGACACAGAGAGAGACACAGAGTGAGACAGAGAGACAGAGAAACAGAGAGACAGAGAGAGACAGAGACAGAGAGATAGGCTTAGATAGATAGGACTTAAAGATCCTCAGAAGTCCGCAGGTAGAGCTTTGTCTTGGTAATCAGGGAGAGCAAATTAGCTTTTGCCAAAGATGTACTCTGTGAGAGACAATGTATGCATGTTTCCCTATGTAATTCTCATAACTCTCCTATAAACTACAGAGTATTAACTTTTTCACAGATAAGTACATAGAGTCTCAGAGATATCAAATGAATTGCCTAAAGTCATCAAGCCAAGTAAGTTGAGAGTTGGCTTAAGTATAAATTTGCCTGTCTCCAAAGCTTGAGTTCAGAGGGACAAATAGAGATGCTTGAACTTCAAACCTCCAACCTCAGTGTTTACTAAGTCTGTATTAGTATAAGAAACTCAGAGGAGAGTGTCTTAACTTCCAATTAATTTCCCAGTCTGTATAGAAACCACCAGACAATCAGGAGAATATGAATTGCTTGCAGGGAGAAACAGTACAGATCTGAATCCTTTTCCCAAGGTTTTGGCTTTCAGATTCCCTTCAGATGACATTCACTTAGACAGTGTGTGTGTGTGTGTGTGTGTGTGTGTGTGTGTGTGTGCGTGTGCGTGCGTGCGTGTGTGTGTGTGTGTGTGTGTGTGTGTGGCTATTTAATGCCAACTACAGTTGGGGTAGTTTGTCTTTGTTTTTCCTTTTCATCTGGAAATATGAAGCACATAGTCAATTATGAAAAGGAAAGAGCCTAGGCATGCAAGATGTTTCTTTCATTGTCTCTTCACATGTTTTCTCCTTTGTTTTTTGTTTTTGTCAGTCATAGGGCTTGAACTCTGGGCTTGGGCACTGTCCTTCAGCTCCTCAGCTCAAGGTGAGTGCTCTACCACTTGAGCCACAGCACCACTTCCAGTTTCCTGGTGGTTAATTGGAGATAAGAGTCTCTTGAACTTAAAGAGAAACTTCTCTGAAGAAGAAAGAAGGATGGCCAATAGACACATGAAGAAATGTTCAACATCCCTAGCCATAAAAGAAATGCAAATCAAAACGACATTGAGATATCACCTCACTCCAGTTAGAACAGCAAAAATCAAGAACTCTAACAACAACAGATGCTGGAGGGGATGTGGACAGAAAGGAACCTTACTTCATTGTTGGTGGGAATGTAAACTTGTTCAACCACTTTGGAAAGCAGTATGGAGGTTCCTCAAAAGGCTCCACATAGAGCTCCCCTCTGACCCAGCAATCCCACTTTTGGGCATTTACCCAAATGTTTACAAACAAGACCACACTAAAGCTACTAGCACAACTATGTTTATTGCAGCATTATTTACCATAGCTAAGATATGGAACCAACCCAGATGCCCCTCAGTAGATGAATGGATCAAGAAAATGTGGTATATATACACAATGGAATTCTATGCCTCCATCAGAAAGAATGACATTGCCTCCATTTGTTAGGAAATGGAAAACTTGGAAAAAATTATATTAAGTGAAGTAAGCCAGGCCCAAAGAAACATAGGTCCCATGGTTTCCCTTATTTGTAATATCTAGTATATGTATGAGTCAAGCGGAAAAGGTCAGATAATGTGATGTCAGAAAAATGAACCGTTAGATGTGTATTTTAATGTTTTTTTCTTTCATTCATGTGTTTCTAACTCATTTATAAGATTATCTCTTTGTTGCTTTGTATGTCCCTCCCCCACAGTATAACCCCTGCTTTCACTATATTTGATGTCAGTATAACTTGTGGAGGAGATGGGGAAAAACCAGTTGTTTAAGGATACAGGTGGACCTGTTGCAACAATGAGAAGTACAAGTTGTCATGTCCAAAACGAGCTTTACAACGTCAGTGCGGGGGGGGGGGGGAGGGGGGGGAGGGGGAGGGATTGGGAGGGGGGGGGGGGGGGGGGCGGGGGGGGGAAGGAGAAGGATTGGGATTGGGGGGGAGGGGGGAGGCTGGGAAGGGATGTGAAGGGTAAACAAAGGAGGAGGCTGCAATGCTTGGTAAAAATTTACGCATTATCCTGCCCATGTAATTGTAACTCCTCTGTACAGCATGTTCACAAATAAAATAAAATTAAAAAAAAAAGAGTCTCTTGAACTTTCCTGCTCAGGCTGGCTTTGAACCTTGATCCTCAGATCTCAGCCTCCTGAGTAGCTAGGATTACAGGTGGGAGCCACTGGCACCTGGCTGTTTTCTCCTTTGGACTAATAGAAACCCTCCTTTCCATGGGGGAATTCATTGTATGTAAGCTATATGGAACTGTCCCATGGCTTTTTCTGCAGTGGTACTGTAAAGCCAGAACTGCTGAGAGATGAACAGAGAATACTGACAATGTTTGAGTATCTAAATCCTTCTGTACTAGGTTTTTACTGATGTTGGTTAGAAGACAGTTTCTGTAGTGTAGTGGTTATCATGTTTGTTTGCTTCACACATGTTAGATGCTCCAACAAGTCACAGATTATTTGAAAGATGACCCCAGCAACTTCTACAATCACTGTGTACATGCTCGTTTGCAATATGACTTTGTTTATTCCCAGAGTGAAATAAAATCTATTTCCCCTGCCCTTGACTCTGGCTAGGTCTCTGTAATGTGATTTGATCAATAGAACAAAGCAACAATGACACACGTGGCTTCTAAACTTTTGTCTGAAGAAGTCAGGCAGCTTCAGTTCTTTTCCTCTTAGAAACTGAGACTACCACACTGAGAAGCCTGGGCTAGTCCCCTTTAGGATGGAAGAATTTATGAAGCAAGAGGCTCAGCAAACCTACCAAAGGAAAGAGGCTGCAAAGAACCCTGGCAAGATCCGAATCCAGAAAAGCCATATCATTATGAGAGATAATAGACTGTCATTGGTTTCATGTCTCTAGGTCTGGAGTAGTTTGTTATGCAGTGATAACTGATTCATTTACAAGAATATAGTCACCAATTTATTCCATGACTTTGTGTATTACAGCTTTGTATTTTGATAAAAATTAAGTTAGCTTTTGCTTACTTGGTGTGTATAATAACTTATCTAAAGGATGTTGTGTTGTCAGAAAGATTGAAATAACATGATCAATGCTACTCAACCAGAAATATGTTCCTAAATTTGCTCCACCAAGTGTTGTACCAGGTGTTTAATTGTGATACCAGAAAGAATCCCTTACTACTCTCTTTTCTTTCCTTGTTTCTTTTCGTATCACCAGTTTCTGGTTCAAAGAACCCATGGTGAGTGCTTCTAATTTGATCACTCTGGGCTATGTGACTATTTCCTAGCTACAGGGAATCTGGAAAAATAAATATATATCATTTCAGATAGTTGTAACAGGAGGTATATTGGAAAGATGGTGATTTTTTTTTCAAATGTAGTACCATAGTTCTAGCATATCATATCCTCCAAAGCTGATCTGCTGGAAACATAATCTTGGTACATTACTGTTGAGAGGTGAGATCTTTAAGAGGTGGAAAGGTGATTAGGTCACAAAGTCTCTGCTCTCATGACTGGATTAATATTGGTATGGGTTTATTATTTGAAGAATGTGTGTTTTAAATAAAAGTAGGTGTTTTTCTTTTTGTGTCTCTGTATAGCTGTCTTTGTCTCTTTGTCTCTCTGGCTACCTCAAACTCTTATTCTCTTTTTCTCTCTGTGTGATATCTTCTACTATGTAGCCCTCACCAGAAGTGCCCCTTGTTCCTGAACTTCCCAGCATCCTGAACTGTGATCCAAATAAACTTCTATTGTTCATAAAGTACACAGTTTTGAGTGGTATTCTATTATAGAAGGACAAAGCAAACTGACACATGTAGGAAGTGGACCAAAAATCAATGAGCACTGTGCTACAGTTTACTCCTGTTTCCAGATCATCACCAGATTCATATTTCTAAAAGAAAAAAAATTCTTCCCAAGAAAATTTATCTCTTGTTTTACCAAAAATAGCATATCTTCGCAAAGATCCTTCCTCATCTGCATTTAGCTTCAAGTTTAGGACTTGGGTTTGATAACCATTTTTCTTCTAGCTCTGGCATGGATTTACATTAATATTCTGCAGTGTACAGAATACATTATAAACCTATTTATGGTGAACAGACCCTATATTGAAAAAGTGAGGGGAAAAGGAGAAGAATGGAGAGTAACAGTGGTTGAAATATATAAATACATTCCTCATGCTATATGAAAGATAATACAAATAGATTTCTGTCCTTGTATTAATCATATTTGAAATATAAAGTTGCTTTATATTACTATTTAAGGTTTTATCTTCCATTAAGTCGTTCATGTTTTCTTTATTTTCATTCAGTACTCATCAGTTCAGGTGTTTTTTGTTTTGTTGCTTTTGATGTCTTTTTTATTGTGAAAATACTGTACAGAGGGGTTACAATTACATGGGCAACATAAAGAGTACATTTCTTATCAAACATTGTAGCCTCCTCCTTTATTTTCCCTTCCAATCCTCCCCCCTCCACCCACCCACCCAATCCTCCCCCCCCCCACCGAAGCTGTAAAGTTCGTTTTTGACATAACAACTTGTATATCTCATTGTTGCAATGGGTCCACCTGTATCCCTATTTAAACGATTTGTTTTTTTCCCTTCCCCTCCACAAATTATACCAACATCAAATACAGTGAAAGCAGGGGTTATACCATGGGGGAGGTACATTCAAAACAACGAAGAAATCATCTTATAAATGTGTTAGAAACAATCGCATGAAAGAAAAAAAAACATTTGAATACTTACCTTGGGGTTCATTCCCCTAACATCAACTTATCTGGCCTTTTCTGCTTGACTCAGACATATACTAGTTATTGCAAATAAGGGAAACCATGGGACCTATGTTTCTTTGGGCCTGGCTTACTTCACTTCATATAATTTTTTCCTAGTCTTTCCATTTCCTAACAAATGGAGCAATGTCATGTTTTCTGACAGAGGCATAGAATTCCATTGTGTATATATACCACCTTTTCTTGATCCATTCATCTACTGAGAGGCATCTGGGTTGGTTCCATATCTTAGCTATGGTAAATAATGCTGCAGTAAACATAGTCATGCTGGTAGCTTTAGTGTGGCCTTGTTTGTGATCATTTGGGTAAAGGCCCAAAAGTGGGATTGCTGGGTCAGAGGAGCCTTTTGAGGAACCTCCATACTGCTTTCCAAAGTGGTTGAACAAGTTTACATTCCCACCAACAATGCAGTAAGGTTCCCTTCTGTCCACATCCCCTCTGGCATCTGTTGTTATTACAGTTCTTGATTGTAGACATTCTAACTGGGATGAGGTGGTATCTCAATGTTGTTTTGATTTACATTTCTTTTATGGCTAAGGAGGTTGAGCATTTCTTCATGTGTCTATTGGCCATCCTTCTTTCCTCTTCAGAGAGTGTCTCTTTAAGTCTTTAGCCCACTTATTTATTGGGCAGTTGTTTCTTTGAAGATTTGTTGTTTGGGGACTTAATGTTTTGAATTCCATGTATATTTTAGATATGAGACCCTTGTTTATTGTATGGCTTGTGAAGATCTTCTCCCAATCTGTGGGCTTTCTATTGATCTTGCCATGCAGAAGCTCTGCAATTTCATGCAATCACGTTTGTCAAACCTTTCTTTGATTTGTTCTGTTTCTGGGTCTCTATTAAGAAAATTTGGGCCTGTGCCAAGGAGACCTAGGGTTTCTCCTATTCCACCCTGTAATGTTTTCAGAGTGTCTGCTTTGACTTCGAGGTCTTTGATCCACTTGGAGTTGATTCTGGTGCAGGGTGATATATAAGCTTAATTTTCTATATAGTTTAATTTTCTACAAGTAGTTAACCAATTTTGCCAGCACCATTTACTGAAGAGGCTGTCTTTCTTCCATTCTATTTTTTTTTTAGCTCCCTTATCGAAGATTAGTTGGCTATAGGTCTGTAGGTTCATTTCTGGGGTTTCAATTCTATTCCATTGGTCCTGAGGTCTGTTCTTGTGCCAGTACTAAGCCGTTTTGATTATTATGGCTTTGTAGTAGAGTTTGAAATTTGGTATTGATATTCCTCCAGCACTGTTCTTTCTGTTGAGGATCGTTTTTGCTATTCGGGGTCTTTTATTGTTCCATATGAATTTTTGGATTGCCCCTTCTATTTCCTTGAAGAATGAGGTTGGAATATTGATAGGTATCACACCTTGGGAAGTATTGCCATTTTCACGATGTTGATCTTTCCAATCCAGGAGCATGGGAGTTTTTGCCACTTTCTAAGTTCTGTTTTGATTTTCAGGTATTTTTTTGGTTTTTAGTTTTGTTTTTTTTTTAGTGCTGGACATCACACCCAATGCTTCATCCATGCAAGGCAAATACTCTACCAAATGAACTGCATCCCTTTCCTTTTTTTTTTTTTTTTGTCAGTCGTGAGGCCTGAACTCTGGGCCTGGGACTGTCCCTCAGCTCTTCAACTCAAAGCTAGCGCTTTATCACTTAAGCCACAGCGCCACTTCTGGCTTTTTCTGCTTATGTGGTGCTGAGGAATCGAACCTAGGGCCTCATGAGTGCAAGGCAAGCACTCTATCACTGAGCCACCTTCCCAGCCCTCCCCCCTTTTCCTTTTATATGGCAGTGTTTTACTATGTTGTCTAGACTGGGGGTTGACCTTGTGATCTTCTCGCTTCAACCTTCCAAGAAGGTGGGATTATAGGTATATACCACTACACTTAAAAAGATAATTGGAGGTTATGCAAACATCTATTTTTAAGGGCTTTGTCCCCTCAGTAGTTATTTTTTTCTTGTTTTCCTTTTTTTCTTTCATTTTCCTTTTTTTTTTTTAAATTGTGAAAATACTGTACAGAGGGGTTACAATTACATGGGCAAGATAATGAGTACATTTCTTATCAAGCATTGTAGCCTCCTCCTTTGTTTCCCCTTCCCATCCCTTCCCATCCTTCGTCCTTCCCTCCAATCCTCCCCCCCCCCAACCAAGGTTGTAAAGTTCGTTTTTGACATAACGACTTCTACATCTCATTGTTGCAATGGGACCACCTGTATACCTATTTAAACGTTTTGTTTTTCCCCTTCCTTGGGGTTATTCTTATGTGACCCCGACAATCCTTATTCACCTTGATGGCTTAGAGCACTTACTATAGAAATGCCTAATTCAATAAACTAATTATTGCTTTTCTTACTAGAAAACTATAGGATCCTCAGGGCACCAGTGGCCCATGAATATAATACTAAAGACTCAGGAAGCTGAGATCTGAGGATCCTAGTTCAAAGAAAGACGGAATGGGGAGGTTCATGAGACTCTTATCTCCATTTAACCACCAAAAACTAGAAGTGGAGCCATGGTTCAGTGGTAGAGCACTAGCCTTGAGCATAAAAGCTCAAGGAAAGCAACCAGGCCCTGAGTTCAAGCCCTAGGACCACAGACACACAAACACAAAGGCACAAACACACACACACACACACACACACACACACGAACACACACAAAAGACTATGGGACTCTTGGAGATGGAATGAAGGCATTTTGTATTATGAGATGGGCAAAGCTTTTTGGGGACTGGGAATGGAATGTTACAGTTTAATGAGATACATTTAAGTGTTAACTTGACAACAAGTGGTTTGTGATGCAATGCTTAATCTTGACTGTCAACTTGATTGTGTTTAGAATTGCCTAGGAGATTAGTAAAGCACACTTTTGGGTTTGTCTTGAGCGTTTCCAGAGAAGCTAAAGGAAGGAGTAAAGATCTAATCTGAATGTGGTTAGTACCACCTTACAGATTTGGGGCTTAAACAGAATGAGTGGGGGAGGCCTTCTTTCTCTCTCTCTCTGCTTCCTGGCTGTTATGACATGAGCAGCTCTACTTTACCAAGCTTTTCTCAGCTATGATGGACAAGCCCCTGAAACAGTAAACAGAATAACTTCTTCCTCCCCGAAGTTGTTCCTGTCAGATATTGTATTACAGCAGTGAAAATTCTGACGAACACATAGCCTCAGGTTAGATCACTGCAGAATTTTTAAGCAAGCTAGGATAGATGCATAGGCAAGGAGGCACTGATTTGGTTGACAAGAGAGATTGGAATCAATGCAGTTTGGAAATTCAGTGCTCCCTGAGTCATCTGAATGGTTCCATAAATCTGTTTCAAGTCTTATATCTACCTACTTTCTAATCAATGTTCTAATTTTTATCTAAGCTACAGTGTGAGCCTGCAAGTTAACTAATCTTATTATTCAGCAGCCTGAAGGATCAAATATTGGTTTGAGTTTTGTTTATTTCAGCAATGTAGATAGAATAGAGTCTCCTTGTACATAGGAAACCATTGTTTTTCATTTTGTACCCTAAGTTGAGAACTTAAAGATTTGTGCTTTGATGATGATGATGATGATGTGTCCCAGCCATAATTGAGGCTTGAACTTAGGGCATAGGCTCTGCTCATTAGCTTTTCTACTCAAGGCTGTGCTCTACCACTTGAACCACAACTCTACTTCTGGCTTCATGGTTAATTTGAGATAGGAGTCTTACAGACTTTCCTGTTTCAGCTGAGTTTGAACTGTGATCCTCAGATCTCAGCATTCTGAGTAGATAGGATTACAGGTATGAGCCACCAGTCCCTGGCTTATTTTTATTTTATTTTTTTTACAAATCTGTTTAGCAGTATTAGAAGCAAGCATTTTATCCTGAGGCCCTTGGATTTCTCATGCTTTTTGATATTTGTTTGTTGGTGGCATCTGGCATACCCTACATCTTGATTTAGATATTTTACTTTAGGTAACCACAGGTAAACCAGTATTGGTTTGTTATTCATTGCCATATTTTGAAAGGCACAGCTTATATTCCTACCTAGATTTTCATAGCTTTCAGACCTGAGCATGCCTAACAAATCATCCCAGATTTCTGCAGGGTCTGTTTTTGCCTAATACTTAATATCAGCTAAGGTTTTTATTTACAAATAATAGAAAAATACTGGATAAGTTAGGAAAAAATTAAAAGAATGATTAAAAAATTATTTGGTAATTCATTGAATCATTAGTTTTACAGGGAGGAATAATATCCAGAGCTATGTCCTGGAGGTAAAATTTTCCTTTAGCCCTTGTCATTGAGTGATTTTCTCATAGTCATGGTATGAGACAGAAGTGTTTGGTTGGTAAGAAGCATGGAAAATTATTTTCTGGAGTTTCCAGCTTTTATTGTTGAAGACAGATCTTAGGATTCACTGAGGCCCCTGAGGTGGGAAATCTCCCTCTCTCCCTCGCTCCCTCTCTCTCTGTCTCTCTCTTTCTCCTTCCCTCTCTTCCTTCCTCCCTTCCTCCCTCCCCTCTTTCCCTCCCTCCCTCTTTCCCTCCCTCCCTCCTTCCCTCCCTCCTTCCTTCCTTCCTTCCTTCTTTCCTCCCTCCCTCCTTCTCTTCCTTCCTTCCTTCCTTCCTTCCTTCCTTCCTTCCTTCCTTCCTTCCTTCCCTCTCTTTCTTTCTTTGGCAGATGTCAGGGCTTGAAATTGGCCTTGTGCTCTTGTGCTTTCTTACTCATTGCTGGTACTCTACCATTTGAACTACAACTCCAGTCTGGCATTCTGCTGCTTAATTGGAAATAGAATCTCAAAGACTTTTCTACTAGGCTGGTTTGGAACCTCGATCCTCTAGATTTCAACTTCCCGATTACAAGAATTACAAGGATTACAAGAATGAGCCACTGGTGGTGGGCTAAGATGGAGACTTCCTCAAACAAAGCTCCAGCAGTGTTACAGTCCAGTCAAAGCAAATGGGAAATGTTCTGTCCTAGAGCAAGTCATTGTCTTTCTTGCTTCTCAGCTTTCTCATCTACAGAGAAAAGGCTTAGAGTAGACCGTCATGAAATCGCTCTCAGACGTGTGCTGTGAAGGATCTACTCCTCTTTGGTTTGTGTAGAGAGACCAAAGCTCCCATTATGTCATTGAGAGGTTATGGATGAGACCTTGGATGGCTTCCAAGCACAAGGAAGAAGGGGCTAGAGGACAGAGGCCACTCTTCCTGGCTTCTAGTAGCTGCTGTGTTGAGAACTGGTGCAGCTGTTTTTGCAGCAGATTTCACACTGTTGCAGAAAATAGAAGCAGTGTCAGGCCAGAGCTCTGAGCGATCCGGAGAACAAAGTCATTTCTCCAGACAGTGCCCTGTTTGAACACTGGGTGTCAAGGTGACAGATTTTGTAGACACTTTATGGGTGAAAAAAAATCCACCACTTTGAGTGATTTTGAAACCTTTAGAAATACTTGGCAAGTGTGAACAGTTGGCTCCCTACATATTGTCTTTAATCCATTGCTTCTTGAAGAAATGGCTGTGCTGAAGGGAGAGAGAGCTGGATGTTTCTCCTCCCACTCCACACCGCTGGCTCCCTTTCTAGAGCATTGGTTTTTCAATAGGAAGAAGCAAAACTTTCACCACAACTCCCTAAATGGTGCCTGCATATTAAAATACACCAGCTTTTTTTGCTGTTTGCCTGCAGATTTGTTTCATTTCATACCTCACTGAAGCCTCCTCTATGTTCCGAACACGCTGTACCCAGCTGTAAAGAGAGAAGAAGGGAGGGGAGGGACTTGAGAGAGCATCGTTTGTTTTCATAGCAAACTCAAGCAATGCTGAAATTGAAGTTTGAACTTTGAATGGACTCAAAAATAATTTTAATTCACTGGCTTGCCAGGAGCTTTAAGATTTCTTTTTCTCTTCCTCATCTGAAGATGGTACCCAGAGATGACCTCTCAAAAGATAGGCATTGGAGCCGGGCGCTGGTGGCTCACGCCTGTAATCCTAGCTACTCAGGAAGCTGAGATCTGAGGATCACAGTTCAAAGCCAGCCCGGGCAGGAAAGACCGTGAGACTCCTATCTCCAATAAACCACTAGAAAACCGGAAGTGGCGCTGTAGCTCAAGTGGTAGAGCGCTCGCCTTGAGCTGAAGAGCTGAGGGACAGCGCCCAGGTCCAGAGTTCAAGCCCCACGACTGAAAAAAAAAAAAAAGATAGGCATTAGGTCTACATCACCATTACCTTTGAGCCCACATCCAGTAAGGATCCAAAAACATATCTTGCCTGAGTGGCTAGAGCAGGTATTTGCTTCACTGACTGTGACAGACTACATGAGACACAATCCTTTCTTTTATATCTGTTTACCATCAGTGGTAGTTTAAATGTGTCTCCTCAAACGTCGTTTTCACCCCAAAACTTTGATGTTACTTGGAAACAGGATCTTTGCAGTTATAATCAAGAATCTTGAGATGAAACCCTTTTAGAATAAGGGTGGACCTAGGAAGGAATCTCTCCCTAGGAGAAGGAGAAGGCACAGAGAGCTATCCAAAAGAGGCACCTCAAGGTAGAGGCTGAGATTGGGGTACTGAAGAGTTTACAAGCCCAGGAGAACTAAGGGTGGCCAGCAACCACCAGAAACTAAGAGAGAGGCATTGGGTAGTTCTTCTGAGCCTCCCTGTTGCGTTCAGCCATTCAATTGTGGGTAATTTGTAATGGCAGCCATGGGAAACCAATATGTCCTTTGAACATCCTCCTACTGCTCTGCCCTCAGCCCACAGTGTCCTCTAAAACTTTCTCTTTCCCTAAATTTCAGCTCAAATGTCATTTCCACAGTAAAGTTCCCTGAATCATCATTAAAAATTAAACCATTTTTCCCCTCTGTGCTCTAGCAGACTTTTGCACTGTGTTCTTGCATTTAGTTAGAAGTTTACAAAGAGTGTTCCTCTCTCCTTGATCATGGGCTTTTGGAGGGCATAGACAGAATTTTCCATCTCTCTTTCCAATGCCTGGTAAAGTCCTTGGCACCATAACAGATCCTAAAAAATTTACATTCAGAAAGTAGAGGTCTCCTACCTCCTTGGTAAAATTGATCTCTTAAGTATTTAATATTTTTGGTAGTTATTCTAAAAGAGATTGTTTTCTTGATTTCTTTCTCAAATTGTTTGCTGCTGGAATATGCTACTGATATTTGTATGTTGACTTTAATCCTGTAACATTGCTGAATTTGTTGATTAGTTCTTACAGTTTTTCTTTTGTGTGTAAAGTTTTTAGGGTTTTTTTTCTATATAGGATCACATCATAGGTAAACAGCATCTATTTGGCTTCTTTTCTAGTTTGGATGCCCTTTCTTTCTTTCTCTGATTCTGTTACAAATTCCAGTGCTGTGTTGAATAAATGTAATGAAAGTGGGCATCCTTGTCCTCTCCTGGATCGTACAGAGAGAACATTAGGCTTCCTTGCATTCAGTATGATGTTTGGGTATGGGTTGTATACAGAGATAGAGGGGAACTTTGGCATTCTACAAAGGTGATATGACAGGTGCCACTGAACATCTGCACAGGCAGCTTGTCCCTGGTGGTCTTTCACACCCTATAATTGTATTCATTTCTTCTCTCCTGATGTCATCTCGGTATGCTTTGCTTAGCTGCTGACTTGTTAATACATCTCTGTGGTGTTAAATGGAGATTTTGGTGTTGGTGGGTCCCAATTTAAGATGAGAGTACACAGACATGAGCTACAGAAGCATCTGTCCTTAGGAACATCCAATGTGGGGTGGAAGGATGACCTGCTGGTTCTACAGGGAGATGGAAGATATGAAAGAGCCTGGGCTTCTTATGTCACTTTTGAAACAGTATCTTCTTGAGAAGGACTCCATGGTGGTTCTCCCTCTCTCTCACTGTGTCCATTGTGACTCTTCTCATTCTGCCTAAGTCCTTCCATTACTCACCTCCAGTTCTTGCTCACTACTAAGTGATTTAGATCATTTGGTAGAAAGAATACTGTCCCTTTTTCAATGATAAGTTTTTAGTGTTCTTAGATTTCTCAAAAGGAAATTCCTTAATTTGGAATCACTAAAGTACTACAGAATATAAATAAATAAATATTAAGAAAATTTCGGCCTGTGCCAAGGAGTCCTAGGGTTTCTCCTATTCCATCCTGTAATGTTTTCACGGTGTCTGCTTTGACTCTGAGGTCTTTGATCCATTTGGAGTTGATTCTGATGCAGGGTGATATATAAGGATCTAGCTTTAGCTTTCTACAAGTGATTAACCAATTTTGCCAGCACCATTTACTGAAGAGGCTGTCTTTCTTCCATTCTATTTTTTTAGCTCCCTTATC